>NC_142012.1:128525219-129125219 GCF_049901735.1 Notechis scutatus | reverse complement strand
AAGTGAGGGAGTTGTTCTAGCCGTCTTGATAAATGTGATGTGTGCCTATTTCTCCAGAAGATATTACAGAACCTAACAGTTATTATCTCCTGTCATTTGTTTTAGATCACAATTTCTGAGGGACCTGGAGAAAGTGGATTAGTTTTCAGTCATATTTCCGGTTCAGGAAACAATATGGAGGCAGTACTGATTTTGTTGATAACCAGTGCTGGAGCCAGGATGAGGGTGATATGATCCTCCTTGTTCTTCTCAACTGTTCAGAATTTGTTACCATCAATTAAAATTGTACATTTTTGATTTGCTGGTGAGATTGGGGAAGAAGAGGAATGTGTTTATGGTGCTTCTCCTTTTTCTGTGGCCAGCTCCAGTTAGTGTTGACAGGAGGGGAGAGAGTTTGAATCTCAAAACCCTGATTTGTAGAGAACCATTGGGCTTGGCCCCCATGTTTAATATCAACATGAAACTGCTGGATGAAGTCATTTTTTCCACACGGGTCGGGCATTCCAAAATTCCCAGCTCTATATCTTGACCCAGGATACTAAGTGATATTGTCAATGTCATGTTCCAGTGCCTGGGTGGGTCTTGGAGTTTCGATGATGAATAGGTTTGAACTCAGCCTGGCAAGACTGAATGGTTTTGTGCATAGTTCTACTGGTGTTGTAGGTTTCCCTCTTTAGTTCAGAATGGGGCTGCACTTCCAATTCTTTAATTTGGATTTATAATTCTATAAATGCTGGTTGTCCAGCATTCCCACTTCCTGCTTAAAGTTGTATCTGATCTTTTCTAAGGCTCATCTGGTGAGTCAATGAGCCTTTCATGGACTAGGACTTCATTCTCACAGTCATTCACATCTTATAATTTTGCTTGTGACTTGTTGCATTCTCCTTTATGGATTCAACGAGTATAAATATTGTATTAATTACTGTCAGTGCCACGATAATGGGAATTAACTTTCTACATTGGGAAATTTTTGGATATAAATCATCTATATAAAATGGAAGGCAATTCTGAATAACAAAGGAACCCAGCAATTGAATTTTATTTCTTGTGATTTTCTTCTTACACTGATTCTTTACTATTCCTTTCTGAGATGAGATTATATATATGGTTGAGGAGCCTTCCAAGGAATTCACTTAGATGTAGCAAATTCTGTATTCTTGTGTGCTAACAAGTAGCATTCCATATTCAGCCACATGTTCTGATTTTCAGTAAGTAAGCAAGTAAGTAACTATATAGGTAGGTAGCTGGTAGGCAAGCAAATAAGTCATACTAGAAATTAATCACTCTTATTACATGTTTTATCTTTATGCTGCGTCACTTATAAGTCATGGAATCAATTATTAACCAATCCATTATTCTTCACTTAGAGACAAACAACCTACTCTCTAATAAACAATTTGACTTCAGAAAAAAACTATCCTGTAATCTGCAATTCTTACATTGTAAAAACATATGGACTACACAACTCGATCAGGGCAAAGCAAGAGATGCAATTTACATAGACTTCTGTAAAGCCTTTGATTCAGTGGTACACAACAAACTACTCCTAAAACTAAAATCTTATGGTATCTCTGGACACCTGCATAACTGGATAGAAGCATTCCTGTCAAACAGACAACAAATGGTCAAAATTGGGAGCGTCCTATCAAATTCTGTACCTGTCAACAGTGGTGTCCTCAAAACAGTTTTTTTTTTTGTTTCTCTTCGCTGATGATGTAAAGCTATTCAATACCACAGACAATACTGCTACCCTTCAAAAAGACCTCAACTATGTATCAGAATGGTCAAACAAATGGCAACTTCAAATCTCAACAAATAAATGCTCTGTCTTACATATTGGCAAAAAAAATCAGAAAATAAAATACAAGCTGAATAGTCAAGACCTTATTGATGATCCAAACTCTGTCAAGGACCTTGAAGTACTCATCTCTAATCATCTCTGTGCTAGAAACCACTGTAACTACATAGCCAAAAAGGCATTAAGAGTTGTTAACCTAATCTTGTGTAGCCTTTTCTCCGGTAATATCACACCACTAACTAGAGCATGCAAAACATTTGCTAGACCAATACCTGAATACAGCTCATCAGTCTGGAACCCACATTACGTATCTGATATTAATACAGTTGAGAAAGTCCAGAAATATTTCACAAGAAGAGTTCTTCACTCCTCTACTCATTGCAGAATACCTTATGCCACCAGACTTGAAATTCTAGACTTAGAAAACCTAGAACTATGCCGCCTTCAGTCCGATCTAAGCATAGTATATAAAATCATACATTGCAATGTCCTACCTGTCAATGAATACTTCAGCTTCAACCATAACAACACAAGAGCACACAATAGATACAAACTCAAGGTCAACATCACCAAACTTGATTGCAGGAAATACGACTTCAGCAACAGAGTGAAGTATTCCAGCAATGTCTGGAATATGCTACATGACTCTGTGGTTTCTTCCCCAAACCCCAAAAACTTTAACCTTAGACTGTCTACTATTGACCTCACCCCTTTCCTAAGAAGTCTGTAGGGGGTGTGCATAAGCGCACCAATGTGCCTACCGTCCCTGTCCTAAAGTTTCTTTTATTTTTCTTATATGTACCCATTTCATGTATTCATAACTATGTACATAGTTGTACCTATTATCTTGTAAGCGATTGACAAATCAAAATAAATAAATAAAATAAAAAAATAAAAATAAAAATAAAACGAGCAGGTTTTGGACCCTGTACGTGGTTTTTTTTTCCTTCAGATTTTGACCCTCACACCCCAGATGTTCCTTGTGAATCTGAAAAACTGAAAGTGATGAAATATTGATCCCCATTGGCTGTGAATTGGCAATAGTAAGAGCATAATGAATAACTTGAAGTACTTGAATAATTCATCATATCTTTTCTTATGTTCATTTATATACTTCTAAAACTCTTGTGTCTATAATCTTACAGGCTATTTTACAGAATATGTCAAAAATCTAGTATTTAGTATTTTTAGTATTTATTTGATTTGTCAATCGCTTTCAAGATACAGGTATAAGAATAAACATAGTTTGAAATACATGAGATAGATACTTATAAGAAAAATAAAAAAACATGTTAGGAGACATTTTTGCTATTCTCAAGGGTGAAAGATGCCATCTATAAAACATTTTCTATTTTTGTTCTATCCAGTCATATCAGCATCTATAATATTCTGATGTTTCTTTTTCCTTAAGTGCTAATGTTAACTTATCCATCTCTGCAAAGGCTGTTATCTTCTGAATAACCATTTCCTGTGTTGGAATATCTGCTTGTTTCCAACACTGTGCAAAGGTTATTCTGGCTGCAGTAAGAATATGCAGTATTATATATATTTGACATTTTTAGAAATTTGTCTATTAAATATCCCCAATAGGAAGAATTCTGGTTTTAATTCAATTTGCTCCACCGTTATTTCCTCTAACCATTTTTTTTATTCTATTCCAGTACCTTTGGGCTTCAGTGCAGGACCACCATATATGAAAGTATCTCTAATTATATGTCTGTGGAAATATTTCTGCTTAATTTTTCCAGTGTCCCATAAAAGTACGTGCCATCCCCTCTGTAAATCATGGCCTTCTAAAAATAAGATCCTTTTATTCGACAGATTTACCCACTCTTTCAACCAAAGTAAGGAGGCTGCACTATAGTATAATTCCCAATTTGGGAGTGCCATACCTCCCCTGCTCTTCATATCTTGCATTGCCTTTAGGTTTATTCTCGGTTTTTTCCCTTGCCAGATAAATTTGGTAATTATCTTGTTAAGTTCCATGAAGTAATTTTTATGCATTTTTATTGGTATTGTTTGGAATAAGTAAATAAATTTGGGCAGAATATTCATTTTTATAGTGGCAATCCTCCCTAATAAGGAGATTTACAATTTAACCCATATCTCTAAATCTTTTTTGACTTGCTGTAATAATTTATTATAATTATTTTCCATTAGAGTTTTGCATTGAGCCATCAACCAAATTCCTAAGTATTTAACTTTTTTTACTATTTGTAATCCCATTATCCTTTCCAATTTTAGTTTTTGTTTTTCTGTTAAATTTTTAATTTTTAATTTTTTTTTCCCTATTAATTTTAAGTCCTGCAACTTCCCCAAATTGATCTAACTCTTTCAGTAGTTCTTGACCTGTTTCAATTGGTTCCTCTATGAAAAATACCATATCATCTGCAGATAACTGGAGTTTATATTCTTCTTTTTTAATTTTTAGTCCTTTTATTCCTGGGTTCTGTCTAATTCACGTAAGCAATGTTTCCAAAGATAATATGAAGAGCAGGGGAGATAATGGACATCCCTGCCTGACTCCTTTCTCTATTTTTAGTGAGTGCGTGTACTCTCCATTAATTATAATATTCGCCTTTTGTGAATCATAAATTGTAGTCACGATGTTTTCAAATTTAGTGCCTAAATTCATATTGTAAATTTGTTGGATTAGGAATTGCCAATTTAGATTGTCAAAGGCCTTCTGTGCATCCAAGAATACAAGGGCTATTTGTTTTTCTGGATGGGCTTCGTAGTATTCCAAAACATTTAATACTATTCTTAAATTGTTCCTAATTTGTCTATTAGGAAGAAATCCATTTTGATCTTTATGTATATATTCATTCAATATTTTTTTCAATCTATTTAGGTCTAGCAAATGTTTTGTAGTTAGTAGTGTGATATTACCAGAGAGGAAGCTACGTAGGATTAGATTAACAACTCTTAATGCCTTTTTGGCTATGTAGTTATAGTGGGCTCTAGCACTTAGATCATTAGAGATGAGTACTCCAAGGTCCTTGATAAAGTTTGGACCCTCAACAAGGTCTTGACTATTTAGCTTGTATTTTATTTTCTGATTTTTTCTGCCAATATGTAAGACAGATTCATCACTAGGAATCTAGGATTCATCACTCCTGTTGAATTGAAATTTCACAAGTTTATCATAAAGCATTTGTAGTGGTCAGTTCCTCATGTTTGGCTGTGTCCTATGGTTCAACATGGGCTACTTTCAAGGCAGATACATCTCTGAATATTGCTCTGAATTATAAAGAACTTTATATTACTATAATGGAAGCTCTACCATTATTGAAGGTATTGAAGAATCCCCAAGGAATCACAGGTTGTCTCATTTGTTCTTAAGTTTGAGAAAGAGGAATAAAACAATTTTCACACACACACACACACATTCTCCTTATTAATCAAGTATCATTTTATTTGCATAGAATCACAACAGAAATGAAAAGTTTCAGCCAGAACAGAGTCATTTCCACTGTTACTTAGAGTTGATGTTTAAGAAAATCTTTGAGCCTGTATTTAAATAACAGGGAAGAAAAGTAATGAACCAGATTTTCATGGCCAACAGGAATAGTCAAAGAAAGTCCCCTCTAACCATTACAAAGGAAATTTAAAAATAGAAAATTGGACTTTTGAAGACCTAAAATGAAAATCCTCTTCAGATAAATGCTGATGAGTGAAATCCTGATTACAGGCTCATCATCCATCTGCCTACAGTCTTTCTCCCCCATTTCATTCAATAGTCTGTCATGCTTGCTACTGAGAAATGAATTCCCTTCACTCTGACATTTCATATACTTACTGATATGGCATATAATGAACATTCTACAAAAGTGTCAGCTTCTAACAAAATTAACTTTTTTATTGCATTAATTTTTTTTTGCAACAGCCCCAGCCTTGGAGCTAAGACCAGACCCTTAGTAGGTGTTTAATTCTGAACAACATGAACATTTCTGCTCACAAATCAACCCTACTCCCACACGGCCTTGACTTTTTCTTTTGAGTCTTCTTAGAGCAGAGGTGTCAAATTCAATTTCATTGAGGGCTGCATCAGAGTTGTGTTTGACCTCGGGGGGAGACAGCTGTCAGGGGCACCTGTTGTGACCAGAGCTGGTATTCAGCAGGTTCTGACTAGTTCTAGAGAACCAATAGCAGAAATTTTGAGTAGTTTGGAGAACTGGTAAATACCACTTCTGACAAGATTTTACAGTATCCTTCCCCTGCCATGCCCACAGAACCGGTAGTAAAAATTTTTGAATCCCACCACTGGCTGTGACCTAGTGCTAAGGCAGGACTTCCCTCAGACCCTCCTTCCCTCCCTCTTATTATAATCTCCTTCCTCCCTTCCTTTCTCCTCCCAACCTTTTCCCTCCCTTCCCTCTGCATTCTCCTTTCTCCTTCCTTCCCCTCTTTCCTTCTTATTCCTTCTTTGCTCTCTTTCCATCTTTCCTTCCTCTTTCCCTGTCTCCTTTCCTGTCTCTTCTTGGATGCTCAACTGCAAAAGGAGAAACTTTTCTCCTTTTGTTTTGTTTTTAGATTGTTTTGATAGCCCTCTGCCACTGAAAATGGAGTGTAGGGGGTGCACCTGGCCCCTCTGAGCCCTGTTTTTGGTCGTGACAGCCTCCTGCAGCCCTCTACCAGCAAAAACACCATTTTTGATGGCAGAGGGCTGCCGGAAGCCATCACAACTGAAAACGGGATCCAAGGGGTGCATGCAGTCCTCCTGAGCTTCATTTTCACTAGCAGAGGCACTGTGGGCTGGCCCTTCTCTGTTTTCAGGGTGGCCCCATGGGCCAGATTTAAGCACCCAGTGGGCTGGATCTGGTCCATGGGTCTTGTGTTTGACACCTTTGTCTTAGAGCTATCATATAGTTTCTTAGCTGGCAAAAATTTCTAAAAGTAGTTAATTTCAATAACATTGAAATAAGGGAAAGACAGCAATTAAATATTTTCTTTATTTTTTCAGCTTTTAAGTGGATTTTTTAGATAAGTTATCTCCTGTTGAAGATCTTTCTGCTCCAAAGGAGCAGAAAAGGACATCATTTTTTTAAAAAAGAAAAGAAGAAGGACGATATATAAACCCCACTATTCTTAATTTATCAACATTCATTAAACATTGTAGGAATTGTCTTAGCTTCAATGCACCCAACCACCAATAAATTTGGCACAGGCATGAGTAATTTATGGATTATTAAAAGTAAATTGAAATTCACTACTTATGGAAGTGGAGGCCCTATGATTTTCCCAATGTTGCTGAACTATAACCTCCAGTAGTACTTGAATCACAACAGTCTGTTTTTTTTTCAGTTAATCCTAAATTTTAAATTGTAATAAGAAGACTTGTTTCTTGCCACATTTATTTGCAGTTACATGGGATGAAAAGATGTGTATAGATTGGGATTCCATCCACTATCACTCTCAGTAAATTGGCCATACTCTTCTCCTTGGTAATCATATAAATTGTCCTCTCTGTCCCAGATAGCTAATTTTGGTAAGTTGATTCACCATTCCTTATTTCCCTTTTTGTGTTTTCAGCTTCAGCTGTCATCCGTTATGATGAAAAAACTTGAGCTAGAGCTCCAACTGGGGCTGAAAGAAACTAATATGATGGCCAAACAAGCCCCTACTATCATTTCTAATAGTTAGTTCTTACTTAACACTTTGAAACTAAAAAGAAAAGTTTAATCTGTTGCAGGTTGAAGAAAAGCTGTTTTATTTGTCCCGATATACCAAATGAAAACTTAACCATACTTTATGATAAGATAGTGTGCATAAATATAAATGTTCCAGCAATGGTGTCACCTCATATGTTCCATATCAGCCTTCCATCTTTCCGAGGTCAGTAAAACGAGCGCCTAGATTGCTGGAGGCAATAGGCTGACTCTGTAAACTTAGAGTACTATAAAGCACTGTGAAGCAGTATATAAGTCTAAGTGCTATTGCTATTATCAAATTAGAGGATTGAGCTAGAAAAGATAAACCTAGCAAACAATAGTTTCAAATAACATTTTCTCCTGTTGGGCTACCATTTGCTCAAACAATTCCAATTGTAAACCTGTTGTTTTAAAATGTTGATCAGAATTTAAATACACATGAACAACTACCAGCCTAGCTGACTTTGGTCTCAACAGCTGTCATGATAGACAACTCCACCATCCCCCCAGCTCCTTCACTAAAATCCTGGGCTTTTATGGCTTCTCTGGGCTGCTCATTTTATTCAGGCCTCTGTGGGACCTGTTTCCATGGAAACAGGCAGGCAATCTGCAGCTATTGACAGGACAGGATGGTTTTGTTTTTAAGATGCTTGGACACATAACAGGTGCATTCTTACCCAGTAGGTAGCAAATAATATTGAAAATGTAGGACAGTTAGATAATGGGATAAGCATTTAGAAAAAGCATCATTATAGAATAGTCCAAATACTTTAGCTGTAGGATCATGCTGGGTATAAACTATGCATCTCCACCATAACCTGCAAGAGCATTTGAAACTCTATACATGGTACTCTCCTAACTTTTCTCCTAAGAGGCCCCACTTAAAACATAACAATTAATGAAATGAATACACATAACTAATTCAATAAACTACAATTGGCTGAATTCACATAATGTGATAAATCATAAACAAACAATTCCCAATATGACTTAGCACATTGGGAAAACATAAGCCATTTACGTTTAAATGTTGATGGGAACTGTTTGCTCTGGGTGGATCTCTTTGTAAATGACCTAATATTGTCATCTGTGCTTTATTCATCACTTGATATTTGTTATAATATGTCATCAGAAAATATTAGAATTGCCAAAAGGCATCCCTGAATAAGGCATCAAAAATATGATGGATTATAGGTTATAGATAGATAGATACCATACTGAAGGAGCTAGTGTCCCTGAATGAAAAGAAGCATGGAATGTTCTGTCATTTCAATGGATAATTTGAAGTCAGGAACTATGCTCACTGAAATGTGTTATAGTTTCAACTGAATACAACAAATTGTAATTATGGTTTTGTTTCTTAAATACCATCATCCTTACTTCACACATATTACATGGTTTTAAATCATGCAGTCACAGAACCATAGGGTTGAGACCTTTAAGGTGATCTTGTCCAACTTCCTGTTCAATGCAACATCTATTACATCATCTCTGACAAATAACCTTCCAGCCTCTGTTAAAGATCCTGAAGATCTCTGAAAGAGACAAGTAATTAAAAATATGATGGATTATAGGTTATAGATAGATAGATACCCTACTGAAGGAGATAGTGTTCCAATAGCTGATATAGTTAGGAAGATATTCCTGATATTTTTTTAAGCTTCCTTTCTTGTAATTTTAACACAGTGACTCTGGTCCTAGACTTTGGGTTAGAAAAGAGTCTACCTATTTTTTTGTGTATAGCCATTCAGCTACTCAGTATCCAACAGTCACTTGTCACTATTGTTTTTTGGTGCCCAAAATGTATTCTACATTCATTCAAGCCAAGGCAAAGTTAAGTGAAATTAATTAATTAATTAATTAATTAATTAATTAATTAATTAATTAATTAATTAATTATTTATTTTCATTTATTTAAAATGCCCAACCACAAACTCCTGCAAGTGTTATTTCTCATGCTCTGAATTTAATGATCCTGTTAATCAGCTCCAAGATAGCATTTGCTTTCTCAACAGCTGCATCACACTGCTGGCTCCTATTTTACTTCTGGATTTCAAGGATAACCAGCATCCTTTCATATATATTTCTGTCAAACCATGTTTTCTTCATCCTATGTTTGTATCTTATGATTTTTCTACTCATATGCAGAAATTCAAATTTCTTCCTGTTGAATTTCATCTCATTCAATTTATCCCACTGCCCTAGCCTTTCTAAATCTTTTTCAATCTTCTAATTTTTATCTAAAATGTTAGCCATCCCTCTTGGCCTCATGTAATTCACAGATTTGATCATAATTATTTCAATCCCCTCATCAAATCACCCCCCCTCAAAAAAATGAACAGCAGAAGTCCAAGGCAGACCCTGGCGGAACTCCAATTGATTCCAAAAGGAAGCAGAGACATCAATGAGCTACTTTGAAAGTAGTCATTCAACCAATGAAGGGTTTTACAAGCATCTAGCTTATATTTTGCAGTTTTATTAAGGAAAATGTCATGAGGCACTCTATCAAAGGTTTTGCTGAAGTCCAGGTATGCCATATCTAATGCATTCTCCTGACCTTCTAAGCTAGAATGCTATCAAAGAGGATATTAGTCTGGAAAATTTGTGGCAAATCCACTCTGACTCTTGTTAAGTATAGCATGCCTATCTAAGAGCTCACATGCTCACAAATATGCTGCGGGTAATCTTTCTGAGAGCCTAATGCAATGAAGGAATGAAGTTGAAAGTTTGTAGTTTCGTGGCTCTTTTTTCTTTCTCTTTTTAAAAATTGGAATGCCTTTTTCTTTCCTTTAATCTTGTGGTATTTTATCTATTCTTCAGAATATTGCAGAGTGATTTTGTGATTATCTTCATCCCTTCCTTCACTGTTGATTTGTTTATTCAATGTATATGACTCATCAAGCAACTCTGGACACTGACTGGACACTGTATGTACCCTCAGATCTACAAATTGTGAGCCTGAAAACTTGTATTCATTTAAATTAACTAAGTTGTCTTTCCCTTTTTTGGCGTACCCTATGATAAAATCCCCCCCTTTCTAAAATTTCCTTTTTATTTTTGATATATCCAAAGATTTCTTTTATGTTGCTATTTTTCAAAAGCTCATTCTTATTTGTAGTCTTTCTAACAGTTCCTACGGTTTCTAGAGACCATTTTGTACTTGTCTTCAGTTGTGTTGTCTTTCTTTTATTTTATGCATGTGTCCTTTTTATTTTAGCATTTTAGAAAACTGTGTATGTGTCCCCACTGACCTCTTGATTTCTCCCATTTTTCTTTTTTTTGGGGGGGGTGGAATTGTTTGTGACTGTGAATTTTATAGAATTTTCTATAATTCCTGGATGCTTTTCTCTTTTAAGATTTCAAGTTATTAAATTCCACCTGCGTTCCCTCAGAGTTCATCAAAATCAATTTTTGAAATCCAATATGTAGGTATGACTCAGTTGTTTTTCTGAATATCACAACATGAAGAATAACATAACCACTGTATTTTCCCCAATCCAAGTGTTTTATAATAAAAATCCTACAATAGTATTATTCTTGTTTTTCTCTTGCATTTTATTCTTACCCAAAAAATTCATCAAGATTCCCATCACCTGACTCCTAAATATCTCCTGAGATATCACCCCACTAAACTTGAGTGATGCCTGTAAGATCATATTTATATTCCTGGGTTAGGATCTCTTTGTATTGGTATAGAAATATCTAATATTTTGAGTACACCCTATTGGTGTTTCTGTGATCTCTTACGAAACACAGAGACCCTATTCTAGTTCCTGATACTTGAATTATGGTTTCTTGGCATTAGTCCATGATTGCATATTCATATTCTGTACCCACTTCCCTTTGTTCTAGTTTAATAGTGATATTTTTCTGGACTTTCTAAAACTTTCTTCCCAAATTTTATTAGACACATTTTTTCCAAGAATTGTTTGTGAAGGTAGTCATTGTCCCACAATTCAAACTCTTCTTGGTGACAGCATTTATGCATTTAGTTGTTGACTTCCAGGTTCCTGCTTTTATACTTGCACCATAATGTTCAAATGGAAAGGTTGATTAAAAACTTAACTTGATTCCATTACTTTTCTTTTTTTACCCAAGAACTGTAGTATTCAGAGATACTTTCAGAATCTCAATTGGCTTTGTAACTCATTTCCATATAAATATGAGGGAAACATAGTTGTTGGTTTGTATTGTGTTGATAGCCTCTCTGTCATTTTCTTTATAGCAGGCACTTAGAAGACAATAACCTTTGTACAATATCATACCAGTTCTCCGTATTGACTACAACAACATGCCTGTTTTCTCAAAGTGACTTTGAGTTTTTCTTTCTCTTCTTCACAGTGCTCCAAGTGTCTTCTACAATGTTCTGTGGTGCAATTTGCTTTGATATCTGTTTATCGTCCTCTAGATCAGGGATTGACAACTACAGTCCCTTTACGAACTTCCAACTGGCTCAGGAATTCTAGGAGTTGAAGTCTACAGTCGTAAAGATGCTATAGTTGCTCATCCCTGCTCTAGAGGGAGAGTATAGTACCAGTTACTAAGTTTCATTGGTACATAATTCTTCCTGATCCTTTTCTGCTTTTGGATTATATTCGTCCACATTTATTTCTGCCAAATAGGTACAGCTTTGGCTTGATTTCCACCAGTCCTTCAATGTTCTCTTCAGTTTTCTATCCCACTTATCCAAGAAGCTCTTATCATGTCCAAGAAGCTCTTATTTTCCCTACTGTTTTTTGTCTCTCCTATTTGAAATTCTTTCACTTCAACAGTGAGATCTTGTCCCCCAATAAAGAAACAAGGCTATACTGGAAGCAAGTATAGTTTACTCCATGTAGGAAGACAAGCTCTGCATACTTTCACAGTGATGGTGAAAGAACTTCCTTTTTTTCCCCTTGAAGATGTTTCACTTCTCATCCAAGAAGCTTCTCCAGTTGCCTTTTGAAAAAGCATCTTTGGGACAACCACGACCTAGATGACTGAGAATTTTCATAGACCTTTCAAAATGATGCTTCCCTTGCTGCCCATGCTGTTCAGAGTTTTCCCCTGCCAGTTTCCCAAACAAACTTTTACATAATTTTTTTCACTTTGCTTTTTTGGAATGTGTGTTCCCAGAAGTTGCAACTCTGGTGAGGACTAACATGAACTAAAGGAAATAGATAGGGGAGGGAGAGAGGGAGAGGGAGCGAGGGAGAGAGAGAAGATTGGCAGACTCACTTGCTAAACTCCTGTTTGCTTTCAATAAAGAATAATTAATTGTCTCTAAATATTTTAAACATTAGAATTTCTATTTTTAGAAAGAAGCATATAGTTTTAAATAATAAAAATAAATAAAACATCCACAATAAGTTTTGAAAATATTACATGAATAAAGGATAGCACAAAAATGTCAAAAATTAGTCATGCTTTAAAAAAGATTATCCCTCTTTTTTTCTAGTGAGTAACTTAGATATTAATAGTGCATATCCTGTGCATGTCTAATTGAAAATTGAATCCCATTGAGCTCAGTAGGAATCAATAAAATTATTCACAGAAAACAATTAGGGGACCATTATGTGGAACTGTGCTTCCTCAAATTGCTGGGATATTTTATGAATAATTTTGTCAAATTATTATTCTCTATAGCCCCATTTCTAACATATATTTTCAGTTAGGGTATTCCAAAGATGTAAGAGACATGGAAATGGCAGTCAATGTACACACAGAAAAAGGGTTGTTTTTCCAGAGTCAGTGTGATGTCTCTGCACGAAGAAGGCAGATGGCTTCAGATGTTGCAAATCATTATCATAATTCTCTTATCAGACAGTGATAGAGATTAGAGAAAGAGCACTGTCCATTCCCCATGAGTTACAGGCTCGGTGATTGAACCCTTTCTGAAGAAGATTAAAAAATATTCATGGTTTAGGAGATGAATTCCTTTTTGCTCATTTTATTATTCAGCTCAGCTCCAGTTAACCCAATTTAAGCTGCACAACATAGAAGTTATTAAAAAAAAGTGGAAAAAAATATGCCTATCAACTTTTCATTACATTACTGTTCAGCTTTCACCTTGTGAAAAAGGAGATTTTAAAATTAAACTGTGTTCAAGTATACACCAAATGTGGAATGGGCAAAGTATTATAAGTCTACCACACCACCTTCCTTTACACATCTGCAAATGCCAAAAGGCAAAGCAGGAAAGCAATCCAGATGCAATCCATTTTTGTTTATTTTCATGTCCATGTAGCTACTGAAGAAACTAATTTCTTTCTAAGTGTTTATTTTTCCTAATCTCCTCCTGCCCAGTTGGAATAAATGATAGCAATGAGCAAATTACTGATTACTATAAGCAATTATCGAGTGAAGAAGATATTTAATGTAAGAAAAAAAAATAGTCTCTTCAATTTTTCACACCTTTATTTGGATCATAAATTTTCTTCATTTTTCTACTTTTTTTTAAAGCAGTACCAGCATGAATGGGTTTTTTTTTTTACATTGTAAATGTGAGGCAGAAGCATAACAAATGTGTAGTATCTATCTTACAGAATATTATGGTAAATTTTCATCTTGTAGCTTGCTATGAAGTAATTTCATTTACCTTTAATAGACTTATGAATTTTGATTTAATAGCAAACAAAAAGATAATATTATTAAAAGCACAGGTCAGAAGAAACTGTCAAATACAGTATTATATATCCCCCAGATATTCAAAGAAGATGCTAACATAGCAGATTGCAATCCCCAAAGGACACATATGTAAAATTCTGTCACAGTTTTTCTAGGAAGAAAAAAATGAAAATAAAAAATAAATATAAAGATCTTTTAAAAATATTATATATCTGCTCTGAAAATGGGAAAAGTGAATATAAAATTGGAGAAATGAGAACCTTATCAATCTATTGATCCATCCCTTGCCTATTATATACCTTCATTTTCCCATGTTATAGTTGGCACAATGCCTAAAAATAGATTTTGTATAGAAATTACAACTTGAGCAATATGAAAAGACCACAAAATTGTTTCAGCCATTAGTACTATCTGATATTTAATGCTAAAATATATGCTGAATGATGCAACGTTGCTTCTTCAATTAGTTTCTGTTGTTGACTTCCGGTGGCATTTCCGTTGTAGATGAATCGAAGTCTGCGATTGTGCGTGGCTTCAATCTGTGCTCTCCTTGTTGGAGGGCTCTGAACAGAGCTGGAACCACCCTGTAGGGGTGATGAAGAAGGGGGAGATCACCTGTCAGATCGAGGGGAGCCGCATCTCCCCTCCTTGGCTAGATATACTTCCTCTGAAGACAGGCTGTAGCAATGGTCAGAAATGGCCACCCGATGGAAGGCTCTCCGGGACACATAAGTCTTCACAGAAGCTGACATATGATGTTACAATATCTGTGAGCTCATCTAGATCTGCAGAGGTATCTTCAAAAACATTCCAATCAGTGCAATCAAGGCAAGCCTGGAGCTTCATCTTTGCCTTATCAGACCATGTCCTCACTGATTTAATTGTTTTAATGGTTTTAAGTCTTTGTCTGTAGGCAGGTACAAGGTGAATCATGCAGTGATCAGACTGTCCTACAGCTCATGGTAAATACCTATAAGCATCTTTTACTGTTGTGTAGCAGTGGTCTAAAGTATTTTTGCCTCTGGTGGGACAATTTACATGCTGGAAATATTTTGGGAGCTCTTTCATTAAATGTGCTTGATTGAAATCCCCTAAAATGATGGGAAGGGAATCTGAGTGTTTGGCTTCAGCCTCCATAATTTGATCAGCAAGAGTTTGTAATGCCTTGTTTACATAAGCTTGTGGAGGAACATACACAGCTATTAGGAGAAATGAGGAGAACTCACGTGGAGAATAAAATGGTTTGCAGTTGATATGTAAAGACTCTAAATTTTCATCACAGAGTTTATATATTATAGTTATATCCTGAGACCAGCTGTTGTTGATATATAAACATAATTCTCCACCCTTTGTTTTACCTGATGTCTTTTCAATTCTGTCTGATCTAAATATCTGAAATCCTGGGATGTATATGGTGTTGTCCCCATGAATTTGTGCATTAAGCCAGATTTCATTAAAACAAAGAACTGCTGAGTTGTAGAAATCAGAATTCCATCTATTTAAAAGATGTATTTCATCCATCTTGTTAGCAAGTGAGCATAGATTAGTCAGAAAGATTGAAGGGAGGGGGGTTTTCCCCCCATTCCTTAATCTGTTTAAAATTCCTGCTTGTTTACCTCATCTCCTTTTTCAGCGCTTCCGCTTTTCTCCTTTGTTTGTTGTAATCCATAGTACCAGGGAATTAGTTAGAATCTCCTCCGCGTTTGCAAAGATGGGGTTGTGTGAGGAATCAGAAAGGTGCTCCTTAAGGAAATATTGCCTAATTCTTAGCAGATGGTCTCGTGAGTATGAAATCCATAATGAATTGCAGATAACAATAAAGAATAAAGAAACCATTAGAGAACATTTCACTGAGGCAGACGTCGTTGGTGCCATCTTGGATCAGGAATGATTTTGGAAAAAACTTAAAGAGGAATTAATAGAAACTGATTGTTGGAAATAAACATCAAAGATGCTGGTTGAATTAAATTACTGGACAATTGGTCTGGACTTAAACACTAAAGAAAGGGATAAAGAAAATATAAAAGAAGGGTATAAAAATGGCAGAACTTTTCTTGGAACTAAAAATGGAACTAAGAAAAATAAAGGAAATGTTAAATGAAAGAAATGAATTGTGTTGTATTGCCTTACAACTAATAGAAATTGTGATTTTAAAGAACAAAGAACAACAAGGAGTGCCAGAGGGAAGAAGCTGATTAAAGAAGAAGCCAGTTTTAATGAACAAATAGAACATTAAAACGAAGGGGAAAAAGAATGGAAATTAAAACTTGGAGCCTTGAGGAGATAATTAAAAAGGGGAATGTCTGGAAAGCCAAAAAAAAAAAAGGAAACAGCAGGAAAAGGGATTCACAGAAGAAAGTCTTAAAGAGGGAGGGGGATAAAAACTGGAATAAGGAATGGAGGGAAAAAATGAAGGAAAAAAAAGGGCAGTAAGAGAAAGAACCAGAAAATAAGGAAATATGGAAACCGAAAAAAAATGAAAAGAAATTGTTTAGTTAGGAGACATAGAGATAATGGGTAGATAAAAATTAAAGAAAAGGGATTCTGCAAGGTAATGTGTTGTAATGTATAAGAATGTAGATTTTAAAAGCTAATGGAACTGATACCACTTTTTAAAATTGGCTTCTTTTTTAAGGATTATTGTTAAATTATATATGGATATAATTGAAATAAATGTGGAAATTGGAAGCTATGATAAGAAAATGATACAAAACAAAGAATACAGATAAAATGAATTATGAGGATTCTACTGGAAAGGCAAATGTCAATTCCTATAATTCACTGAATAGATCAATATATTTGAAATAATATATGATTTAGAAAGTAATTGAGGGAAAGAAGATCAAGAGGAATCTATCTATATCTATATTTGTATCTGTAACTGTATCTGTATCTGTATCTATATCTATATCTATCTATCTGTCTATCTATCTATCATCTATCTATCTATCTATCTATCTATCTATCTATCTATCTATCTATCTATCTATCTATCTATTCAACTCATAAAACATTTTGTATACCCATTTTATAGTTGACAACAGAAAGAAGGGGGGGAGTTTCAAAGAGCAGGCAACAGTGTGAAATCGAAAGTACATTCCATTCATATTTTCTTCAAAGACTGATTAGATGGCTGAGGCTTCTGCCGCGAAAAAATCTAATTGGAGAGCATGATTGATGACTCTTGGCTATGGACATTTTTCATTGGATGATACACCCAGAGGGGTGGGGTGGGAAAGCAGGATCAAGGGTGACAGTGAATTATGTATCTCAGAGTTATCTAAGCCCAGGTTAGTGCCAGACATAGAATTACTTTCAAACAAATCCTCTTTAGTTTTGGGAGTGTGGCTCGAGGTTCATGATTTAATTGGAGTAACTGCCGGAACCCTGACACACACACAATGTGTGTGTGTGTGTGTGTGTGTGTGTGTGAGAGAGAGAGAGAGAGAGAGAGAGAGAGAGAGAGAGAGAGAGAAGTTAAGAGATTACCATTATTAAATCAGAATGTGATAATTATAAAGTGATTATATTACGATAAAGTTTTATTATGGACTAAAGGGGAACAAATTGAGGGACGTATAAGACAAAGGGGTGGCACACTCAAATTGGTAATTAAAGGGGAAAACTTTTGGAATTATTAGATTTTAGATGAAATCTATTGAACAATGAAATAAAAGTACGTGATAAAATTGAAAATGTGACAGATAAAAGCATAAAGGTATAATGAATTTAGAATAAAAAACAAGAATGTTAGATTATAAAACAAGACATGAGAATACTTAAAGAAAAAGAAATTAAGTTAAGATATAAATTGAAAATGTAATAAGTGTAAAGAAAATAAGATGGGAAAATGGAAGTAATGATATGATATAGAATTGAATGTGAAAGATAAATATGTACTAAGGTCATGTTTGTATTGAAGTGTGGAACCACATTGTTCACTGGAAGAGATGTTTTTAAAATGTAAAAATAAAAAAACTTATTGCAAAAAAAAACAGTTTCTTTTGTTGTTGAAAAAATCTACATACACAAGGGAACCTTAAGGAACCTCTTTTCTATTCTCTAACAAGACAGGGTTCATTTTATGTCTTGTGTCAGTTGGGTAAAAAAATCAGCTCCTAGGTGACAGCAGAGAATGCTTATTACAGAAAACATATATTTGTAAGTTCAACAAAAATATAGCTTGCTTGCAGGAAATTACCCTGCCTGTAAGGGAATAGATATGCCAGCATATCTATCCCCTTACAAGCAGAATGATGGAGGACAATAAAGATTGAGAAGAAAAAGATTTTGAGCAAATCAGATCACTATTTCACTGGCAAAACAATTCCAGGCCAGCAATAGTGACAGCAGGTAGCCTGTTTTTCTGTAATTGTTTCAGTGAAAAGCCAGAGCAGCACCACTACCTTCTTAAAATAGCTATAAAAGGTTTTCAAATTTTGATAATAAAATCTATGTCCTGATGGACTCTTTCAAACACTCAGTGTAGTCATATGCTATTGTTAGGTTGGTCATGTAGCACTAGTATGTTTCAAAAGTAAATAAAATAAAATATTTGGCAATCGTTGTAAAACTATGTAGTTGATATCTATGCAGCACCTATTCATAAAAAGCAGGCTTCGTTCACTTGGAAATATCTATAGTTTCAGGAGACGATCCTGGCCAGCAATAAGGACAATCAGTTGTAACAATATATTGCAAGATAATGAAATCTTAGTCTTAGAAAGCAGAGCTTTATGGAATTTGTTCTCTTAAATTTAAAATGTTTTTCTGCTTCTTTTCCCTTTGGGGAATTATGCTAGTTTATTTTTAATGTCTGACTTTGAAGATAAATATAGTGAGGATAAAGATATTATAAGAAGGAAAAGAAAAGATCTAGGGAAAAAAAGAGGAAAGTTCTTCTAAAACAGGAGTGTCAAACTCAAGGTGTGCTTAGATCTGGCCCGTAGGGCTGACCTGGAAATAGCAAAAGACCAGTCCGCGGTACCTCTGCTAGCAAAAATAGCATGCACAGGCTGCATGCGGTCCCCCCACACCCTGTTTTTGGCCTGGATGGCCTCCTGCAGCACCCCTGCCAGTCTGTGCCCATTTTGGCTGGCAGGGTGCTGCAGGAGGTGTCTGTCCCATTTGCCATTTGTCCCATCTTCTCTCACCCACCCCCAACCGGCCCATGGAGAACAACTACAATGCTGATCCAGCCCTCAAAGAAATCCAGTTTGAAACTCTTGTTCTAAAATGTGGTGGCTCAAAAATTCTAGGAGTTGAAGCCCACAAGTCATAAAGGGGCTATTGTTCCCCGCCTCTGTTCTAAAACATAATACATATGAGGGGTATCAGCTCTAGGTAAAACAAGTCAGCTTTCTCCAGCAGCAGATATTGCAGGGAAAGTCATCGGTTCTCCATTATTTTCCTAAATTTCCTATGTGGTGCTCTCAAGAATCTAGTCTGCTGAGCTAAGTATAATGTGAGAACGGTCCAATGATCAACTACACAATTTGAATTAGCTTTCATTTGTTAAGTGTCAGTTTGTGGAATGTTGTAAAGAATGGGTTATGTATTTATTTTTTTCCTTTGTCTTAGGTAGAAAAATTTATTGGCCAGGTTTTTACAATCACAAACATTTATCACCAAAAAAATAATGAATGATAGCCCTGGACCAACAGCCAGCAATTGGAATCCTTCATGCAATTGATGTGTTCTGCTTAAGTTGGTGCCCTAACCAACTGCATAATTTGCTCATATCAGTGGTAGGATTCAAATTGTTTTACTATCGGTTCTGTGGGCATGGCTTGCTGGGTATGGTGTGGCGGTGGGCATGGCTTGGTGGGCGTGGCAGGGGAAGGTTAATGTAAAATCTCTATTCCCACCCCACTCCAGAGGAAGGATACCGCAAAATCTCCATTCCCACCCCACTCCTGGTGGAAGGTTACTGCAAAATCCCATTCCTTCCCCTCCCCACTAACCTGCTTTTCAGCTCCGTTCTCTTATACAAGGCAACAAAAGAAGACCCAGCCAACCAGCTGGGCTCGGGAGGCAGAGAATAGATGAGGGCAGGGGCAGTCAGAGGTGGTATTTGCCGGTTCTCCAAACTACTCAAAATTTCCACTACCAGTTCTCCAGAACTGGTCAGAACCTGCTGAATACCACCTTGGCTCATATGTGTGGATCATGACTGCCTATAAGGAAGTCTTCATTCTAGGATTTCATTTAGAGTTATCCTAATACTTCTCATAACCCCAAGTGATAAAGTGATGTAATGTTGTGGGACTATAACTGAATATTAGAGCACATACTGTCTTAGCACCATTTGCAGGCCTGTCAAACTGGCAGCCCGTGGGCTGGATGCATCACACTCAGGCCATGCCTACTCTGGCTCCAGAAAGGCAAAGCATAGTGATACATCATATGATACAATTGAGTTTGACACCTGTCATTTAAAGGAACTGGATGAATAAAATCTGCCTCAACCATGGGTGGGTAATTGCCAATAGTCAATGTTGAATTGGCTAGATTGTCAAATGTTTCTTAAGGTAGCATTCTTTTCTTCAGTAGCTTGTTATTGTCTGCTTAAAAACATGACTTTCAGAACAATATTAAAAGACTTAGTAAGATTAAAAGATGGAGTAAGTTTCCGCAAATAATATTCTATTGTTGTTTCAGCTACATTTCCTGTTTTATGTATTTATATTGTAGTATCAAGGTAGGTCAGCAATAAGGATCTAACATATTAGAATGAGTCATTCAGATTTGTGGCAACCACTAAAACTCTAGCATTTAATTTTCAGCTTTCTTTATTAGCTTCTGTAAATCTGACTTAAGAATACCCCAAAGCCACTAGTGCTATTTTATCACTTATGACTAATAGTAGAAAAGGTCATTATTAAACATCTGACCCAAATCAAACCTCTCTTGTAACTTTCTGCCTCATTGAGTTGCCATCTCTTTTCATCTAAAAATATATTTTTTCCTTTGTCCATAGTCATTAATTCCTTTTCCCATATTATTATTTATGCTTAAATTCCATGAAACCTCTGAGATAGCAGTTGGCATGAAAAGTACTCAGAATGAAATATGAATTTAGTTAGATTACAAGGCCTATTACCTTATTTTGCCAATACCTTTCATCAAATATACTTTCTTTTTTTCTGCCTCTACTCACATATCTGTGTTATTTAGACTATTTAGTGAATTAGTGTTTATTTATTAAAACAGTTTAACCCTCTATGATTTTATATTGCTATTGTTATATATTTGCTTTGAAGATCAACCTGAATATTTCACCTGGGGGCAATGCGGAACAAGTAGATTTTCTTTCTTACTGCCACAGCAACCAAAGCTGGGAAAGGAAATCTTCAGGCTACGTGTGGCAATTACTCCAATTTCAGGCCTTGATGTCATTCAGCTCTTCAGTTATTTTGTTTCTTTTCTTTTCTTTTTTCTTTCTGAACTTTGGACGGCATTTCTATGAGTAACTTCCTTTTAAACTGTCAGTACATGCAATAGAAAAAAATAATATATATATATAGAGAGAAAGAACTATGGAATATTGCAGTGTAGTAGATCCTACCCATACTTGGCTTTGGGTTTTCTCTATCATTTTTTGCAGGCTCCATTTTGTTTTTCTGTGAATGAATGCACTTCATTGAAGAAAAATATCCTTACTCTTTATCCAAAAACTATCTCTTTTTTTCAAGAAGACTTGGATTTACCTTCTCCTTTCCAATAAATTGGAACAGGCATGAGTACCTGTGCGTGGAGGAGGGGGAAGGAATGGTAAACCATACATGATAATGTCACCACTCAAAAGCCACAACTGACATACTTATGTCAGATTTCTGGACACAAGTGGGATAACCATGACTTCTAGTAGATCACATCATTGACACATATATTGCCATAGGAGTTTATTTGATGCCCACTGAGGACACAGGAATTTTGTGAAGGAAAATATCACACATTCAATTGTAAAGTTCATCTGCTAAGTTTGGGAAGGCTTGTTTGACTGACTATATAAGGTTCTTCTTAGAGATTGCATGTCTGCTGATAACACAATCTAAGCATTTTATATGAAAGGGAGAAGCTTACAGATGCAGTTCAGAGGTGGTATTCAGCTTGTTTTGACCAGTTCTGGAGAACTGATAGCAGAAATTTTGAGTAGTTCGGAGAACTGGCAAATATCACCTCTGACTGGAGATTTTACAGTAACCTTTCCCTGCCACGTCCACCAAGCCATGCCCACAGAACCAGTAGTAAAAACATTTGAATCCCACCATTGATGCAATTGATTAACTAAAAAAAAAGTGAGCAGATGGTAAATGATGCCACATTGTTCTGTTAACAACTCAGTCTCAGCCACACTTTTAAGAAGGAAAACAGGCTGGGAACTTCTAGCCACAGCAGGGGAACAGATACATAGGAGTTTTGTGAGTTGAGCAAGGGGCAAAGTAAACTGACATTCCTTTTGTAGAATCAAGGTAAGTTCAGAGACTGTGAAGAAGCCAAGGTTCCAAAGTCTGTGAAACTTAGAGACTACCTTTTATCTGCACAGTTCCTAGGTGAGAAAACCAATTTATCAGCAATAAGGTAGGAATCAGCAGGGAATAGAATATTTTATACATGGTTGAGTGTTATGTCTCCCCTTTAATTTCAGGTGAGCAAAACAAAATTCAGCCGTTTCAGAATTAACTCAAATCAAAAACAAACCCCCACAAGAGAACGGCTGAAGTAATTCCAAAACACAGCAATAAATCCACACTCTGTCCGGCAATCCTGGCGTGGCAGTAATTCACAAGCCTCAGAGAGTTTGCTGCATGTCTTCACTCCCATTTAGTCACTTTGCTTCTGGCGAATTCCACCAGCCCAGCCATGTCCTTTTATCCACTTATGGAGCGTGTTAATTTCCCTAATTAGTTACTGGCTCGATGCCTCCTTCCTAATTGAGATTGGCGTCTCAGCCTCCTTCTATTTTTGACGTCACGCCATACGTTCTCCAAGTTGTCATCTCCACTGGAAAACTCTTGCATGCCTTCCTTGTTAGCCATTCCCGGCTGCTGCTCAGATAAAGAACCAGAGGAGGTCGAAGGTCCTGACAACTCCAATAAATCAGGTTTATCTCCCCTTGTTAAATCCATCTCCTCATCCTGGCTACTATCCAAGTCACTAAGCAATGCCGGCTCATATTTTGCTGCCATATCCTCGTTGCTCGAACTCATATCTGCCACAGGAGCAGATTCCAAACCCGGAGTCACAACAGCTGAGTATTAAGTTTATGACTGTCTGCTTAATATAATAAGCTTCTGGCATTCAGGTAGCAAGTTTACTTCCTTAAAACAATGGTGGTTGAACTGGAAACATCTTGAGAGTTTACTAGGTATGTAAACAAGACTTTCCAGGATGTTACATCTTTATCCCACTCTTAGGGGTGACAGTTTCTTTGCTGTCATGAATATATTATACTGTATTAGACCTGAAGAATATTTTGGAACAAGAGAAATAATCTCAACTTGAATTCAAACTGAACCAAACTTTCATTGTATAGTGAACCTAACAAAATTGTTTTTTAAATTTATATTTGTGAGAAAGTCAGCAGATACCAAGTAGCATTTGATCTGAAAATACATAGACGTTGTTTAATATATTATAAGTATAGGTTGGTGAGACGATATCAGATTCAGAAACAAAAAAAAAAAAAATAACCTGAAAAATGCTAATATTTGAAAAAGACGTGATTGTCAAATGCTAGAAAATCTCCAAACTAATATATATATATATATATATATATATATATATATATATATATATATATATATATATATATATATATATATGTATGTATGGTGTTCGGCTTGGTTCGGGTATTTTCCCACGTCATTGTAGTTCTTTTAAAGTTGTAGCAACGTTTCAGCAGAATCTCATCTGCCATCATCAGGCTTCTGTATTGTGTCCATCTGTGGGTCAGACTTTTACAGTGGTTTCAGATTTAAATTTGGGGCAGCCTATTGCTGTGCCAGAATGGTTTTTTCTTCATCCTGATTGGTTGGGAGTCTTGGTCTGTGTTTATTGGTCTCGGAGTTTGCTGTGTTCTGCTTGATGGGTGTTTCTGATATCTTCTGTCTGTTTTTTGGCTCTTTTTGTATCTTGATTGGCTGGCAGCATTGTGTTACTTTAATGGAGGTCTTTAGTGCAGCTTGGCTTCGGGTAAATGGACGGCTATCATTAGTTAGGAAGCTGGGTTTCATCTGGGTGCCTGGTTGGGGTGTGTTTGAGCTGGAGGTATCAGGGGGGATCTGTTTGTGCCCAGGTGTTTGCCTGGCTTGTGGTGTGGAGATTTTTTTTGTTTGTGAGTGCAGGCTTCCAAATGATTGACAGCCTGGTGGAATCATCTCTTCTGTTCATGCTTTCTGGTCTTTTTTCAATCTCTATGGCTTCTCTGATGACTCTGTGGCTAGGGTTTTCCATAGTGGCCAGGGTTTTGGTGCCATTGAAGTTGATGCTATGACCTGTAGCTTCCATGTGTTGCACTAGTGAGGAAGTGTGTTCATAGCATCAACTTCATAGGTCATAGCATCAACTTCAATGGCACCAAAACCCTGGCCACTATGGAAAACCCTAGCCACAGAGTCATCAGAGAAGCCATAGAGATTGAAAAAAGACCAGAAAGCATGAACAGAAGAGATGATTCCACCAGGCTGTCAATCATTTGGAAGCCTGCACTCACAAACAAAAAATCTCCACACCACAAGCCAGGCAAACACCTGGGCACAAACAGATCCCCCCTGATACCTCCAGCTCAAACACACCCCAACCAGGCACCCAGATGAAACCCAGCTTCCTAACTAATGATAGCCGTCCATTTACCCGCCAAGCTGCACTAAAGACCTCCATTAAAGTAACACAATGCTGCCAGCCAATCAAGATACAAAAAGAGCCAAAAAACAGACAGAAGATATCAGAAACACCCATCAAGCAGAACACAGCAAACTCCGAGACCAATAAACACAGACCAAGACTCCCAACCAATCAGGATGAAGAAAAACCATTCTGGCACAGCAATAGGCTGCCCCAAATTTAAATCTGAAACCACTGTAAAAGTCTGACCCACAGACGGACACAATACAGAAGCCTGATGATGGCAGATGAGATTCTGCTGAAACGTTGCTACAACTTTAAAAGAACTACAATGACGTGGGAAAATACCCGAACCAAGCCGAACACCATACATGTAAGTACCGGAAAACTTAAGAAAACAAATATATATATATATATATATATATATATATATATATATATATATATATATATATATATATATATATATATATATATATAAAAAACTTAATATAAGAGAAGCCTGGTACAACAGAGAGAATCAGTGGAATAAAGTTATCTCTGAATACAAAATTTATAAAAGGTCAGAGAAGGATGGGTTGCAGATGTTTGTTTATATAAAAAGAACATTAAATCTGCCAGAGAGGAAGATATTAGAAGAGAAGGTTTAATTTCTAAATTGGCATATATCTAACAATAAACATACATTAGATGTAGGGATATTCTATTGTTCACCTGATCAAAATATCAAGTTAATTTTTAGATAGTGTAAGATGGAACACTTCTGTAATAATATTCAGTCACTTGAATCACATGCTTTAAAGTTATGCATCGGCCTCAACAGCTGTCATCAGAAAAGGAAGAGCACAAAAATGGTATTCTTTGAACCAGAAACTTGTGTGTGAAACCAACAATAACCAACTACTTTCTGAATTGTGTGGAAAGATCAGAAGCCTCCTTACTCAGTACTCAAGAATGCCAGCATTTGAAGTCAGAACATAAAAAGAGAGTGACACAAGAGTAAGTGATTGCTGGCATATATGAAGCAATTTGGGTTCAGTAAGGAACACAAGTACTGGAACACCAACAATTTATAAAGACCTCTGTGAATTCCCATCTTAGAATCACTGGCTGCAAAGATTTTTCCTTAGAATCTAATTCTGTTTTGACTGTTTCTTTGATGTTACATGTTCTATACGTTTTACTGCCCAGAGAAGCCTAGATTAAATTTACTATTTCTAGATGAGTCTATTGAATAATTAATTGGGTTTTTAAATGTTATGTAAGAACAAATTTTACTGGACAAAACTAAGATTGATTTGGACATGGATTTAAAAGTGTGAGGCTACAAAACGATATGGAAATAGATACTATGGAACCAGATAATGTCTTAGTGGGATATACAAATAACAAACCTAAAGATAATTTAGATAATTTTACAGTATTGGATTTACAAAGGAGACTTATCAAAGTTTTGAAGAATTATGTGACAAGGAACAAGGAAAAAATGAAAAGAAATCTGGTTTTAGGACATTATTTCAAGGCACTAAAGATCAAGATTTTTAAAGATGAAAGGAAAGAATGTGATGTTTGCTTATTTAATCAAAGTTAAAATAAATATGCTTTGGTAACCCTTAATGGATATTTGCTGGCATCAGGACTGAGATGATAAGATGTTGTTTATAAGAAATAAGACATGGGTTAGTTGCTTTTTGAAAAAGCATCTTATGATTAGAAAGAGTAGAATATGGAAAGAAGGAAATTTTGAGGTAGCTTTAGAGAAAGGGTAAAATGTAAATGTACTTATAACTGCTGTGAAGATTAGAACCCACTTTTTATTACTCTTATTTATTTTTCCTTTTTTCTATATCTTTTTCTTCAATTCTTTTTTGCTTTTTATTTCTTTCCTCTATTTTCCTTATTTTGAACTTAATATTTGTGTTGGGCTCCAAGTGGACTCAGAGTCCATCAGCTCCAAATATGCCTTGCAGCAAGTCAGCTGGCCATGTCACCTTACCTCTGCTGCTGCTGGATCTGTATTTCTGATTGTGTGCTGGCCGATGGCTTTGGAATGACTCAGCAAAGCTGAGGATGGATTCTGCAACAACTGCGGAGCTGCTGGAAATGGCTCTTTTCATGTATTGATGTGGTGTATATTGTTAAAGGGGGTTGAGGCACATATAGGTGGTAATTAAACCTTAGGTTAAAACATGAAGGTGGCACCAGGTGGGGATCAGTTAGTGAGGGTTGGATTAGGGTAGGGATGTAGACATGTTATAGGGTTAGGCATGGATTAGGCATGGCCAGAATTAGAATTAGGCCTCGGTGTGGTGGGGTGTGTCTCATGATAATGGTAATAAAAGGAAAGGGAGCAAACTCAAACCCTATTCTAACCTTGCCTGGCTTTTAGACTTTCTTGTATAGAGAAGAATATTTGTTTGCTGAGATAATGAATAAACCACCATTGCATGACAATGGAACTGGAGTTTGTATTCATTTCAGGACAAATCTTCAATACTCAATAACCAGCTGAGAATTTGTATTTTTACTTTTTTTAACTTATAACTTAACTTATATTTGAAAAATGTATTGTTATAATAGATACACCAATAAAAATGTTGGATCAATGAAGAGCTAATATGAAAAAAGCAAATACAGAAACGGAATTATGGAACTGGAAGCAGCCATCTAGGCCATTAGCTTCAACCCTGCTCAGAATAGGAATCCAAATGAAAGTAGATGTCTATCTAAACTTCATCAAGCACATCACATGAAGGAGAGCCCATCAATTTTGGAGGTAATTTATTCCACTATTTAATGGCTCTTGCTGTTGGGGAGGGGGATTTTTCCCCTTACAACTCAGTTTGTGGGTGTGTGTATACACAACACAAACATATACTGTACTATATGTGTGTATGTGTATATAGCAATAGCACTTAGATTTATATACCACTTTACAGTGCTTTACAGCCCTCTCTAAGTGGTTTACAGAGTCAGCATATTGCCCCCAACAATTTGGGTTGTCTTTATAGTTGTACCTTTAAAGTTGTAGTGACATTTCAGCAGAATCTCATCTGCCAATATCAGGCTCATGTATTGGGTTCGTCTTCATCGTGTGTGTCAGGCTTTTGCAGCCATTTCTGTTTTAAATTTGGTGCTAGCCTCATGCTTTGTTAGAATGGTTTTTTCTTCATCCTGATTGGTTGGGAGTCTCAGTCTGTGTTTATTGGTCTTGGAGTTTGCTGTGTTCTGCTTGATTGGTGTTTCTAATATCTTCTGTCTGTTTTGTAGCTTTTTTTGTCTTGATTGGCTGGCAACATTGTGTTTCCTGTATTGGAGGCTTTTAATGCGGCTTGGCTCTAAGTAAATAGATGGCTATCATTTATTAGAAAGCTAGGTTTCATCTGGGTGGCTGGGTGGGGTGTGTTTGGGCTGGAGGTATCAGAGGAGGGTCTATTTGTGCCCAGGTGCTTGCTTAGTTTGCGGTGTGGAGATTTTTTTTGTTTGTGAGTGCAGGCTTCCAGATAATTGATAGTCTCATGGAGTCATCTCTTCTATTCATGCATTCAGGTTGTTTTTCAATCTCTATGGCTTCTCTGATAATTCTGTAGCTGGGGTTTTCTACAGTGGCTAGGGTTTTGGTGCCATTGAAGTTGATGCTATGACCTGTGGCTTTCAGTTTTGGACTAGTGAGGAAGAGTGTTCCAGCTTTTTTACTGCATTTTTGTGTTCATCCAGGCGGATACTTATTCTTCTATTGGTCTGTCTGTTGTATGTGGCAGGGCATGATGCACAGGGAACTTCACAGGGTTTTCCAGGTCAATTTTATCTTTGGGGTTTCTTACGATAGCTGCTATTTTTCTGTCTGTTTTGAAGACAGTCTTGATGTGATGCCTATGTAGTATCTTACTGATTTTGTCTGTTGTACCTCTTATGTAGGGCAGGACAGCTGTTCCATAGGTGTGTTCATCTTCTAGGTTTCTATTGTGCCTTCATCTTCTAGGTTTCTATTGTGTGTTTTTTGTGGATCAGGCTTGTGATTTTGCTTTTGTGGAAGCCGTTGGCTGTCAGTACTTTGGTCAGGGTGCATAGTTCAATCTTTATGTGTATCTCGTCTGCCAAGCGTTTGGTTCTGGCAATTAGTGTTTTGGCCACAGAGTTTATCTGTGCTGGGTGGTGGTGGGATTGGGCGTTGAGGTAATGGTTGGTGTGTGTTTTCTTCTGGTATATGGTGTGTCCTAGTGTGCCATCTTTTTTTTGTAGATTAGTACATCTAGGAATGGTAGTTGGTTGTTTGTTTCCATGGTGAATTTGATTTTGGGGTGTATGATGTTTAGGTGTGTTAGGAAATGGTTTAGGTTTTCTTTTTCATGGGGCCAAATAACAAATGTGTCATTGATGTATCTTAACCATAGTTTGAGTTTGTGGGTGGCATTTGCCAGGGCTCTGGATTCAAATTCTTCCATGAACAGATTTGCAATAACCGGTAACAGTGGTGATCCCACGGGGGTTCCTTCAATCTGCTTGTATCTTTGTCCTTTGCATATGAAATATGTGTTGGTTAAACAGTGTTCTGATAATTCCATGAGGTGTTTGGGTGGTTGATATTTGTTTTTGATGATTTCTAGGGTTTCTTTCACTGGGACTTGAGTGAATAGTGAGACCACATCAAAACTTACAAGCAGATCTTTTTGTTCCACGTGTAGATCTTTGATCATGCTATGAATTTTGTACATGTGAAGCTGCTGCTTCATCATGGGGTTGTAGCTGATTTGCTAGGTATTTGACTAAGTGTTTTAGTGGTGCTCCTCTGGAGCTGATTCTGGGTCTCAGAGGTAGGCCTTCTTTGTGTATTTTGGGGAGGCCATATAGTTTGGGGCATTTTGAAGATTTTTCTCTTGGGATGATTGTCTGTTGGATTTCTTCGTCTATGTTGCTGATTATGATTTTCTTCTTGGTTGTTTTTTCCAGATATGTGGTTGGGTCTGTGTTTATGGGTTTGTATGTAGGTCTGTCAGTTTAGTTTTGTAGTCTTTTCTGTCCATTATTACTGTGGCATTACCTTTATCTGCTGGAAGTATGATTATGCTACTGTCATTTTTTTGGGCTTGTGCGGCTTTTTGTTCCTCTTTGTGTAAGTTGCTTTTGGGTGGTTTGTTTGTGCATAGGGTGTTAGTGACTTGGTGTCTTATTCTATCAGCTTCATCTGTATTTAGTTTAGTTAGGCTAGAATATGTATGTATGTATGTATGTATGTATGTTTGTATTCAGCTTTGTTTGGGTATTTTCTCATGTCATTATAGTGGTGCTTTTAATGACTATAATGACGTGGGAAAATACCTGAACAAAGCTGAATACCACACACACACATACATATATGTTATGTCTCACCTTTCCAAGGAAGAGGAAAAAGTCCAAACTCCAACAAAATACAGGCAGACAAGAAGATTCAGCATTTACAGAGTTAATTCCTTTAAGCAGGCAATGTTCTTGGCAGTATCACAAACGTTGCCTGCCAAGTCTGACAAGATAACCAGAAACATTAATCACGAAAGCTTTCAAGAAACAAGATACACCGAAGCTCGACAGAAAATTCACACTTTGTCCCGTACAGAGTTTCTAGAGAAAACACACCCACTTTTATCCCCTGTGGGGTGTGCCTCCATAACTCAGCTCACTCTCTGATTCGTCCACGCCTCCTACGCTGCAGCTCACACTTTTTCCTGCGACACTGCCTAGCATCAAGCCAGCATTCATCTACTTGATTCTCTGTCAGAGGCTGCTCCGATATGCCCTCCTCCTCCTGATTAGCCTCAGGCTGTGCCTCTTGGTTATCTGCCAAAACCTGAGGCATAATCAGGGAGGAAGGCATTGCCGAAGAGGAAGGTCCTGGGGAGGAAGGCATTCCCAATTCCACCTCCTCCTCATCTTCCGAATCCTGTTCCTCTAAGTATGCAGACTCAGGACTCGGAGCCACAACACATATACATATACATATACATATACATATACACATACACACACACACACACACACGTAGGTCTAGGTGTGTTTGGGTCTTTTCCCGTGTAAGATTAAGATTAATCTTAATCTTATTCTTAATCTTACACGGGAAAAGACCCGAACACACCTAGACCTACATACCTGTACCCGTGAAAATCTACAAATATATATCAGATCAGACGAACACAATACAGAAGCCTGATGATGGCAGATGAGATTCTGCCGAAACGTTGCTACAACTTTAAAAGCACAACTATAATGATGTGGGAAAATACCCGAACAAAGCTGAATACCATATATATATTATTTACATATAGTATTTCTTTCCAGTCTATATTTCATTGCCACAAGTTGAAGGCTACTGATTTGGATAACATTAAACAGGTATTAGATAAATTGTTGACAGACAGTATTACCTTCACACCACCACATTTCAGTTTCCAATGGACATGTTGTTGCTGGGAAAGAGTTATTTGTTCACTTCTAGCTCCATGTATTCCAGAAGTATCTGGTTGACCATTATGATGTACAAAATGGTAAATTAAGATAAGCCTGGCTGATCTAGCAAAGCTTTTCTTATGTTTTTAAAAGATTTAATGGCCTTGAACCATTCATAGGCCTACCAAAAATTACACTGTGAGATAAATTCTGATGTTTATAGGCAGGAGGGAGAGTTATGAACACAAAGGTTAACAATTTAGATTCAGGCATTCACTTTTGAACTGATAAATTTACATTAAATATTGGAAAAATCCATGAATTCTAAAATGTACCCATATTTTTTCTCTAGGTAATCAGAAGGGAAATAATATTCAACAGAGAAGCTTGATAGTTTATGGAACCAACTAAGCTACAGGTGCTCGCAGAGCTTCTACTGTAGGTGAGGTAGTTAAGAAGTCCCATCTTAAATACTTCTCAGTATTTGAGATGACTGGATAATTAGATTTTATGCAAGATATTGAGACTAATCAGTTATCTTTCAATATCCACATACTTCCCTTTATTGGGTCCTGATTTCAAAAGTAAAAAAAAAAAATGGAGAAAACAATTAGCTTGACATAAGATGCTGTGAAAGAAGGGCTCCAATGCGAATTCTATTTCTATCTTCTCGTTGTCTTTAAAAGTTACAGTGTGGAAGTTACAGCCAAATTAATCAACTAGGAAAACAGGTTATCCCAGGGGTGGGATTCAATTTTTTCAACAACCTGTTCTGAGGGCGTGGCTTAGTTGGTGGGCATGGCTTGGTGGTCTGGGTGGACGTAGCTTGTGGTCATGTTATTGGCTAGGCGTGGCTAACTCAGTATCACTTACATCGAGGCACCATCTCCTCACCTGGCCTTTCATGACTGTGGGGATGCTGCAACAGTCGTAAGTGTGAAAAATGATCATAAGTCACTTTTTTTAGTGCCATTGTAACTTTGAATGGTCACTCCACACAAGCAAAGTACCAGCAAAGGAGGGAAAAAAACTCCAGAGAGGTTCCAGAGACAGGAAGTCTAGTCCTGTCAAGAATGTAATAAGGGTTAACGAAGAGGCAGTTTCTGTAAGCAACACCAGAATGTTTCCTTCCTGCCTTCCTTACAGGATTAGGCCAATAATTTCTTCTAACAACCGGTTCTCGATCTGCCTAGAATGTTAACAACCAGTTCTAGTGAATAGGTGTGAACTGGTAGAATCCCACCCCTGGGTTATCCTCTGCTTTTCTTATAGCTTATAACAGATTTCAGCACTGAAAATATTATCTAGTTAGGTAACCAAACTTCTGCAGGCAAACAACCAATCCCAGAGAGCAAAAAGAACTCCACAATTCAATTCTGAGCTATTTTACATATATTCTTGTCTATTGGTTTTTATAACTTTTTAGGACTCCCCCCTCAACAAGTTCTTGGCTTGATTCCCCCCCATCCCTAGTTCTTGGCTTGATTTAGTGTTAAATTTTTCTTTTGCTGGCTTCTCTATTACCTTTACTGCCCAATCTAATTCTATTCTATTTAGGTTTGGGATATTTACTTTGGTAATACAGATAGATAAGAGGCCCAATTTTGTGTGTAGAGAAAGAATAAAAATATGTCATAGATATAACATACACACATACATTTTCTAAAAAGAATTTCCTATTAATCTTGTAAATCGTGAAGTCAGACAGAACATTGAGAGTGAACTTTGGAGAAAACCAGATACAGTAGACAGAATTACCTTCAAACCTTCTGTAAGACTCTCATTGTGAAAACAAGAGATAAAAGTGCATAAATTTTTCCTTTAGATATCAAACCATTAACTTAAATCCATTTTTTCCTTGATAATAACTTCTTCAGGTAACTCTACACTGAGCCCCTTACTAATGTTGTCAGATATCGAGAGAGAGATCCTAATTGTTCTGATTTCTTTCAAGAGTCTCCAGTACAAGCAGATTTTTTTTTTTAAAAAAAATGCCATTTTTATTGCCCTGGCATGGATGATTTCACAACATAAAGCATGTAATCAACTTACTTGCATCAAAAAAACAGGGTTTCTATCATGATGACACAGCAAATATTTTATCATTGCTTCATTATCAAGGTTTATTCCATACACTTATGTTGACCTTTTATAAACATTTGTTTTAAAATATTAAAACAGTTGTTTTCTATAATATTGTTTAGTAGTTTCACAGATAATGAGTCATTTTATAATCTTTTAGATCATTTCACTGTTTGTTTGTTTTTTAGTTAGTACCCAAAGTTACAAAATTAGAAGAATCAACAGATGCTTCTTAAGAACCAATTTAAACTTGATGGGAAAACTACATAAACAATGGAATTACATATCTGCCCATTACTGGTTTAGAGTTTAAATAAAAGGAGACCATAAGTGGTAGTTTATTATTGCTGGGGATTATACAGCCAATAAATATACTTTCAGTTGAATGTACTGACGTTGCAATTCCACTGAGCAGTCAAGAGATAGCAAAAGTGCTAAGCTGCAATTAGTGAGCCCCAGGAAAGATGTACTGTAGTAGATCTAAGGATTAGAGACTTCATTTATGGGCATTTTGGGAGAAAATGTGGCATGTTTCATGTTAATTTGAAAGCATATTTCCCCAATTTATCATTTACTCTTTGGTATAATTTTGCCACTTTCTTGGGGCTTCTTCTCCATTTACTGTTCCAGAATTGAAAACATTTTTTCCCTTTCCCCATAATAAATGCTCTCAGCCAAGATGAAAAAAGAATATATACAAGTGATTGCATGTTGCATAAAATTTTGCATGAAAAAAATGTTGTTCTTAGCCAAATTCTATCAAAATAACCACCAAACCACAGCCACAAACAATTACTATCCCTTCAAATAATTCCACAAATAATATCTCCTTACTCATCAGAGACACCATGGAACATGAACAGAAATGTCCAGATGCCGTCTTATTTGGTCTCGAAGACACCAATGAATCAGACAACATCACCAAAGTTTGTGATATCATAAGCAACTCAAATACAACAAACATCTCTCCTGAAGACATCATTGAAATAACCAGAGATGGCCCTGGGTGCAAATACAATGACGGCTCTGTGGCCCCAAGATTTTGTAGAATTGTAAGCAAAAATGAGTCCAGCATATTCATTCATACAATAAATGCCATTGCAAAAACCAATCCCACCCACAAAAAACTTAGCTCAAGACCAGACTTATCCATACTGCAAAAATCCGCTCCCGTGAACTCCGCGCAGAACTCAAAAACCATCTAGACAATGGAGAAAAGGACCTATACATTGATTACAGAGCTGATTGCATCAAAAGAAAGTCACACAATCCACAACTCCGCATCCAACCCCACCCTATCCAATCCAACATCACTCAAAACTAGGCACGCACGCCCCTAACTGGCCTTAAATGCAAGCTACTCAATGCAAGAAGCCTTGTAAATAAAATACCTGAATTTCTCCTCTTACTAAATACAGCTAAATTTGACATTATATTTGTCTGTGAAACATGGCTCAATGCATCTCTCCCTGACTCCATTACCACAGTAAGAGACTATCCTGTTTACCAATCAGATTGTGAAATCCGTAGAGGAGGTGGTGTTCCTATCTTCTATAAAAAGTCCCTACATCTAAAAAACATCCAAGTTATCCAGGAGCTTGCTATTCCCGAGACCATCATCTGTGAATTGTCCTTAAATATCACAATTCGGTTCTTACTATGTTACAGAGCCCCTGATTATGACATCGAACATGCAAACAAGCTAAATACACTACTAACATGGGCAGCATCCTGCCCACACACTTTTATCTTTCTTGGTGACTTCAATCTACCTCATATTAACTGGACCCTTAACGAATACACAACTGAACCCACACATGCAACCTTCTACAATGCAGTAACAAATCTGGGACAAGAACAACTAGTAACCAACAACACTAGACTTAACAACTGCCTCGATCTCATATTCTGCAATAGTTTGAATTCAATTTACAGAATACAAATTAAAGAACCCTTTTCCAACAGTGACCACAACATGATTGACTTTTGTTTCAACATATGTCCACACAAAACTCATCACAATGACAGAATTCCCAATTATAACTTCAAAAAAGGCAACTATGATCTTACAAACAACGATCTCTCATCCTTGATTGGCAATTTCTATTCTCTAGATACAATACTGTAGAAGACCATTACAACATATTTTTACTTGAAGTCAAAAGAGTCACCAAACTATATGTACCATTAACAACTCCCAAAACCAGAAAAACAAAACAAATTACTCATAACAATAAGGAAGCTTCAATCCAAAAAGAAATCACTTTGGCAGAAAAACAAATCTGGTCACGTTGTCAACTTCAAAAGCCGATACAAAAATTTATGCCACCAGATAAAAACTGAATGCACCAATTATCACATTAAGCAAGAAGAAAAACTGCTATGCACCCATTCCACCCACACTTTCTACAATTTTGTAAACAACAAACTAAAAGACTCAAGGTCCATCCCACCCCTGAAAGGACCTAATGGTAAAGACTGCAACAATGACACTATTAAAGCCAACCTCTTTAACACATTCTTTGGCTCAGTATTTGTAAACAGCAATGGATCATGCCCAGTATTTCCTAGTCGAACCACAGACAACTACAATGATCTAATACATATCAATTTTACAGAAGACGATGTTGAAAAAGCACTATGCAATCTAAAACCATCTCTATCTATTGAACTGGATGGAATAAGTCCCTACTTCTTAAAAAAGCTATCCACTGCCATAGCCAAACTCTAAGCATAATCTTTGAAAAATCTTTCAGGACCAGCTCCTTGCCAAAACTATGGTCACAAGCCACGGTCATCTCCATCTTCAAAAAGGGAGATCCCAGCCTAGTTGAAAATTACAGACCAATCTCTTTGTGCTGCATCACCTGTAAAGTCATGGAATCAATTATTAACCAATCCATCATCCTCCACTTAGAAACAAACAACCTACTCTCTAATAAACAATTTGGTTTCAGGAAAAAAACTATCGTGCAATCTGCAACTCTTACACTGCAAAAACATATGGACTACACAACTCGATCAGGGCAAAGCAATAGATGCAATCTACATAGACTTCTGTAAAGCCTTTGATTCAGTGGTACACAACAAACTGCTCCTAAAACTAAAATCTTACGGTATCTCTGGACACCTGCATTACTGGATAGAAGCATTCCTGTCAAACAGACAACAAATGGTCAAAATTGGGAACATCCTATCAAATTCTGTACCTGTCAACAGTGGTGTCCCCCAAGGCAGTGTTCTAGGACCAACTCTTTTCATACTCTACATAAATGACCTTTGTGATCATATCAAGAGCAACTGTGTTCTCTTCGCTGATGATGTAAAGCTATTCAACACCACAGACAATACTGCTACCCTTCAAAAAGACCTTGACTATGTATCAGAATGGTCAAACAAATGGCAACTTCAAATCTCAACAAATAAATGCTCTGTCTTACATATTGGCAAAAAAAAATATCAGAAAATAAAATACAAGCTGAATAGTCAAGACCTTGTTGATGATCCAAACTCTGTCAAGGATCTTGGAGTACTCATCTCAAATGACCTAAGTGCTAGAGCCCACTGTAACTACATAGCCAAAAAGGCGTTAAGAATTGTTAACCTAATCTTACATAGCTTTTTCTCTGGTAATATTACACTAATAACTAGAGCATACAAAACATTTGCTGGATCAATACTTGAATACAGCTCATCAGTCTGGAACCCGCATTACGTAACTGATGTTAATACAATTGAGAATGTCCAGAAATATTTTATGAGAAGAGTCCTCCACTTCTCTACTTGTAGCAGAATACCTTATGCCACCAGACTTAGAAAATCTAGAACTATGCCGCCTTCAGTCCGATCTAAGCATAATATATAAAATCATACATTGCAATGTCCTACCTGTCAATGAATACTTCAGCTTCAATCATAACAACACAAGAGCAAACAATTATTATTGACCTCACCCCTTTCCTAAGAGGTCTGCAGGGGGCATGCATAAACGCACCAACGTGCCTACCATCCCTGTCCTATTGTCTCTTTTATTTTTATTTTTTATTTTTCTTATGTATTTTTTATTTTTCCATGTATTCATAACTATGTTTTTACTTATACCTATTATTTTGTAAGCAATTGACAAAAATAAATAAATAAATAAAAATATTGTACAGCTTAGCTTACATGAAACATGATACTTTGATAGATTCTAGTATATTTTTAATCTTTTTCATTCAAATGAAATGAGAGGAAGTTTATCTGATTGTAATGCACGTGATTGTATGTTGTATAAAGACAGTGTTGTTAACAGCTACTAATGCAGAAATGAAATGGTCAAAGCAAATACTGCACAGTACAACTTTCCTTCCTAAGAACAGAGGCTTTTATGATAGATTTTGATATATTTTTGTTTTTCATTCAATTAAATAAAATGTGTTTTATAAAATAAAATTTGTTTGTTGCTTTTAACTTATCCTCAAAACAAAATTCTGTAAAATTATTATGGATAACATGGAAGGTTCTTGAGCTTACCTGGCTTTTGTACATAATCCCTTCAGCTGCCTGGAGTTAATAAACTTTAGTAAATGCAAAAAAAAGACTTAATAAGCAAATTTGTCCCTGACATTTTTTTATTATTTTCATTTTTTTTGACCAGAGAGAGGCGCAAACAGGACACTTGCAAAAGATGATATTGTTTTGCCATATTGAGAAACTAATAGAAGCTCACAAATATCAAATAAAATTCTAAATAAATTCAGATGTACTCTGAAAATGAATAGAGCAACTGAATTCTATTTCCGGGGGGCAAAAAACATGAATTTTTAAGACAGCTTTTGGAGCAACATTTTTACTTCAATGTTCATCCATTCTCTACTGAAGTGAGAAATTTCTATAGTGTGAGTGGTATTGCAAATCCTACAGTTTCAGAATTGATTAACAAGAAAGTAATATTATAGTTTGCAAAAATACACTGAGGAGCCATATTACGTCTGCAAGGTGAAGAATGTGTTTCAAAACAAATCCAGATAACTTAAACAAGTTGTGGAGCATGACAATTGGAAGAAAGTAGGAAGCTTTACCAATATAATTTTAAGGGTAGAAACATCTTGAATTCTGACTTAAGGAACAAATAAAATGAAGAAGTATATTTATTTCTGGATAGTCCTATGAGGAAACTTTATATATGTCTTCTGTTATAAATAAGATATGCAATCTATATTCATTTGTGATCCCCCTGAGACTTCTGAGAAAAAAGGGGGGAAACTCAAAATGTTAGAGATTAAAATTGTTTTTTGCTTCCAATGGATTAATTATAGAATTCTAATCTAACTTTGTACTTTCCAGATGCTGGGCTGTATCCTTTATCATTTCTAAAAGGCATTAGTAGTACAGTGAGAGAAATCAGCATCATAATCATCAATATCATCTTTATATTCCTAAGATCTTCATATAATAAGGATAAAATATTGTAGGTAATCCTTAATTAACAACAGTAATTGGGAGCAGAAACTTCATCACTATGCCTGTGCTTATAAAGCCCAACATCATGTGACCACTCTAACTTTACAATGATAGTTGTTAGTAGTTTCAGTTGTGATCATTAGGCAAATTCAACACAGTCATTAGGTGCAACATCATGTAATTGCCATTTGTGACTTCTTCACTGACTTTGTCAGAAGCCAGCAGTGAAAATCACAAATGATGAGCACATGGCCCTGGAAGATGGCAAAGATCATAATTGTGAACTAGTACCAAGTGCCCAAATCACAATCATGTGACTTCAGGGATATTGCAACAGCCTCAGCTTGAAGGACCAGCTACAAGTCTCTTCATACAGGCTATTGTAACTTCATGTGATCACTGAATAAGTCATTAATCAAAAATTACCTGTATAAAACCTGTGAAAGTTGTTAGTCAACTTGGCTCAAGGTATTGTTCTGGATGTCAGAAAGATGGATGAATAATAGATCATAAACAGAATGGATTAAGGTATCCAGAATTATTTTCCTATTTATTTCTTTTGTTTGAAAAAAGTAATGGCCTTACATATTTTTAAATGTTTAAGAATTGAGACATCATTATAAAAGGGTAGGTAGCAGTTATATATTTGATTAATTGTAACGAATAAAAATATCAAGTCCAGTGGAAGCTCCAATGAAATATTAACCTGGTTTCACCAATGTATTGGGACTAGAACTTTCCAAATTTACAGACAGTATATGTTGTAGAAGTTATATAATCTGAATACAAATGGAAACTATAGTCATAGATATAACTACATAGTCATAGATGTAACTACATAGCCAAAAAGGCATTAAGAGTTGTTAACCTAATCCTGCGTAGCTTTTTCTCCAGTAATATCACTCCACTAACTAGAGCATATAAAACATTTGCTAGATCAATACTTGAATATAGCTCATCAGTCTGATATATGAAAAGGATACCCCCTCTCAGATGCTAGTTGGGTAAAGAGTTGGGATGTTCATGCTGATCAATTGGTTAACCAATTCCATGAGGATTTTCCCCACAAACCGAAGGACAATGTATTAACCCCTATGTGTGTGTCTTTTTTCTTTTCTTTTAGGAGGAGGAGTTTTCAAGGGGGGGACACCTGTCAGCTTTGAAATTCAGCTGCCACATATTTTTTTAGAGAGTTAGAGGAATTGAAAAGTTCAAGCTTATTCTGTGTGTCATATTAAGAATTTCCAGTTGCAGTTAATTGGTTCTCGTGATTTATGAAGTGTAGAAGTGGGAGGAGAGAAGGTGGGTTCTGTGTAACACGCGAAAAAACTTTCACTTGGGAAATTGCTTTTGACATGCCAGATCTGTTCCTAATAAATCAATTGGAGTGATAATGTCTCGGAGTGATTGATATCATGGATACTTTCTGGATGCTTGACAGTAGCCACATGTTGCTTACATGCTTTCTGGCTGTAAAAATCAAACTCTTATAGAAATAGAAGTTTTTATTTCTTGCAATGGCAGTGTTATATATAATATTGGTCCACAAGCCTGGTGGTTTGGTCAGTCAAAACCCAAGAATTCTGACTGTAACTCCACTATGTCTATTAGTCGATCTATGGATCAGTTAAATAAGATAATCATCATCAACCTCATCAAACCATTGTCCTTGGATGACTCAATGAGTCAGAAGGAACCTTGGAGGTCTTTTAGTCCAGCCCCTGCTCAAGCAAGAGACCCTATACCATTTTAGACAAATGACTGTCCAGTCTCTTCTTAAAATCTCCAATGATGAAGCCCCACAACTTCTGAAGTCAAACTGTTCCACTGGTTAATTCCAGACTAATTCTCTCCTTGATTAGTTTCCATCATTTCTTGTCCTGCCTCTGGAAAATAAATGGACCCGCTCCCCTTTGTGACAGCCTCTCAAACACTGGAATACTGCTATCATGTCCTCCCAGTCCTTTTTTTCTCTAGCTAAACCCAAATCTTTCAACTATTCTTCATATGCTTTAGTCTCTAGGCCTTTAATCATCTTAGTTGCTCTTTTTTAGTCATTATAGTTGCTCTTCTTTGCACTTTTCCCAAAGTCTCAACATCCTTTTTGGAAAATGAAACTAGCATACAATAGCAGCTATAAAGATATTGGGAAGTCCTAGAATATGGAGTATAAGAGTCCTCTGGATTTTATGAAGAGAAGGACATTGATAAGTAGCAAAACTATATTTACTGACAACAATGTATAGTGAGACCTGGAGGCCAAGATAACAAGCTGAGAGCAAATCACATGTTAATTAAATTATAGTTGAAGGACAATTGGGAAATGGATCAGTAGCTGAGAAAAGTGAGAACAGTTTTTTTTTCTTTTTTTAATTAAAGAGAAGGAGACAAAGGAAAGAGCAGGATTTAAGATTGGCAATATGGATCTGACTGAAATAGATAAACAATGATTTAAGACTGGTGAATAGAGAAGAGTGAATTAAAGAATTAATGTATATTTGGTCAGTTTAAAAAGTAAGCTATGGGACTGGATGTAAAAGAATAATAAATCAATTTGTATTGACATAAAGTTGTGGGAATTAAGGAACAAGAAAGAATAAATGATACCTGCAGATAGAAAGCAAATTGAAATTCAGATTGCATTATAGAAATGCAAGCATGTGTATGTCAACTAATTTAGGTATATAATAACGCAAAGATGACCATAAAAGATTAAATGAACAGGAGACTTCCAGTTTGCAAGCTTTCGGCGGCGGCAGGGATTCGCGACCGCGCGATCCCTGCTGCGTTCGCCGCCAAGGTTCCCCCAATCCATTTGGATCTGGGGATATAGCTGCCCGTAGAGGCAGCTGAAGACAGGGGGATCCGGCAAGGGGTTTGGGGTGCCGCAAACCCCTCCCCAGCCGGCTAAACCCCTTTTCCCGAGGCGGAGGAACGGCGCTCCGCAATGGCCGCCACGAAGAAAGCTGCAGCCGGACAAGCAGGTGCAGGAGGGAGAAAGCTGGAAGAAAAGTGAAAGTTGCTTCTAACCGGGACAAGACGGGAGAAAGTGACCTGGAACTTTGAAGGCTGCTAAGTATATATTGTTCCTTGTGAGAGTTACAAGCTGCGAATACTCTAAAGGGGAAAGTTTTTTCTTTGTTCTACTCTCCTTCCTAAAGTGACAGCGGGAAAAAAAACAAAAAACCTTTTTGGCTGTGAGTGGGAAGGGAGAGTGAAAAAAATTAGAGCAAAATTTGAAAATAAGGAGAAGATTGCCTAGATTTGCAAAGAGTTGTTAAACATTAAAAAACTTCCAAAAAATATATTTTAAAAGGATTTGTGATTACTTTAACCCCAGAAAGAGAAAGTGAAGAAGAAGAAGGTATCTAAAAGAAATAGTCTGTTTGGATTGTTTGGTGATTTTGGAACCTTTGGAAATTACTTCTGATTAAAACATCTGGGAGGTTGTTTGGAAAAACTTTTTCTCTACACAATGGCATCATCTATGGATGGATTGAAACTTATATATCAAAAATATGAAAGAGAAAAACAAGGAGGGAAAGATGGTCTTGGCACTATTTTTCAATACTTAGAAATGGCGGTTTATACTTATGTGAAGCATAATGAGGATGATGGGGACAAAGAAGAAGAAGAAGCCATCTTTGATGAACAAATGACTTTGATTGGAGAAGGGAAAAAGCAAGAGAAAAAGGGGAAAAGGTCTTTAAGATCTGGAAAAACAGCCCAAAAAGAGAAGAATAAAGTGAAAAGGGGACATTATGTTAAGAAACAACAGAAAAGGGGAAAGCAGAATAAAAGGGAAGTGAGGAGACAAGGGGTTAAAGAGGACAAGGAGAAGAAGAAGCAAGAGAGAAAGGAAGGGATGAGAAGCCCTAATGGTGGGGAGCAAGATGTTAAGAAGCAAAAGTTTTTTAGAGATAATGGATAAATCTTATTGTTAAAGGGATTCTAGAAAGGTACATAAGACTGCATTTTTACACCTGTATTTAGAAGTAATAATAGAAAATTAGAAATAATATGTAACTTAAAATGTGATAAAATATTTAACATAAATTAGTGAAATTTTTGGTTAAGAAAAAGGGAATGCTGTAATGAAATATGATTCAAGATTGTGATGTGGGGGGAGGGGGTAATAATCTTTGGAAAGCAGAAGTGTTCCCACAAAGGCATGATATTTAATTGAAATGGATAAAATGTTTAAGATATAAATGATTGTTAATATTAATGATTAGAATATGGTATATTAGTGAAATTTTTTGTGAAATGAGATTTGAAGTAGAAGAAGGAGGAACATTTTAATGTTAATGTAATATGTGATATGGGGGGGGGGGAATAATTATGGAAAATAGAGCTCCCATAAAAGTCTGTGATTTAATTGAAAAGCAATGAGTTAAACGTTTAAGATATGAATGAATATCAATACTAATGAATAGATTTGTATTATTTTTGATAATATAGTATAATTTTAGAATGTACCAGACAGAATCCCAATGTATGTCATGTGTTTTATATTGTATTATAAATATAGGGGAAAGAGATAAAGGCATCATACTCCATATAGTGTACAGGAGAAGTCTTTCTTCTTTTTTTAAAGAAGAAAAATAAATGGTTGGCTGGAATAGAACAGACAAGAATAATAAATATTATGATACGAATTGAGAGGAGATAAATAAAATAAAATAAAATTGAGGAAATTTAAAGGAGAGGAGAAGTCATATAGAAAATTGAAAATGTTAATAAGATATGAAATGGTATATTAAATGAATATGAATTTGAATTTGTGTCTGTACCAAGAGTTTTAACCCGGGACTAAGCAACTTTCAGAAGAGATTTTTTATGCTTTTATGTTTTGTGTTTATGTGTATTTATGTATTGTTTGTCTTGAAAATAAAATTTGTTTAAAAAAAAAAAAGATTAAATGAACATATATTTGCCACTGAATTCAAGCTGCTAATTTTAATATATAAAGCTCTATTAAGATCTGCAAGATAGATTTTTCAAATTGGGGCACAGTAGCTTTAAGATTTGCAGTCATTTGAAATAAAAATTGGTGCACTCATTGAAGATGTTCCATGGCATTCCATGATAAGTGAAGACACTTAATCAGGATTTTCATTAAATGTTATGCCTATACAAATCAAGATGTTTCAAGTGTGTGTGTGTGTGTGTGTGTGTGTGTGTGTGTAAAATAACAAAATGAAACAAAAACACTGGCCTCTCAGTATGTAATCTTTTTTTTAAAAAAAAAATTAAGTTCTGATGATTGTAAACTTTTTTTATAATGAAAGGCAGAGAAACAAAAGGCTCTTAGAATATTCTCTTAGCTGAGCAATCTTGAATGGAATTGGTTATTTAAATTGAGTCTAAAAAATCAAAAGAAGCTCCCATAATCATTGACCTTCTAATGCCTCAAGAGTCATTTTTGTTCCCCATATCTTCTAATATCTGCACAGAAACATTGGACAAAGCTGTCCATCCAGAATTTGGGATGAGGGATCGATCATCAGTAAAGGATGCTAAGCATAAGAAAATGCTAAACTTCAAGGTTTTGGATAATCTTACCAAGTGTTTGCTTTACGCTTAATATCTTGCAATTATAAAACAGCTGTCTCTGAAGTTTGTTTTTCTTTATCTTCTGTTATGAAAATATTAATTATGCATTTAGCTATCTTCATTCATAGAGGTCATGTTTTCTCAGTACGCAAGCGACATTGATGTAGTACAATAGCTATTGTCCTAGGTTAGAAAATTTAGTCAGTTTAGAACTAGATTATCATGTATTTAATGTTTATCTCTAAAGAGATTGTTAGAATAAGCTGCCCTGGAAAGTGCTAATTAAGCCTGTGAAAAGGAGAAAAAAAATCCTCAATTAAAAAGATAAATGTGATAAAGCTGGCACTTAAGCCATTTAGAACCAAGGATGATTTAAAATCCTGCTTTGGTCACAATTTATTGTATTTCTGTGGGAGATTCACATACAGTTTTAATTATGTCTGATAAGTGCAAAGCGGAATGCAGATATACCAAGGACCATTGCATACTGACACTTTTCAGGGTCAGTTTTGTTTTTCATAATTAATACATAGACATGATGGATTTCTGTAATGGTTCAATGCTATTTATCCCAATTTACATCTTTCTACTTCCCTAAAAAGGTTCAGATATGAATTATATGTTTTACCAAGTCCTTCTCCTTGATGACTTGATGGTTATCTTAGCTGAAAGAAATCCAAAGGAATCTATATAAGCTGATATCCCAGTTCCACCTCCCATAAAATCTTAAAAACATGGAAATACAATATATATTCTTGAGCTAGTTGCCCTTGACACTGGAAAGCTAGCAATTCTTATAGCACGCTTCCGACATCCATGCATTGACCCACTCCATTGTAGAGGATGAATCCTGTGAAGAAGCTATTATAGGTGATGTGGGGGGGAGGCTACAGAGCACATTACAGTTATTGGTACTGTAATCTTCTTTAGCTTGGTTTCTCCTAAGTAGTGTTATATACTGCTAATAAATGAAATTATTAGAAAAACTCACTAACATGCATATAATCAGAAACTCTAACCTATGTTCTATGTGTTGGAAGATTAGCTTTATGCCTCTCATTTATGAACTCTAGTTCCTCAACTATCACATAATTTCTGTTTGCTGGTCAGACTCTGCCAAACTAAGGAGGATAAATATAATTAAATAGGACAAACCTTATCAATCAACACAGCTTCAGGAACATGCCTCATTTACAACCAAAGATAACTGGGGCTGCTGAGTTACAATAAGTGGTGGAAGGTTGGAGTAGAATTACAATAGATTTTGAATTACATTTTCATTTTTTTCTAAGAAATAAAATCATGAAAAAGGAAAGATTCATGGTAGGAAAAATCATGGAAAGCAAGGCATGTGATTGATTTATAATTTTTGTTGTTGTTGAAAGAAAATACTACTTCATTAAAACTCACTTATTGTTTTCAATTACTTCTTCATTTATTATTTACTTATGTAATCTTGTCTTTATATTCCATCTTTCTTCCAGGTATCAAGTAAGCACATGCGTGCACCTCTCATCACATTTTATTCACATATTCACAATCCCATATAGTTGTTAGACCAGGGCTGTCAAACTCCTGGCCCACAGGCCAGATGCGTTATGTGCTAGCCACACCCATGCCCAGTTTAGTGAAGGGGGGAAAAGTCCGATATCTCATGTGATGGTGCCATGATGACATAAGTTTGATATACTTGGGTTAGACTAACTGATATTAATTGAGCCTATATTTCTGTAAGGGGTTTATCAGGTCAGGATTAGTAGTCATTAATTACTACTCTTGATTGTTTATAGAGATTTGAATGACTGCTCCCTCCTTACAGTTTATTTAGGTTAAGGAGGTACTGTTCTACAGGCCTTTCCATCTGACCAACCCTATAGAAGCCAGGTGCAAAAAACTACTAATCACATAGCACACAATGAAATAATAAATCCTGAAAACCCCAATCAGTAATAATAGCAGAAATGAAGAAATTCTGCAACAAACTTCAAAGATTCATAACTGAGGCAATATGACGGTAATATAAATAAGCAGGATTCATTGTATGTTAACCTGATAATAGATAGACACAAAAAGTGATGCAATGGTGGTTTATAAGATCCAGTTAGATGATCTCCTACAACAGAGAGATGGCGGTGGACTGATCACCTTCAGAATTGGAACATCATAGCAAAAAACCAAATAAGATATAAATCTTTGTTAAAACTGTCCATTCAGATATCAGTACAATGTAGAAGAATATGGCAATTAAATGATAGAGTGAAAGTAAACTAACCCAGCATTCAGTGTGTGGTACAATCAGATTTTTGCTTGACTCAAATATTTGTGCCTAGGGAAGAAAAGAAAAAAGAGCTACCACATCAGGGATACTTCTATTTGTTTCCTATTTTTCATTTTATTTCCATTTGATTTAAAATGTGTAGGTCCGTGTGTATGTGTGTATCCATTTTATGTATGCAAAAAGCAAAATAGGGTGTCTGGAGAAGATAAACAAGGCCCAGGAGGGCAAGAGCTTTCACAGACTTTTGTTGCAAAGGAAGCAGTTATTGCTCCTGGCAAAAACTCCTAGATGTTTGCTATGATGTCTTGCCAGAGATTCAGCAGAAGCAAATAAACTTCTGTTCATTAATGAGATTGAAGTGTTGACATAAAACAAGAAAACTATATGGAATAAAAATAGGAGGAATAAACCCCTTGGATGATTAAATCAGTGGGTTGCTTTATAGGAGAAAAATTCTTTCTACGGATAACTATTATTGAACCCAGAATCCAACTGGGAATCTAGGAAAGGATTTCTGGGGTTTAATGGAAAGATAGCTGCTGATCTGTCTTTCCTTGACTGCCTTACAAAGTGCTCAGAAATTATAAGGGAATGCAGTAGATAATTATATTTCTTATCAAATGTTCTTTTAATTCACCAAGAAAGGAAGCAGGTATTTAGAACAAAAATTATCACACTCATTTCCAATCATTCATATCTGAATTTGTCTATCACCCCTTTTCTTCACTTTTCTCTAAATCTTGATTATAAATATACAGTACTTAACCAGCTATTTTTTTTACTATTTCAAGACATCCTAATAAACAAAAATAGATTTGCAGCCAATTCTGAATGCTGAGAAGTTTATGCCAGTAAGGTACCCTAATTCAAAAATAACTCAATAATGCATCAAACATAATACTGTACAGGAAGAAAAATGACAATAACAGATGCTGTCATCAGAGTTCCTTGTTCCTTCATTGTACTGTACCTCAATGATACCTTCATGGTATCATTATAGATAAAAAGTTCATGTAACCAATATGCACAAGCAGTAGCAATAACTGGGGAGAAATAATACAGAAAAGTGATGCCTTCTTTTTTATGTTAATGCTGTTTATCTAAGATTCTCTTTACTAATGTTCAAGTCTTTTGTTTTCAGTCATCTGAACAATTTCATCTTGTTTCACAGCACCAACATCTCCAGGAGGTAGGGTTGCTTGTACCTTTTGTCCCAGGTGTGAATACAGGATAATATATTCAAATCAAGTCCTTATGTATGCTATTGAACTGACTATCAAATAGAAGATAAGAACATGCAATCATTCAGGACTGATTTAGTTATATGGATAATTTCTAAAAATACTGAAGATCATATGGTGACATTTAATATAGAAAATAATACATTTAAAATCACTGCCAACCCCTGCACACTTGCTATCTTATTAAATATCTGCATCTGGTTCAGTGGGTATATAAGATCTATTAAATAGTCAATCAAAAAAGTGTGGATTTCACTATGAAGTCAGAAAAAGCAGGGTGAAGGGCACAATTTAAGCTAGAGCTTGATAAAAACTTGGTTAGGAATGTCATTTTAATTTTGAATGGGTTTACATCTTTAGGGTCAGGAAAATTCCAGTCTAAGAAAATGAAAAAAGCACCTTGTGATCAATCCAAATCTTTATATATTAAAGTAGAGAAACCCTGGAGAACTTGTGAAGTCTTTCAGTGAAGAATAAAAGTACCTTAAAACATAATGGAAATTGAAAGTCCCAAGAAAATACAAATCAGTCAGAAAGATTATACATTAGAATAAGAGATGAATTAGAAGACACCTGAAAACCATATATCAGAAGTCAGAATGGATTTGTTAAGAATAAATCTTGCTAGACTAAACTTACCCCATTTTTAAAAGTAGGAATTAACTTTCTTAGTATCATTTTTTTAGTATCATAAAAAAAAACTATCCCCATTGAAGTGGCATAAACATTGAATAAAGAAATGCTGTTTTGTGGGAATGCTACTGCTTATATAACTTTGGTAAGCATTTCACAAAATGCCAGATTCAAAGATAAGAACAAATAAAACATGCATTTTCCTGGGATCATGTGACTGTTACCCCATGGAAGATACGTCTTCTTTAAACAGTTGCTGTCAGATGCAATATGCACATCTAAAATACTCTGAAACCCTTTGTTTCCTTTTCAACTTGAAATTTCTGCATGGCCTTACAAGGATTCCATGATTAGCAAGGCACTTAAGTGTGAACTGGATGGAAGGACAATGAAGTGCAGGCATACATAACTTCAAAAATTATACCGAAAGGGCACATATCAATAATCCTTTTCAGATCATACAGAGGCATCGAGCAGGGCATCATGTGAATCCTCTTGGAATACTTATATTCAACATATTTTTATTTACAAATTTGGATGAAGAATTGGAATCCTAAAAGACAAAAATTAAATTCAAAATAAGATTGGTGTGCTAAAGAAAGGGGTTGAAAATAACGAAGCAGGATTTAACAGGGAGAAACTCACTTATTCACTTAGGAAACAAAAATTAAATGTAAGACATAGGTGGGGAATACTTGGTTTAGTAATCATATTGATGAAAAAAGTTATTATAATAGTAGTTGATTACAAATTGAATATAAATCAGTAGTGTGATATAGCTGGGGAAAAAGTAGTGTAATGTAGTTGGGAAAAATTTAGACTGCTTTAGTGAAAATATAATCTCAGAAAATAACCTTTTCCATAAATTATACATTAATCAGATTACACCTCATATTGTATCCAGTTAAAGGCAGTACAGTTCAGTGGTGGGATTCAAATATTGTTACCACTGGTTCGGTGGGCGTGGCTTGGTGGGCACGCTTTGCATGCATGCGCACTCCGTGCACACACGTGCGAAATGCGCACTTTGCGCAGGCGCAGAAGCGTTTGTGCAGGCACAGAGGTGTTCTAACTCACCTCCTGCAAGCCTGCACGATCCCGGTCACTTCAGCCGCTGCCGCGAGGCAGTCTTCTGTGCCATGCAAAGCTGCTGCACTTCAAATTCAGAGGATAAAGGTGAGTATGGGAGCCCAGGCGGGAGAGTGGGCCCAACAGAAGAGCAGTGGAGAGAACCGGTTGCTGCTCATCGCTGCTAACGGCTCGGCAGAACCGGGCCAAACAGGTAGAATACCACCACTGGTACAGTTTAAGCATTATTCAGATAAACTGAAACAGATTCAAAGAAGAATTAGAAGGGAACTAGAGAGAACTAGAGAGAATTTAGCATTAAGAAATACAAATCAGCAGAAAATTAGGTTAAAAAAAACTTCAAAGGATGTTGCAGAGAAGGAAGTCAAGATCTCTTCTCTCTTATTCAAGGATTCCTGATACAAATTAATGAACATAAGTTACAAGAAAGCAATTTTTGATTAAATGTTAGAATAAAGTCTCTTAACAGTAAAAGGAGTTCAGCAATGCAACTATTTACTCAGAGACCCATTCTAACTCTATGGTTCTATAATTTTATGGTTTTGATTCTACGATTTGTTATTTTTAAAAGAACATTTTATTGTTAGAATAATGAAATTTAAAAGAAGAAAAGTCTGCATTAGGTAATAATGGTTGAATAACACCATGAGATATAACTATTGAGCACAAACAAAAATATTATGGGGAAATTTTATAGTTATATGTTCTCTCCTTCACTTCCATTTATTTCCCAACTGCTGACCATAAGCTAGACATTTATACTTTACATTGAACATTAAAGATTATTGTTTGCATGTCCTTTCATCTATTATTTTTTATTGGTCTTATACCTTATTTTCCTAGAAATTATACTCCAAATGTCCAAAATTTGTCCTGCTGTGGCAAATTTGTGTATACTTATGTATACTACTATTAGTGTTATGTAATAGTAGCACACAATCATGTGCTACCTTGGTACAGTAGTACCTATATTATTTGTTTTTGTATCCAATTGTATGTCAAATAAAACACAAAATATTTCATTCTTTTTCACATCTTATTATTATAGGTTAATTAGCTTGTTATTATCTTTATGTTTCATTGATTTTGTACTTGGTGAATTCACCAAACTTTTGACTTTTGTCATAAATAGTCTTGTAGATATTTGGTTACACAGTGTCTGTGTGATCTGCATAGTATTTCAACTTATATTCATCACCCTGAATTTTCATCCTAAATACTTATTTTTCCTTCCAAAATTTGTCCATCAAAATTTCTAAAGCAATTATAAATAATAAAGTAGAATAATAAATGAGAAAATACACACCCTTTTCTTGGTGCCTTTGTTTATTAGAAAATTGGTTGAGAGTGTTCTGTTTGCTGTGATCGTTGTTATTTGTGATTGATGTAAGTTTTCATCCAAGTGTTAAATTCTTGCCCTGGATTCATTTTGTTTCAAAGTACTAATAAGAAATTGTCAAAGGCTTTTTTCTGCATCTAAAATTATTATTGCTGTCTTTTTTTACATTTATTATAAATGTAATGGTCCTTGGTGCTCTCTGGCTTCATTGTTTTCTTGCAGGCATTTCATTATCAAAACTTGCTGTGCTGTTGATGTTACCTAGTTTGGGTAACGAAATACCTGCAAGAAAACAACCAATCTCAGAGAGCATCAAGGATCCCTCATGACAACCTTGAGTACAAATATTCTTCTTTATCAATATATTTATTATAAATCTACTGTTGCCTTTTATTTTTCTCTGTAGAATATAAGCTATATTGTCAGTATGTATATATTGACAATATAGCTTATATATGTTATATATTAAAATATATTTCCTCAAACATTCAGTTAAATACTGTAAAAATTGCTTATAATCAAAGTTCAGTAAAAAATTTATACATGACTGAGATTTCTCTGGATCATTTCCTTCTTTGTAAATCAGGGTTATATTCGCTTCCATTGATGTCTTTGTTCTTTATAGTTTCACTCTTTTTCCTTACTAATGACTCCAACAGTTCTTACATTTTATAGCATGAGGCTGTTGGTACATCTGGGCTTGGTACCTTACCAAGTTTTTTAATTGCTTCTTTATTCTCTTACATGCTTGATATTTGTTATTCGTTAACATAAATGTGTTAATGTTAGCAGATAGTTCTACATCAGGGGTGTCAAACTGTTGGTCCATAGGCCAGATTCATCATGCATAGGCCATGCCCACCCCAGCTCTGTGAAGGGAAAAAACATCACAAAATGTCACGTGATGGCAACGTGACGATGTGACTTTCACACCAATGTTCTAATGGTGCATATAATACCGCTGTTGTGTGAGCTGCATTGGTTGTTAGTTTGCTTTTGGGTCTAATTCAAAGTGTTGGTTATTACTTTTAAAGCCATTATAGCATGGTTGCAGGATATCTGAGGAGCCATCTCACTGCAATTTAATTGATCCAGCATAAGGGGCCTGCTGCTGACCCTGTCAGACAAGAAACTTCAGTTGATGGAATTGACTAGAAAAGCCTTTTCTGCTCTGGCTCCCATCCAATGGAACATTCTGCCAACAGAGATGAGATTTTGCCCCCACCCGATGAGTTTCAGTTCTTATTTCATTCTGATTTATTTTAACTGCTTTTATATTTACATTTTTACCATTTTCTAAGCTATTGGTGAAGTGGGTAGGATATTAAATAAACAAACAAACACATACATAAAATAAATACATACATAAAATAAATACATAAAATAAATAAATACATACAAATAAATACATACATACAAATAAATAAATTGAACTGCATATGTCATTGGGATAATTTAATTCCTGAATATATATGGTGCAAAAGCCTTGGAAGCCTATGATTTAAGATCATGCAGCAAGTATGGCAAATTCTCTCTTTGGTGATAAACACACATTAATAGAAGTAGTTTTAAGGTAGCATTTTAACTTGCACAGTAATTCCACAATCTATAAATTTTACATATCAGGAAAAACCTTTGTAAGTTTGTTATTTTCGATTTGAAAGAGTTAATTCTTTATCTCTTGTCTTTCTAAATTTGTTTCTTCAGCCAGTTTTTAAAATTCAAAGGGAATTACTTGGATAAAAGCTAATTACAATACAATTTATGGATTAGTTTCTGTGAATCTATGCATGCTTACATTTGTGTATGTGTTTTCCTTTTGGAGCATTTAAAAATATTTTTTGGTGTTTTTTTTTTCCTATCTTTGATGTAAAGAATAAAAAGGAATAGCTCCTTAATTCTTTTATTTAATTTTTAAATGTTGAAAAGAAGTGATAATCCTTCTTAACTCTAGCAGATAAACTTCTATCCACATTTGAGATTGGAAGTCAATAAAGTATAGAAGTTGAAAGCATCTCATAGCCCTGATCTGCTGCTTTCCAACTGACTTCAGCTCTAACATTAGCATTTATAACATAAGCATGACCAAAATGTTCCTTGGGAAATAAGAGGGAGGGGGGCAGAATATTGATAAAACAATGTAAAAAACCCTGTCAAGTATAAGTTTGAACTGAATGAAGATTTGTATTTTAGCTTTCCAACAGAGCAAATATCAGCACAAGCAGGTTGAGAATTATAAGGAATATTCATATGTAAAGTTATTTTATGTATTTCATTAATTGAATCATTTCTTCATTAATTGGATATGTGCTTTCAAGGTCTGGAGCATTTAGAGAACATTGGAGAAGTAGATATACTTGGTGCAATAAGAAAACAAAGTATTCTTGTTTTCTTATTGCATCAAGTGATGTCATTCTTGGACTACATTATTGTGCTCTGTTTCTTCTTAATATTCAGTGTAAAAAATTTTGGAAGAAAGACTCAAGGTCTTCAACCATACTATAATATTCATGAACTATGTATGTCCAATAGTTTACTTTTTAATTTAATAATTAACTACTTTTTAATTTAATAATGGGCTGCCTGGATTCTGTATCAGATAAAGAGGGTTTCACCTCTTTGCTAAAATATTGTTTATTCTTTCTATTCTGGCTTAGCCTGAAAAAGTGAGCCATCACAATTGCAGTACTTCTTCACTAAAAATTATTTTTTTGGAATGTACTGCGGTTTTTAAAATATTTTATTTACAGGGGGATATGAGTAGGAAAATAAAAAAGCTTCTGAAAGGTGATCAGTAGGGAATAAATTTAGGCTGTCTACAGTTAGGGAAAATGATCCCAATAATCCTTTCAAAGAGCCATGCGAAAAGCACGTTTCTCCTCCATGCAACCTTGTCCTTGTGAAGAAACCTTCCATCTGAATAAGAATGAAGAGCTACCTTCTGCTCTCCAATTAAAGCCTTCAAGGGAGGGAGGAAGCCCACTGATTATCATTCATATGCTTCTGAAAACACAGAATGGAAGTACCTGAAGTGTATCCTTCATAGAACAACAATATTATTATACTGTTTTCAAGGCCAACATGCTGGAAAACACAGTGAATAAGGTATGGGCTTTAGAAGAAGAAAAAAATTATGTCTCCCACTTTGCTATAAATATAGCAAATTATAGAAGACTAGAACAGCTGTATTTATTCTTTTGCCATAGGTTTCTTACCAACCATGGTATGTTGATAGTAAGATATGTACACTCAAAAAGACAAAGAAAGAATTATGCAATATGTTCCATCATTTTGCAATTTGGCCCTTCTTCTTCTTCTTGTGCTATATCCATCATCGGAAGTTGGCAATCATATTGGCAATCCTATTTTTATCAAAAGCTGCACAAAAAAGTTCTGTTGAGTTTTGTCCAAACCAGTCCCCTTAGATTTTGAAGCTATGATTTTCTACTTCTGCCTGGACCTTGTTTGCCTTCCATCTTTCCTTGGAGGATTAAGTGAAGTATGCCCTAATTTTCTGGGTGTGTCGCACCACATGTCCAAAATATTCTAACTTTCTTTCTTTCTTTTTTGGTTTTTATTACCTTGGCTTTCCCAAGCGGTTTATCACCTCCACATTTCTGATTTTGTCAACTCAGCTTATATATAACAGCCGTCTGTAAATCCACACTTCAAATGCTTCTAATCTCTTCAAGTGACTTTCTGTCAGAGACCAACTCTCCACTCCATAGAACAGGATAGAGAAGATGTAACATCTGACAAGCCTGATTTTCAATTTTAGCCTTATGAAGACCTTTTTCATTTTGAAGAATGCTGTTTGAGCTTTTTCTATCCTTGTTTTTACTTCAGTGGTCATGTTCCTGCTTTCATGTAAATTAGAACTGAGGTACATGATCCTTTCAACTTTTAGTGGTATTCCTTCCATCAATGGTAATTAATGGGTTGTTTGCTGATGACCGTGATCTTGGTTTTTGTAGTGTTAAGCTTCAAGCCGTATTTTTCAGATATTTCTGTTGATGAGTAACTGAAGGTCTTCATGCTTACTGGCAAGCAAACTGTGTCATCTTAAATAATCGATCTGAACACCATTTACTTTAAGGCCAGTATTGATGTTTTTCAGTGCTTCATTGAAAATAGATTCAGAGTAGATATTAAACAACAGCAAAGACAGAATACAGCCCTGTCTCATTCCACTTTGTATTTCTGCATTATCTGAGTATTTTCAGCCTAGTCTCACATTTGCTACCTAATGCCAATATAGATTATTTATGATTTGGATGTCTTTCTCATCTAGTCCCACTTGTTTAAGGATTTGTAATAGTTTGCTGTGTCTTATTTTATCAAATGCTTTTTCAAAATCAATGAAGCACATGTAAACACTGTGACTAACATCTCTACAATGCTGTGCAGAACCTGAATGCTGAATAGGCCATCTCGTGTACCAAGACGCAACAATTTGGCTCCTCATTTTACCCACCTTGGAAGGATGGAAGTCTGAGTCAACCTTGAGCTTGGTGGGATTTGATCTGCTAAATTGCAGTAGGAGTAGCTTGCAGTACTGCACTCTAACCACTGTGCCACTGAGGCTCTATAAAGTTACATAAAGAATAGTATTTATGGAACCTGGGAAAGAAGTGGCTATAGAATAAGGCTGTAGTTATGACACTGTGAGTGACAGTTTCACTGCTCTCTTTATTCACTCATCTGAAAAGTCCTTGTATGCTTTACAGAATGATGGAGCACCACTGTTTCCAAATTATTCTCAGCATGGCTCCATTGCAAATTTAACTGGTTTTGAAACTTCCTTAAACTGTCATGTTTTCCCTCCAAGGGATTTTGGTAATTGTAGATTTGTGATAAGGTTCATTGTTAAGTGATTTCTACTATACTCTGTACAAGAATTGTAGTTCCCAAGGTATTTTAGTAGGGAACTAGCCATGAAATTGATCTAGTCTGGACTGGCATCTTGACTTTGCTCTTTATTTATGAAAATGTCCCAGATCATCTTTGTCCAACACCCAACTTCGAGCTTGTTTTCAGGATAATCAAATTGTCCTTATAGTATGTTACAAGTGACTTTGCTGTTTTCTGCCAAGTAATTTAGATAAGCCTCTTCTTGTGGGGATATAATGTTGTTTTTATGCTAATATCACAAATAGCTAGTTCCTCTGCATTAAAAAAATTAAGTTAGAAGACATTACTATCTTGATTAATGGGACTGAGTGGAATACTACTTGCAGCTGTATTTGAGTACAAATTTGAGTTTGGAAAAGGGAGGAATTCTAGAATCAGAGCTAAGTGTATTTAATCCATATACTGAATCATGATACTTTAATAGAAATGGGAACTTCAATTGAAAATGTAAATTTGAACATACATTCCTACTGATTCTACAACAAGCTATAGAGGATGGCTGGGGAAGGGTCTTCAACAGGGGTGAAATTCAAAAAATTTCCCTACCAGCTCTGTGGGCATGTGACTGGGTGGGTGGGTGTGGCCAAGTCAACATCATTTCTTTGCCCTCTCTCTCTCATCTCAGATGAAGATGTGCCACCCTTCTGGCAGCTGCCAAGCCATCTCCTTCCCGCTGGGCATGTGAGTGCTTCTGACAAGAAGGAAGAGAAGCGCAGTTGGAGAAGGGTTGGTGGGTACCAAAGGGGTGGAGAGCACTTTACACTCCCTTCGCAGGCCAGGAACACCCAGGAAGGGCTCTGATGCTGCAGTCTCCTGCGTGCTACTCTCCCTCCCTGCATGCATCAGTCCATTCACCGCTGGTATCACCTCTGTTGCTGACAAAGGTGTGACCAGGTGGGTGTGGGTGGGGCCAACCAGGGGTGATTGGTTTGGCGAACTGAACCAAATTATCCCTACCACCTCGGCCAAGGTGGGTCAAGGTGGTCGAATTTCACCACTTGTTTTCAACCTTCCTAGTCATTTTTCCCTTAGTGCAGTTCCTGATTATGAGATACCAAGGGCTTTTCTGCTTCTATCAATCATCTTCCTGGAGAAAGGAACTACTTTGATCAACCTTCTTCTCCTTAATACTAGCTTATGGGAAATAAGGCTCTCATTTATTTTTTAGTGTTTTTAAAAAGATTTTAGGAAGAGCCCTCCATCCACCCACCCATCCATGCATCCATCTATCCATATCTCATTCCCTTTCAATTTCCTTTCCTCTTTCTCCCTTCCCTCCCTCCCTTCCTCCCTCCCTCTTTCTTTCTCTTTCTTTTTCCCCTCCCTCCCTCCCTCCCTCCCCCTTTCTTTCTTTTTCCCCTCCCTCCCACCCTCCTTCCCTATTTCTTTCTCTTTCTTTCTAGTTTCCCTTCCTTTCTTTCTCCCATCTCTCCTTCTTCTTTCTCTTTCTTTCTTCCTTTCTTCACACCCACACCGTGAGCCCAATTTTGGGCCTAGCAAGCCTCCCAGGAGCCTTAGGAGAGCGAAAACGAGGCACAGGGGGGCAGTACACCTCCTGTGCCCCATTTTGGGCCTAGTAAGGCTTCCTGGAGCCTTAGGCAAGCCAAAACAGCACATGGGGTGGTGCTGCACTCCCCATGCCCTGTTTTGGGCCTAGCAAGCATCCCTGCACTTACCTGGGAGCCAGAACCAGGCACGTAGGGACTCCTGGCAGGGGTGGGGAGGGGTGGGGCCAGCTGATCTTTCAAACTATCAGTTCACTGAACTGGATGTAAATTAACATCCGGTTCACCTGAACTGGCTGAATTCCACCCAGGGGTGGGATTCTATCAGTTCGCACCTATTTGGTAGAACCGGTTGTTAACATTCTAAGCAGTTTGGAGAACCGGTTATTAGAAGAAATTACTGGCCTAATCCTGTAAGGAAGGCAGGAAGGAAACATTCTGGTGTTGCTTACAGAAACTACCTCTCCGTTAACCCTTATTACATTATTGGCAGGACTAGACTTCCTGTCTCAGGAACATCTCTGGAGTTTTTTCCCCTTCCTTTGCTGGTACTTTTCTTGTGTGGAGTGACCATTCAAAGTTACAGTGGCACTGAAAAAAGTGACTTATGACCATTTTTCACACTTACGACTGTTGCAACATCCCCACAGTCATGAGAGGCCAGGTGAGGAGATGCGTGCCTTGATGTGAATGATATTGAGTTGGCCATGCCCAGCCAATAACATGACCACCAAGCCATGCCCACCAATTTAGCCACGCCCACAGAACTGGTTGTTAAAAAAATTTGAATCCCACCCCTGATTCCACCCCTGATTTAAGGTTTAAGATTTATGAATGCATTTCTATTTAAGTATCCATCAAAAATAAGAAACATGTTTTTTTTTTAATTGGGTGACCACAGTGAGGTAATCACAGTGAGATAGATCACAGTGAGATAGAATAACACCATTTAGTTTACAAAAATATGACAAAAATATGGACAAATGAGTTTGGACAAAGACTCACACTAAAATCAGAGGCAAAATTCTTGAAACAATTAGACATGTTTAAAGTACAGGAGACATACTAGCATGTTTTAAAACAATGTAATCCAAATGCAGATCATGGCCTAGACCTTTAATTTTACCTTTAAGGTGAAGGACTTTCCCCAAGTAACTTTTCCAATTAGTTCTTGCTTTGCAATATTCAATCAACTCACTTCCTCTTAACTTCTGTCTAAATCCCTAAAGATTTCTGGATCATTGTTTGGAACTTTCTCTCACCTTCAGCCAAAAAACACTTAACTATGTTCTTGATGTGCAATGAATTTATGAATTTACATTTTCCACATCCTCCCCACATGAGAAGGATTTTTCTCTGGTCTCTGAAAATTTCCTTAGTTCTACTTTATACTTTTCCTCACCTTTAGTTCTAGAAATTGTAGGAGGAATGTCAAAGTAATCTGTAGTGGCAGAATATCAGGATTCTGCCAGCATCTTTTCTCACTAACACATTTTATTAAAAATCATCAGCTGCAGCCCACGAACACTTATGCCTGTCAGTAAACTGTGTAAGTTAGAAAAGGAACTACCAGAGCTATGATCTTTAGTCCCAAGGAATTTTAGCTGAACACCTGGTGTGATTGTTCCCAAGTGACTTTTGCTTCACTACCTATTTCTCAAGGAAACTAGTTCCCCATGATCATCTTACTTTTTCCAGTCTCCATCCTGATTACAACTTTCCAACAATTTCATTTTCTCCCTCTTTCAGCTACGTTATGTCCTTTCCTTTTCCAGATGATCACTTTCTAACACATTTCTCAGCTATTTCTCTTCTCTTTGTCTCATGACAAAGCTTTTTGCGAGCAAGGGTCTAGGTGGATGGGCAAGCTTTATTTCCCCACCCTTGCATTTTGTAGCCACTATGAATTCTTCAGCTTGTCTGTTCAAATCTGAACTATGTATTGGCTCTCAGGTTTGATGTCCGGGGAGTGAGGAAATTGTCCTATCTTGCCTGAGCGCATGGAAAATTGTTCATTCACTACAAAATGTTATTGTTGGCCTCTAGTAAAAGCAAAGCAGTGTTTGGTGACATTGTTTCACTTTTGCCTCTGTTATTTACAGAACATTTAGTATCTGAAATTCAAGCTTTAATATTTTAAAAAAAGTGCCAGCTGTGCTGTTCAGGAGCATTGGTATTGGTATAACCAGTGTTGATCTTCCAGGATGTGTGTACAAGTATATGCAGTTATTTGAAAGAATTGTTATAGTTCATGTTCCTGTGCACTCAGCTTGCAGTCAAGGTAACTTTATTTTTTAATAAATAAAAAATATTTATTTATTGCTACCTCACAGATTTCTACTGTCTGCTCCCTACTTGATGGAATTAAGGCTCTCTTCAACAACATTTTGCATCATTTAAAGATTTAAATATATATGTAAAGAAAATTTTCTGGCTTTTTTACAAGAATATTTTCTGGCTTTATTACAAGAATATATTGATTTATCTTTTCTTGATAACTTAAACTGCCCTTATTTCTTTGCCTCTCATTGAACTTGTTCTTTTATATTTCTTTGAATGTAGTGAGCAGCTGTCTAGGTTCCAAGCCATTCTTTTGTTGACTTGAAGAATAGATGATGATGATGATGATGATGATGATGATGATGATGATGATGATTCATCTTTTTAATTAATATATTTGTTTGTTAAATTTGTCACCTATCTATGACATGGAAAGCTAAATGGCGTGTGTAATCAAGGAATGTAGCATGCAGCTGCAAAGAATTACCTGGAAGACTTTGGATTAGTTAATGATTATGTAAGTATCATTTATGATAAAATCCTTATAAATTCCATTATTGTGAGGAGGAAATTATTTTGGATAAATAAAAGAAACTATTTATATTATTAAGCAAAAAATGATCAGCCATCACTGAATCTGTATGTGTTAGAAGTCCTATAAACAGCAATTGTTAAAGAAAAAACATGATTTGGAATCACATACACTTTGTATCTTGTATCTAACTATCCTTTGTTAACATCTGAGAAAGATGAAAGAGGTTTGAAAGTGGAGTCAAAGAGAAGTCAAAAAGGCTATTTACATTAAGATTGAATAGCCGTCTCAACAGAGGGGGAGGGATTTGACACTAGCTATCTCCTGTTTACAACACAGTCTTTCAGCAGTTCCAGGAAGGATCCATTGGCACTATTCATGACTGTCTGAAAGAGTGCTAATGATGAGATGACTGCAACAGTGGTGGGATTCAAATTTTTTTATTACCGGTTCTGTGGGCATGGCTTGGTGGGCATGGCAGGGGAAGGATACTGTAAAATCTCCAGTCATAAGTGGTATTTGCCAGTTCTCTGAATTACTCAAAAGTTCTGCTACCGGTTCTCTAGAACAGGTCAGAACCTGCTGAATACCACCTCTGGACTGCAAGGAATATATTTTTATCTATTCTCCACCATTCAGTCAGTCCTGAAGAAGCTTCTTGGATTAAAAGCAAAATGTCTTCAAGGAAAAACAAAGTCTAGTTGCCTTTTGAAAAAGCACTTTTGGGACAACCGTGACCTAAATGTCTGAGAATCTCCATAAGCATCTGGCATTTTGGAATTCACCTGAGGTCACTTGCCTAGAAGTCCTCATCATAAAGTAATTTGGATTTCATCTTACACTTAATCTTAATCTTTTCTCTTCCTAATGTAGGTGGCTGAAGTTCTGAAATTCTTCCAACTGGGAGGAAGGATCACCTTGGGAAGCATAAGCATTTTACCTTCCCTCCCCCCATCAAGTGTGAGCATACTTCAAACAGACCATTTTATGCAATTAACACATTTTATCCATTGAACACTAAACTGTCAAAGAGTATCTTGAAATGTATGTTATTTTGGACATGAGGGAATCTTCCAGAGAATGATAGTCTTGTCAAAATCACCACAACAGCACAGCACTAAATCAACCAGGAAATCACAAGAACAGCATCCAGTCTTTCTTGTCTCTGTGATATAACCTGAAATGCTAGTGAAATAAAGGAGTTTGCTATGGAGCAATTAGCCCAACTTTATACATAACAATCTGACAAGTGTTATGAAGAATTCAAAGCTTTTCTTTCTTGTGAGTCTATGTATTATGTTAGGGAAAGGAAATTCTTTGGGGATGTAGCATTCAATGTACAAAATGTGTTAATTTCATAAAATGGATCTTTTTCAGTAGGAAACATACTGCAACTTTGCCAATTTAAATAGAATGATGAAAGAAGAAGCTGAATCCATCAAAATCAAAATAAGTTGGTAAGAAATTATTTGGCCACATAGTTTACACCCTGATTCTTATATAGCATCAATATGAATTAAATAAGCAGTGATATGGTTGAAGGATATTTTCTAGAGTTTTTACACATGCATTCCTTTTAGAAACATATAGTTTATCATCTAGGTTGCCATTTTTGTCATCAGTGCTTTATCCTATTCCAAACAGTGCTTGTCTATTAATATCAATTGAAATATAATAGTGTTAACCATATATAGTGAATTTCTACCACTTGTTTATTTCTCTAAAAAGATGTGATGCTGCCATGGATTTTGAACAATGAGATGCTTCTAGAAAAGATAAATACTTAGTTCATTTGAATATTCAATTGATCCACCCAAGTTTCTCAACATGGGTGAAAAGTGTATCACCAATAAATGTAAGGGAAGCTAAAACAATATCCAGTGAAGTTGGGAAAGTTAATAATATTGGAAAGACCCATTTGTTTTCCCCAAAACAAAAACAGAAACCTGATATTCTACATGCTGTAGGTGAACCCATTTCTAGAAGGTAATAATGCAAGAAGAGAAAAATCACACATGTTGGTGTGTGCTATTATATGTAAGAATCAATTAATATTAAATGACTAACTTGTACCAGTTCAGCAAAGAATCATTCGTAGAATTTTGATGGAATGTGCATACATCCTTATATTCAATACCAAGGATTATTTGAATGGTGAACGTATTGTGTGGAAATGGTCCTGCCACAATTGATAAGTAGATACACATTCATAAAAGGAATAATACATATTCACCTACAAAGAAAGGGTTCATCTTCTGAGCATACTTGTTATACAGTTTCAAATTTCAATTAGGTCTATGCCCCTAAAAGCTGTTCTATCTTCCTCCATTTCATCCTGGCCACATAATCATGCATATTAGGGTCATTTTCACCCCCGGAAATACCACATTTGAGATATTTAGAGCACCAGAACCTGTCATTGAGATCACAGATGCTATATATAAGAATTTCTTTATTATTGGATTCTTGCAAATGAATCTTCTTGAAATTCCCTAGTTCAAAACTAGCAAATGTGTTTTCCTCTGAAGTGCTCATTCCCATGCACAGCTCAGCTAAGCCAGGCAGCCACTTGCATTGTGTGCTGCTCATGTTAATGTGCCCCATTGATCCCATCAGGGCTTCAAGGTACTCTCTATTAGATGGTAAATATCATTAAATCTGCTGTCTTTCTAGCTATTCTGGTTCAGAATTACATTGCTGTGAATCATTCTATTCAGAACAACCAATCTAAGCACTGTTTTTTAATTCTTTCCACTGCTTGCAGGACTCTAGGAACCTAGATGGTGGAAAATGAGTACAAATTGATTTTGGATAATAACAAGGCACCGCGTTTGAAATAGATTCCTGCTGCAAAGAATGTACTGGGATTTCACTTCCATTGACATACTCATGTACTCTTCTGCAGAGTTTATATATAAGTCTATTGCTCATTCTTATTCTCTCCTCCTTAGTTAAGTTCTGTGAGGTACTGAAGAAGAGACAAAGCAGCTAACAACCCTGTGAGGGAAAAAAAATCAATTCTTGGAGTTAATTTTTTTCTGCTGCTGTGAAGTGTTTCCTAGCCATGACACAAAATGAAGCATGGAGAAAATGGGTGGGAAATGATAATCTCTTGAACAGCTGTTCTCTTATTCCCCTTAACCTACCAGCAGATTACATTAGATTCTGAAGATTAAGGAAACTCATTCATGGGCAACCTTTGCTATAGGGATGCATAGTATTGATGGTTTGAGGGTAGATGATGGGGACAGGTATGGAATAAGGCTATATTTGGAAATAAATGCTGTGGCCAGGGCGTTCTCCAACAAATGGGCAGGACTATGGCAAAATCAACATATGTAATTAATTTTTTATTGCCACATAGTTAACAATGCTAAATTTAGTTTGGTAACAATTTTCAAATGGATTTGGAGCTATATAAAGCATATTATGTGCCCTTACCCTATCAGACCAGAAGAACAATTTCTGCAGAACAGGATATATCCTTTTAAGTACATAAGAAACCATCTGACAGAAGTCCATATGGTCAAAGATATGGTTTTCCCAATAGTAATTGATATGGCTTTGATGACTATAAGGAAGCCTAAACAATGAAGAATTTATGCTTTTGAATTGTGGTGCTGGAGAAGATTCTTCAGAGTGTTTTGAGTTGCAAAATTAAATCAGTCAATCCTAAAGAAAATCATCCCTTGACTGTTCTTTGGAAGGACAGATACTGAAGCTGAAGCTGAAATACTTTGGCCATCTATTGCGAAGAGAGAGCTCATTGGAGAAGGGGACAGCAGAGGATAAGATAATTACAGTACATAGTGTCATTGACACAATGTATCTGAATTTGGGCAAACTCAAGGAGACAATGGAGGACAGGGGAGCCTGGCATGCTATGGTCATGAAGAGTTTGACATGACTTAGTAATTAAACAACAACAAAACACATGTTATTTCCATAGCCACCAAAAAATTAATTTAATTTAATTTGTTCAATTTAATGTAACTGGTCACTCAGACTTCTCTAGGTGTTTTACAAAATCCATTAAAAAAATTAAAAAAATAAAATTTTCAGTACAGGCATCCCAGACTAAAACAACTGAAACAATAAAGAATACTCAAAAATATGACAGGAGCTCAACAATGACACGCACGTTAATCCCATGGCTGGGAATAGAGGCAGGTCTTAATAGCTTTCCAAAATCCTAGCAAAGAGAGCACTATCCAAATCTGTTGGGAGATACTTTTCCAAAGGACAGAAGCAATGACAGAGAAAGTACACTTCCTTGGTCCCACAAGATGGCAACATACAATTGAAAGGGCCTGGAGTAGACCCATTCTGTCCAAACGTACTGGGCAGACAGGAACAACTGGAGACAAGCAATCCCTCAGAATACCAAGTCCTATACCAAATAGATTTCCATATGTTGAAGATCTAGTAAATTTGTCCAACTTTGCTTAGAAAAATAGCACAGAAATAATATCTATAATGTTCCTCTCTACCTGGATTTTCTCTTCAGTTTTTTTCAGCTATTTGACTGTCTGTCCTAGCGAACCTATGCTTATAGGGGTTGTTCAACCCTATTCACATGGCAAATATTACACATGTAAAATGAGGCATATATCTGATGTGCTTTCATGATAATATTTCTGTTGATCTTTTCCATTTAACTTTTTTCGAACCATGAGCAATAGAGTAGTTAATACTACCTCCCCTCCCATTCTACTCAACCAGGAACCAAAATACAATGACAACCCAACATTAGTATAAATGCCACTTTAATAACAGTTTTAACCAAATCAAGGTAGCCTACATTAGTGGAAAGTCAACCAATTACACTTGTGAAGGATTAAATATATCTGTCATATTGTGGCAATGAGCCTCACTGGGACTTTTGCGTTGAGTAAATTTTGGAAGCAAACTGAACTAGAAAGTCATGAAGTAATTTTGAACATAAGATCTAATAATTTGTTCATTTTCTAAAATTCCTGTTTAAGAGACTAAGTGCTTCTGTTATGAAAGAATATCTCTCTTTTCTATCAATGTCGGCAATACTTTAAAAAAAACTTAGTTGCAACTGAGATCGATTTGGTTCCTGGAAGGCGAACTAATATTTGCCATCTCACCCTGACTTTGGTAATTCTGTCATCTCCAGAGGAAATAAAAACTTTAAAATGTTACTTTACCATTCTAAATCAATATCTACTTTCACCCCAACTTCATCTTGGATAAGTGGCACATAACTTTCTTTGATAAAATAATAAAAGACTTCTATGAGCAATCATCAGGATGACAGAAGATCAGAAAAATCCATCCATCACTGCTGACACCTATCAACAACTCTTCAAGCCAAAAAGTGGCACAATGAGAAACAAAAGGAGGCAGTGTCCCAACCCATGTGTCTGCGATGCTGTATAAAGACAGCTTTGCACTGGGCTGATACCTCAGTCTTTAAATGCCATTATTCATTTCTCTCTGCTGTTTTCTCTATCCTTGGAAATGTGTCACTAACTGATTAATGCAAGTCATTCTCTCTGTCTCTCTCAGACTCATTCTAGCCTAGCAAGAAGAACTACAGCACAGCAAGAATAATGATGATATTTCATCATTTCTGTCCAATCATGACTAATTTTAATCCTATTCTTTTTCAGTGGGTCTATTCTGATAGGGCAAAAATTAAATCTAATCTTGCCCTTGTTGTTTATCATTATTTGTTAAGGCTTTTCAGAACTGATTCTGTACTATTAACATTATGTAAGATGACATTAGAAAAACAGTGTGTAGAACAAAATGTATATCACTATATAATGTCTCTTGGAAGGACTAAAATGGCTGCACTGCATCTCTCAATTGTCTAGTTCTGCAAAAATCCTTGCATTAACGTGGAACACCTGGATTCTTTGAATTTCTGTAATAATTTCCTTTCTGCTTTTAAAGAAAATATTATCTTCGTATTTATTGTATTTTCTTATTATGATGCTTTGATCCGGTTTCATTTTTCTTGGTTGCAAATGCAAATACTGTTTTATTGAACTTTTTCTGAATCCAGGAAGGTTGATTTTGTACATTTCTGCACAGATTTGGTTTTGTTTATATTTATTACAGTTTCAAATATGGAACATAAATGTACAGTACTAAATATGCTCCATATTCCTAGCTTTGGATAAACTGCTCAAATTATCCACTAATCGTTGGTTACTTTCAAGCATCTCTTGGGCACCCATTACTCATTACTAGTCCAAATACCAAATTATTCTTTCCCTAAAATCTGCTACACAGTGAGATCTTTGCTTATTTCTAAGAATGAATAGGAGTAGTTTTGTTTAGTTTTGCTTTTTTCACATTTATTTTATATGTGTTCCATCTTGTTTATAACATTTGGCCTTTTTATGTATTTTTATCCAGTAATGAATGAAATAAAATTCCACAAAACTGCACTGGTGAAATTCAACACATATAGCCATAAGAAATAGGTATTACTAAGTAGTAATGTAAGTAGTAGTAATGTGGAGGAGTAGGGCACATAGCAGCGATGTGCATGACCCCAGATTCAAGACCAAAGCTGAAACCACCACGCAGGGCATGACCTGAACAAGAGATTGCAATGAATTTCATAGTAGAGTTACCGAAAAGTGGAGGAAACATGGTGATCTGGACTGTAATAGACTTATTTTCCAAACAGGTGCATTTCATACAATGCAGCGGGCTACCCTCAACCCACCAGTTAGCCAAGCTGTTTTTGAAACACATCTACCACCTGCATGGAGTGCCATGGAGAATTATCTCAGACAGAGGAGTCTAGTTCATGGCCAAATTTTCGAGGGAGTTCCTGCAGACTATTGGGTCGTCCCAGGGTCTTAGCTCGGCTTTTCATCCAAGCATCAGTGGTGGGGACAGAGAGCTTGAACACCATGATAGAGCAGTATCTGAGGTGCTACGTGAATTATCAGCAATCCAATTGAGTGGACCTTCTGCCTTTTATGCAGATCACGTACAATAATGCTGTTCACAGTAGCACGGGACTAACCCCCTTCAAAGTAGTGAGTAGCATGGACTCCATCCCAATGCCTAAGTATCCATGGGATCCCCCCCCTCAGTTAGCCTCACCAATTGGATGTCAACACTGAAAACAACTTGGGAGAATGTAAAAAAAGGCACTGGAAAAAGTGGCACAGAGCTATAAGAAACAGGCAGACAAACACCAGGCCCCACAAAGGCCATTCCAGGTGGGGAGAAGGTCTACCTCTCCACCAAATACTTGAGGTTAAGGCTCCCTAGTAAGAAGTTGGGGCCAAAGTTCATGGGACCTTTCCCCATAGTAAAGGTCATCAACCCAGTTACGGTGCAACTGACTGTTAGGCAAAATATACCCAGTATTCCATAGTAGCCTCTTAAAAGCCATGGTGTGATCTACCCTGAGGCCACCACCTTGTGAACTCCCAGACCCCGTGGTCACAGGGGGCCAAAGCCATTATGAGGTGCAGCGAATCCTCGATTTGAGGTGGCACAGGAGACAACTCCAATATTTAATCAAGTGGAAGGGCTATCCTTTATCAGAGGCAACTTGGGTAAAGAGTAGGAATGTCCAAGCTGATTGCCTTGTGACAAGGTTCCATGCAGAAAACCAAACCAAACCTTGGGGGGAGGGTTCGCAACCCTAAGCCTATATCTATACCTTATACCTGTAATACATGTGTTTTCTTTTTGTGTTGTACAGGTCACCTTCAGGAAGTGAGGGGAGCTGAATGTCAACTAAGAAGATACTCCTTTGGTCTTTTTAGCTGTCAGAAAAAGGAAGTGGGGGAAAATATTGCATTCCTTAAGTGCCTAGATAATCACCTTGGCAGCCCAAAGTTGTTGGAGCGCAAAAAAAATATTGGAAAGCATAATTGATGACTCTTGGGAATGGATGTGTCCCATTGGAGAATACACATCCAGGGGGTGGGGGGAAGACCAGGGTCAAGGGGGAAATGAATGGTATATTTTAGTATCAGCTACATCCAACCAACACCAACATGTCCACTTCTAATAAATCAATTTTCTTTTCTCTGAGATGCGGCTAGAGACTTATGATTTGCATGGGGGTGGATTTGTTGGAGTTCTGACATTGAGTTTGCTCCATCAAATCATGTACCAATTTTAAATATTTCTTCTAGAAAATGAACTGAATAAAAACATCAGGTATTCTAACTGCACTATTGAAGAATCTTCTGCAGAAAGACACTAGACTGCCATTCCAAGTGCCACTTTGTTTCCAGAAATAAAACACAGATATTTGCCAAAATGCCAAAAGAATAACCTAAACATTTCAATCAAGCAATACAATTCTGCATTAGATATTTTTAATTTAAATAAGTATAAGTTAATTGTGCTCTTTATCTAATTAAACACAAAGCATGTAGTAGCACCATCAGCTTACTTAAAATATATTTTTGTCCTTTTCCTGTAGGTGGATATAAAGCTCCCACAATTGTCAATTCTTTGTATAAAGAGCAGAAAAAAATAACAGACTTCTGATCACTGCTTTTCATGAGAAAGAAAAAGATAGGAAGGAGGATTTTTCTGAATCTGAGATCAACGTGCATAGACACAGACACAAAGACAATCTCAACGGTGCAGATAAAATAAGGTATATTGAGGCCATATATTTCAAGAGATTCTGTTTTTGAATGTGTTATCTTCAATCATACTCTCATGAGCAGTACCATTTCATTTTCATATTTTTAATTAGATAAAAACCCTCTAATGTGTGTGTGTGTGTTAGTGAGTGTGTGTGAAATATGTGTGTTTCTATATATTGGTATATATATATATATATATATATATATATATATATATATATATATATATATATGTATATGTATATGTATATGTATATGTATATGTATATGTATATGTATATGTATATGTATATGTATATGTATATGTATATGTATATGTATATGTATATGTGTGTTTGTACAGAAAATAACATAATACATTAATCTTTAAAGTTTGTAACAAATCTCTATAGTTATTCCTAACTTAAATTAACTGCAATAGATGAACAACCCATGTTAAAAAAAAACCTTCTGTTGCAGATTCCAATTTCATCTGCCTTCTTTTTTATCACTGCCATTTATTTAGCTCAAACTTATCATATTTCTCAATGACAGGCAACTAATATGCAACCAATATGGCATTGTTCCAGTTTGCAAAACTATTTTAAAATGTTAAAATTATTGAATGATCCCTTTCTCAATTTTACACTTTGCTTTTTGTGATTGTCTATGAAAAGATCCACATGCAGCTCATCTTTGTAAGGTAAATATCCAATGTTCCAAAGCAATCACTTGTGTTTTCATCTCTTTCTGCTTGTATACTATTTTTATACATTCCTTTATATTTCTTTCCAGTATGCTGGACAGGAATTTAGATTGCATCTGACACCACATTTACACCTAGCCTGTACCCACTACATACCTCTGTGATGCTCATTTATTCTTCTGAGTCCAGGTAATGCTACTTCTTCCTTTGTCCCAATGCTGGATTGTATTTAACATTTTAAGAGTGCAGCCTCATACCAACTTGGGCATATATCTTTCTGATTGCAATGAGGCTTCTGAGTAAAATTGTGTAGGATTGCAAGAATTGTTTATCTATTTGTTTTTCTGCATCTCCCAGAACTATTAACTATTTGGTATGTGTTTCTTTGCCCAGAAGTTATGTGCAGCAAAATACAGATTTAAACTGTCCTCAGAAAATTAGAGAGTTTATGCTATAGCCTGTGGAATATTTAATAAATGATTTTCAGCTTCCTACACCTATATGTTTGTACTAAAGGCTTTCAATCATTTACAAAGAAGTCTATGCTTTTATCCTCAGTTTGTGTTCTTGTCAAGGATTTTAGAGACCAACATTCTGAATTTACAGAATAATAGTTGGAATGAACCTTGGGGGTCTTCTAGTCCAATGCCCTGCTCAGGCAGGATGTTGAGGTATAAGATTTAATAGCTGCCACCTGCTGTAAGGCTAATTCAATGTAAGGCTGATGCAATAAGGATGAATCAGCATAGCATGGATATTGATTGCCTTTTTAAGCCGAAGAACGGGTTCATAGAAGGCTTTACCCCTTTAAGAGGTGTTTATATAAGGCTGACATTATAGAGGGCGTGTTCTCATTCCTTTTGTCTGGTGTCCATCGCAGAGTTCTCTGTGCAGAGTTAAGAAGATTGGCTGCTTGTAAGGTATTTGCCTACCACATATATTTCTGTATATAACTGTCTTGTAGATAAACCGCTGTTAAATGTCTAAGTCTCTATGTGCTGTGTTTTGCTCATGGGTTGTCTCATAATAGTAGTCACACTGCAAACACTCTGACACAGGAGACCTTAAACCATTCCAGACAATCAGCTATCCATTCCAGGGGTGGGAGTCAATCAGTGTTACTACCAATTGGGTGACTATGTTTTGCTGTGCATGGCTGTGCCACCCGGACAGCTGAAAGCACTGTGCGCAGGTGCGCAGCATTTGAAAAGCCTCTTTTTCTCTGCTTTTTCAATCTCAGCTGTGCTGCACAAAGCAGCTGAGGTTGAAAAAGCAGGAAATAAAGGACAGGTAAGAGCCTGGTCAGGCGGGTGGGCCAAACAGCAGCAAACACCGAACCACTTCGGTGTCTGCTGCTCTTCAGAGCTACCGGCTCTATAGAACCAGGCAGAACTGGTAGCATCCACCCCTGATCCATTCTCTTCCTAAAAAACTCCAGTGTTGGAACAGCCACAACTTCTTAAGACAAGCTATTCCATTGATTGTTTTCATATCAGGAAATTTCTAGTTAATTCTACATTGGATGTCTCTTGATAAGTTTCCATTCATTACTTCTTACCTTTCCCTCTAGTGCTTTGGAAAATAGGTTGTCTTCCACTTCTTTGTGACAGCCTCTCAAATATTGGAAGACTGCTATCATGTCATCCCTAGTCCTTAGTTTGCTGTCATTTGCAAATCTGTTCTATCTCTTCATCTAAATCATTTATTAAGATGTTGAAGAATACTGGGCCTAAGACAGAATCTTGGGGTACTCCATTATATACTTCCCACAATGCAGATGTAGGTCCATTGAGGACTATATGTTGAGTGCAGTTTGTTAGCAAGTTATCTGATGGTGATGCGCTCTATATCACATAACCCTATCTTATTAAGAAATAAGTTGTGGTCTACTTTCTCAAATGCCTTACTAAATTTCACTGGCCCACTAAGCATTTTGCTGGCCCAATATATTCCACAGCATTTTACTGACCCACTAATTCAGTCACTTTGTTAAAGAATGCAATTAGAGTCTTTAATATGTAAGATTTTTCAGCATTCTTTGAATGTATTAATCAAACTTTAATTATTGTCTTATCATCATTTTCAACAAATGGCAAAATATTAAATCTTGTTCTTGTTAATTTTGTCTGTCTCAGGAAGAAACAGTGCTGATTGTAAAATTAAATCTTTATTATAATCATAGGCCAGCATAATGAAGGTGGAAATTTTTAAAAAAATATTATTTTAAATATACAAATAATATAAGCCATACGTTTAGAAAAGTGTGTTTGTGTACATGCAAGTGCGTATATATGTAAAAACAAAAATCTAAAAAATCTATAGGAGGGATAAATAAATCAGATAAATACAACACACACACACACCTGTAAAGTTAACTTGAGGCTAACTAAATCTATCACAATACAAAAACTTTTAACAATTTCAATACCCATTAAAGCTAGTTAAGCAAAATCTGACAGATTATGACCATAATCTTTCATTGTTTCTTTCAAACACCAACTTTTCTAGACTGTATAGACATTGCTTTTTTTTTTTTTTGCTCAAGGATTTCTGTTTTCAATTCTGCTTCTTCTTCCATGTTTGATTTGCTATTGAAAACTTCATAAAATGACACAGCATGGCACTGAATTTTTGAGCAAACAAATATCATTGTTGGACTTTTTCTCTGAACATCAAATGTCACAGCATGATTCTGTTGTTCCCCAGAATTGTTTCTCTCCAGGTACCCACTCATAGAACACCTTGTCAAAGTGCTGACCAAAGGTGTAAACTGTCTCCTTGAAGCAATTTATGTTCTCAATTCAAGTGGTGATTTGGCCATAAGCACTTTGAGGGCTTATTTCAGGAATCATGTATACCATCTATTTTTGTTTCATTGTTATCTTTGAAATCAAGAGGGAATATCCCTGCTGCCATGTCTTTGACTTATTTCCAACTTTTGAGAAATACCTTTTCCTAATTATAGTCCCAAATAAAAACCTTAACAAAAAAATCTTAATCTAAAATCTTGTCCAAGTTTTTCTGATTCAGAGGCTGTAATAGACACCTCATATATGTAATGTGCAACACATAAAAATCACAAATGTACAAGCCCCTTTTTGTACCTGCATTCTCTCAGTACTCCATGTGCTAATATCATCCTAAAAATGCCCATTTGATTGCTTTAGTATTGCCACCTAAAGCAGGCTGGATAGTGAAGGAGGAACACACAGAGGAAGACACTGTGAACATAAGTCACATTTTTCAGTGCTGTTGTAACTTTGAATGGTCACTAAATGAACTGTTGTAAGTTGAGAACTACCTTTTATTGTTTTAAGGCTGCAATGGAATGTTAAGAACTTAAAATCAAAATTAAGATACTTTAGTAAATAATGAATCATATTGCCATACATACATACATACATACATACATATGCTTCTATATATTTATTATTTATATTTATTTGAAACCTACCAGTGGTCATAACCAGAGGTCATATTCAGCAGGTTCTGACCAATTCTGGAGAACTGGTAGCAGAAATTTTGAGTAGTTCAGAGAACTGGCAAATACCACCTCTGACTGGAAATTTTACAGTATCCTTCCCCTGCTATGCCCACCAAGCCACACCCACGGAACCGGTAGTAAAAATATTTGAATCCCACCACTGGTCATAACATGGGGCAAAACTCAATTAACAAATGTTTCACTTAACAACAGAAAATTGGGGCTCAATTATGGACATAAGTTGAGGACTACATGTACTCTGCTTTAGATATTCAGGCATAGAGAAGGAATGAGGCTTCCATTCCAATTCCATTGCTCTGGCCCCCAGAGAGAATGTTACAATCCAAGAACATGGTTTGCATGATAAAGAACTATAATTGTGCAAGTTTTCAAACCATAGAAACCACTATAAACTATAAGGCTGAGCAGGGCTACTGCTTTACTTTAGATCTAAATTGTTGTTTTCAAATCAGGTGTAAGGTAGAGTTAGAACATGCATCTTCATTTCTCTTCCACACTTTAACTTTTTTGAAGATATGAAGCCCTTTGTTCATTAAAATTCTCTTTCCCTTAAAAACAAAAAGTTCCTGATAGTTGCTCTCTCTCTCTCTCTCCAACTTTTTATATGTCTTAAAATTACAATAGTTCTTTCTTGCAGGTTTATTTTGAGAAATTTTTTTCACAACGGTCTTTTTTGTGATATATTAAACTGAAAAAAAAAGTCTACTTTAGCATTTTTCTTGTAATTTCAAAAAATAACTATTACATTTTTGTTCCCATACATGGATAGAATTTGAATTTTCAGGTTTTATCTTTGACAAATGTAGTGGACTTTTTGGTATCATTTTGTTGATTTTCTTTTGTTTAACCAATTTATTTAGCATTGCATATTCCTTGTTATTGAACAAGAATATTCTGGAAGGACTGCCTTAAAAAATGAACTATTTTTATTATCCAAAATATGAATTTTTCTATACAGGTAGTCTTCGACTTACAACAGTTCATTTAGAGAGTGTTCAAAGTTTCAGTGGCACTGAAAAAAGTAACTTACGACCATTTTTCACACTTACAACCTTTGTAGCATTCCCATAGTCATGTGATCAAAATTCAGATGCATGGCAACTAACTCGTATTTATGCTCTTAATTAACAGCAGCTGTGTTCTGATGTCATGTGATCACCTTTTGCAACCTTTTAAAAGCAAAATCAGTGGGGAAGCCAGATTCACTTAAAAACTGTATTGCTAACTGTGGTGGTATACTTAACAACTGTGGCAAGGAAGGTCGTAAAATGGGGCAAAGTTCACTTAACAAATGTCTCACTTAACACCAGAAATTTTGGACTCAATTGTCAATAAGTCAAGGACTACCTATATAGAGCTGTGGTGGCGCAGTGGTTAGAATGCAATACTGCAGGCTACTTCTGCTGACTGCCAGCAGTTCAGCAGTTCGATTCTCACTGGCTCAAGGTTGACTCAGCCTTCCATTCTTCCAAGATCAATAAAATGAGGACCCAGATTGTTGGGGGCAGTATGCTGAGTCTGTAAACCACTTAGAGAGGGCTGTAAAGCACTGTGAAGCGATATATAAGTTTTAAGTGCTATTGCTAAGTGCTATAAACAACTTTACTCCTTCCTGACCTAACATATATTTGTAACTTCAAAACATATATACAAACCACCATGCTGTTCATAGCATAGCTGTTGAAGTACTTCAGTGGTGGGATTCAAATAATTTAACAACCGGTCCTCTGCCCTAATGATTTCTTCCAATAATCAGTTCACCAAACTGTTCAGAAAGTTAACAACCAGTTCTCCTGAACTGGTGCGAACTGACTGAATTCCACCACTGAAGTACTTCCATTTGTTATTAATATTTTGATTGTGTAAAAAATGCCTCCTTTTCTTTCAGTTCTTGTTAGGCTTCACACCAGACTCAGTTGTAAATCTTTTTTTTGGAAAAATACTTTATTAGTTTTACCTTTAAAAGAACAACATAACTACAAATTATGTACAACAAAAAGACAAATAGGCCTTGGCATAGGCCAAGAGGGAGAGAGAGGAAAGCCTAAGAGAGGGAAAGGGAAGAGTAAGGGAGGGGAAGGATAGAGTAGGGAAAACAGTTAAAATAAAACCATATTTTGTGACTGTCTGTAAGATCCTTTCTTCTTCAACAGTATCATCGGTGGTGCTTTTCTTTATCTCTGCTTCGGAGGCCCTCGGCCATAATTTTCCTAGAGGTGATCTATCTTTGGTTTAGCCAATTATACAAAGGATTCCAATTGTTGTAATAGGATGAGGATTCTTTATTTTTTAGTGCTTGGGTTAGTTTGTCCATTTTGGCGCATTGTAAAATTTTCTGAATAACCATATGTTCAGTGGGAATGGAAGATAATTTCCAGCACTGGGCAAATGTCAGTCTGGCTGCGGTTAAGATATGAATTACAATATACTTCGATTTTTTGGGTATTTGTTTATCGAAAATTCCTAGAAGGAAGGACTCTGGTTTGTACTCTATTTGTTCCTTGGTTATTTCCTCTAGCCAGCACCTAATTTTTTTCCAGTACTTCTGGGTTTCCTTGCACGACCACCACAAATGGAAGAAGGTACCTTCTATGCTTTGGCATTTCCAACAATTGGGGCTCATGTTGGGGTGCATCTTCGCCAATCTCGAAGGGGGCAGGTGCCATCTATAAAACATTTTATATGCGTTTTCTTTATAAGCTGCTGATTTCGTGATCTTAATGTTCCTGTTCCAGATCCTTTCCCATTCTGCTAGAGTAATGCTCCGTCCCACGTTTCTGCTCCACGCAATCATATTTCCTTTGATAATTTCTTGTTCTAATTCAGTTTCTAATAAATGTTTGTAAAATTTAGATATATTTTTTTGCTCGGTCCTAATAGAATTTTGTCTAAAGTCTGTAATTTATTGTAGATTCCAAATTCCTTAATATCTTGTTTATATCTACTATGAATTTGAAGGTACACCCACTGATCAATTTTAAATCCTTGCTCTTGTAATTCTTGTCGGGTTTTCAGTTTTCCTTGTGGGTCTAATAAATTTTCGTACTTAATCATTTTAGTTATATCCAAATTATTAGGGTGTACTATCGCTTCCATTGGAGATAGCCAAATCGGTATTTTTAGATAAAGTTTTTTACGTACTTTTTTTTCAATTGGTTAATAAAGAGTCCCTGATAAGATGCCTATGGAAATATGATTGCCTGGGTTTCCCAGTTTCCCACAGAAAGGCATGCCATCCTTTCTGCATATCGTGGCCTTCTAATATTAGTGTTCTTTTGTTAGTTAAATTCACCCATTCCTTTATCCATAGTAGGGTGGCTGCCTTGTAATATACTTCCCAGTTTGGCAGGCCTAACCCTCCTCTGCTTTTCAAATCTTGTAGGGCTTTTACATTAATCCTAGCTTTTTCCCCTGCCAAATAAATTTCAATGTTATCTTGTTTAATTCCATAAAAAAATTTTATTTAATTTGATTGGAATTGTCTGGAATAGATATAGAAATTTTGGCAGAATATTCATCTTAATCAGAGCAATCCTGCCCAATAAGGAAAGTTGTAATGTACTCCAGGAATCTAAATCTTTCTTGGATTGTTGGAGAAGTTTGTCATAGTTGTTTTCTTTTAATGATTTGCTTTGTGGAGTAAGCCAAATTCCTAAGTATTTAATTTTTTTTTGTCACCTGTATTCCCATTATTGTCTCTAGTTCTTTATTCTGGTCTCCTGTTAAATTTTTAGACATTAATTTTGTTTTACCCCTATTAATTTTAAATCCTGCGACTTCTCCAAATCGTTCTAGTTCTTCTAATAAGTTATGTCCTTTTTCTATAGGCTCCTCCAGAAAAAAAACCAAATCATCAGCGAAGGCTTGTACTTTGTACTCTTCTGATTTAATCCTCAGTCCTCTAATTCTCGAATTTTGCCTAATATACGTCAAAAGAGATTCTAGGGCGAATATGAAAAGCAGAGGAGAGAGAGGGCAACCCTGTCTAACCCCTTTTTCTATTTTTATCGGGTCAGTTTGTTCCCCATTTATTAGAATATTTGCCTGTTGAGTATGGTAAATTGTAGTGACGACGTTTTCGAATCTAGTGCCGAGGTTCATATTGTATATTTTTGAATTAAAAATGCCAATTTAAATTGTCGAATGCTTTTTCAGCGTCCAAAAACATAAATGCAAATTGTTTTTCCGGATGGGCTTCATAGTATTCTGAAATGTCTATCACTGTTCTTAGATTATTCTTAATTTGTCGAAATGGGAGAAATCCATTTTGATCTTCATGGATATGTGTGTTTAGAACCTGTTTTAGTCTATTAGCTATTATAGAAGAGAATAGTTTGTAATCTGCATTCAGGAGCGAGATTGGTCTATAATTATTAATAAGTCTATGGTCTAGGTCCTCCTTCGGGATCAGCGAAATTAAGGCTCCCCTCCACGAGTCCGGCATCTTGGCTGCTAGGAGTACCTCATTGAATACTTCCAGCATCAGTGGTCCAATTTGTTCTATGATTGTTTTGTAAAGTTCTACAGGTATCCCGTCCGGTCCTGGTGCTTTATTGTTAATTTGCTTCTCTATTGCTGACTTCAGTTCGGACCATGTTATATTTTTGTTTAATAATTCTATCTCTTCCTCTCCAATTGCTTTTTCGTTCGCTTCCTCTAGATATTTCATTATTTTGTCCTCACAAACGTCTTCCTTTTTGTATAATTTCCTGAAGTATTTAAAAGTGATCTCTTTTTCTTCTCTATCTCCTCTTGCAAATTGCCCTCTCGTCCATTAATTGGTGTATCATTCTTTTTCTTTCATTTTCTTAAGTTTGTGGGCTAACCATCTCCCTGGCTTGTTTGCGTGCTCAAAATAAATTTGTTTAGTCATTTTCAGACTACTCTCCAATTTTTCTTGTTCCAATAAATTTAGATTGTGTTTAGTTGTTATTAACTGATTCTGTATTCTTTGATTTTTGGGGTTCTTTTGTAGTTGGGTTTCTAAATCCTTAATTTCTTGTTGTAAGTTACTTTGTTGGGCATACTTTCTTTTATTTCTCATAGCATTGTAAGAGATAGTTGTTCCTCTTATAAATGCCTTCATTGTGTCCCATATATTTTGTTTCGAAGTTAGTTCATTATTATTTTCTTTTAAGAAGAAGTTCAGTTCTTCTTTCAATTTATTAGTGTATTCTTCTTCTTTTATTAAGTGAGTGTTAAGAGTCCATCTTCTTTTTGGTTTTCTTCTACCTCTCCAGGTTATTTGAATTGGCTTGTGGTCAGCCCAGTCGTTTGGTAAGATTTCGCTATCTTTGATTTCATTAATTAATTCACCATTTATCCAAGCCATATCTATTCTTGTCCAAATTTTGTGTGGGTTAGAGTAATAGGTAAACTGTTCTTTTTTTGGGTTTAGTTTTCTCCAAATATCTACCAGATTCAGTTCGTACATCATATCCTTACATGGCTTGAAAATTCTCTTTTTCCTTTTTTATTCTTACTCATGTTACTATGATCCTTCCGGTAGTCAGCAATAGAGTTAAAATCGCCAATCAGAAAAATATTGCCTTTTCCGAAATCTATTATTTTTTGGTGAAGATGTTTGAAAAATTTACCTTGATCATCATTTGGGGCATAGATTACTACCAGTAAAAATGTAATGCCATTAATCGAAGTTTGTACCACCAGGGTTCTTCCTTCAGGATCCGCCCAGATTAACTCCGCTTTTAAATCATCTCTCACATATATTGCAATACCTTTCTTTTTGTGCTCATCTGCTGGTGCTGTGAATAATTTTCCCAGTTTCGGACAGTCTAGAAATTTCTCCTCACTTTTCCTAATGTGTGTTTCTTGTATGCAAATTATATCAACGTTTTGTTTTATTAGTTTAGTTAGAATCCTCTTCCTTTTAGCTCTTGAATTTAGGCTGTTTATGTTGATGGAAAGGATTTTACTTCCTTCCTCCATTTACTTAAGTCTGCCTCGCTTTTTGTCTCGTAATTATACGGCTCTCTTCTTGTAGGAGGTATGGGGATGTTTCTACTTTCTTTCTTGTTGTAAGTTGTCTTTTCCTTGAGTTTGGACGGGTCTTTCTTCCTTGTTCCTATGGCGGTTCCGATCTTCCTGCATGTTCCTTTGGGTTTCCTCCTTAGTGTGTTGATCCTCCGTGGTTGTTAGCTGTTCTAGAAAGTCTTGTGCTTGTTCTATTGAATCTATTTTAATTTTTCTTCCCTTCCACCATATTAGCATCCCTTCTGGAATTTGCCATTTGAATGAAATTTCTTTTTATTTAAGTGGTTAGCTAAAAATTTATATTTTTGCCTTAAGGCCCTCACTTTTCTTGGAATCTGCTTGAGAACTATGATCTCTTTGCCCTTATATAATACTCTCTCATCTCTGGCCATTCTAAGTATTAGATCTCTCACGCATCTTCTTGAAAAGCAGATATGGATCTCCCTTGGGCACTTGTGACACCTTGCGTAACTGGTATTCACCCTATAGACTTCGTCGAATTCTTTAAGTAAGTCATCTTTCTCTTTTCCGACTAGATCAGCCAACAAACCTGCCATTAATTGCGCTAGTTCTTCATTTTTGGATTCCTCCACGTTTTGGAACCTTAGGTATGCCGCTGCTCTGTCCATCTCAAGTTGGACCAAGGAATCTTCCATTTCTCTATTAACATTTTTAAAGCCTTCTTCAGTCCTTTCTAGGTTCCTCTCCGCTCGCTCTGTCCTCCTCTCTATTTCTTTTATTTTTATTTCAGTTCTTTCCATAGCCAATTGCATTGTCCCAACCTTATCTTCGACTTTCTGTATATCTGCTCTCATCTCCTCTTTTAATTTCCCCATTTCTTCCTTCAGTTCGCTAATATCGGCTCTGGTCTCATTGTGATTCCTAATCATAATCTCCTGCATTCTAGACATTGATTCTTGCAGGGATAATAGTGTCGCTTGCAGATTGGCATTAGTGACGGTCGGTTGTTTTTCTCCTGTCAAGGTCTCTTCTATAGTTTTCTGCGTTGTTGGGAGGCAGTTGCCAAAGTTGTCGTCAAGGTCTGGGTGTTCTTCCTTCCCGTTTTCAGGGCCGTGGTTGTTGTGGAAGTCATCTCTGATAAGATTTGTTTTTGCAATTGGATAATGTTAAGAATATTTTCCCAAATCACCATTCGATGTAATAGCTCTTTAAATGTGATTGCAAGTCTATTTACTAAGCTTACACACCAAGTTATTTTAGATCTCTTTCTTCGACCCAATTTGTCGCTTAGGCACTTTAAATTCCAATTCAATAAAGTATTATCACATACTATAAATAGAATATTATCAAATATTATGTATTATATATTATATATTGTTCTCTACACTAAGTTCATATACCAAAATTCATTAATTATATTTAACCCCTAATAAATCAATATCATATCAAATCAAACTTATTTACAGCTAACAAACAACTCTAAAATTTCTCACTCTGCATATACCTTTGTCCTATAATGTAATTAATATTCAAGGTTCCAGTTAATCTAAGTCAACCCAATTTAACAGACCTTCAAATTTTTGTATATTCAAAAGACTCTAATCAGTAAACCCTAATAACAATAATAAGCAGTTTGCCTTTACATCTATATTTATAATTGTTATAGAGAGAAAGGAAAGACTAAGAGAGAAAGGGAGAGAGAAAGAGTGTGGGAAGAAAAGGGTCTTTTAGATTTCAGGGAATCACTAAACACGTATCTGTGGGATTATTTCCATAGAAAAACAAGTCTGAGTTGGGGCTGGTGTTATAGTCTTATAGTCTTTCTTCCTGGGCGCACCGAAGGAGCAGAGGGAGGAAGTGCTGACTAATTGCTGTCAGCGCTCAGCATTCAGTCTTTACCAGGATTCCGTCTGTCTCTTCCTTCTTCTTCTTCCCTCTTCTTCCTTTCTGTCAGCAATTGTCAGTCCACAATCACTTTGAGTGTCCGCCTCAAATCGATCCCTTTTAGAAATTAGTTTTGTAGGCAGTGTAGCTATAAAGAAGAGGACCTTACATATAAAAATCAGTGCGTCACTATCTGCCCTCTGCAGCTCGCTCTGCCCTCTTTCGCAGCTATAGTTCTCCCCTAGTCTTCTAGTCTTCTCAGGCGCTGATCCCAGATGGCAATCCACTCCCGAGCTTCTTAAAGATCCCACTGCCTTCCTCTCTCCTCGACAATCTTCTTCCAAACGCTCCAATCCACACTTTCATTTTAAGTGTTGAGCCATTCTGTCTGCGTTAATCCTCCTTTCACTTTTCAGATCGCTTTTCTAGCCGCTTGTCTCCAGCTTTCCCCCACTGTTACTCACAATGAAAGAGGGAGAGTCAGACCAATCTCACTCACGGCTTTTGTAGTCCTTCTGCCCTTTTCAGCTCGGATTTTTCAGGCTGTCACTTTTCGCTTCGTCAGTTCAGTGACAGACGGGACTTTGGAGCCGCCATTAGCTGGCGGCTGGCTCTATCGCGCTGGTCTTAGAGGCTCTTCCTTCGTTGCTGGGGAGTTGCCTTCCCCCAAACAGCAACCGGGGTCCTCTTTTCTGACACGAAGCTCTACGGGTTTCGTGTATCCACTGGGGATCCCTCCAAACGCGAGAAGAGGTGATCGAAAGCCACAGCTGGGCTTCTCCACCTCTGGACGTCCCTGTCCTGCCACTGGAAGTCCCTCAGTTGTAAATCTTGAGTCTCTGGATACTTACCCAGTTATTCAAGATATAGCTTACTTGGCTTTCAGGCATGAGTTAATATGATTAGTCTCATTACTGCAGATGACTATGTTTGTCTACCTCAGGTCACAGAAATCAACGTCTTTATGCTCCATCTTCTTACCTTTCTAAATAAACATGTACTTAGCCACTGATTCCCATTTCATCAAAATTCTTCCTTTCTTCCTGAAAAAAAAAGAGATCTTATGATGAATTAATTAAGAAAACAGAGACAAAGCAGCCCACAATTTGCCATAGAAACTTACATGTTTTGTTGATTCAGCTTAACATGTCTACCAATATGAACATACATATACCTGGAATCAGGTTTTACCTCAGTCCTAGAAGAGATTGACTAAATGGAAAATTTCTTACTGATACATTTGTAACTGATACATTTTCAATTTGGAAAATGCCGAGTTAACACCAGTGTTTTCACATTCATTATCTACTTCTTGAACTTGCAAATTACTGTTGCCTAACATAGTATAGTATAAAGAAAAACAGTGGTATATTAATTAGGCATAGTAGCAAATATTGTAAAAAAGTAAGATTGTGCCAAGATCTGTTTTCCTTTGAATTTATTTGGTGATTATTCTGGTTTCCACCAATTTGGAAATTTGCCTTAGATGAGCAGACTGGTTATCTTCCAACTGCTTGCTGGATGCTGAGCATAAGGGTGACATAGCATAATCATCTTCGGATGCAGATTTGGTCTTAAGAGAATGACAGGGTAACAGAGCTGGAAGGGATATTGGCGGTCTTCTAGTCCAATCCCCTGTTCAAGCAGGAAACCCTATAACATTCCAGACAAATATTTGTCCAATCTCTTCTTAAAAACCTATGCTGTTGGAACACCCACAACTTCAGGAGGCAAACTGTTCCACTTATTCATTTTTCTGCCAGGAAATTTCTCTTTAGTTCTAGGTTGATTCTCTCCTAGATTAATTTCTGCCCATTCTTCTTGTTCTGCCTTCAGGTGGAGAATTGGTTGACTCCCTGTGACAGCCCCTTGGATATTGGAACACTACTGTCATGTCACCCATAATCCTTCTTTTTCATTCATTCCTGCAACCATTCTTCATATGTTTAGCCTCCAGGCCCTCATCAACTTTGTTTCTCTTTTCTGCACTGTTTCTAGAGTTCTATACCTTTTTTGTATTGTGGTGACCAAAACTGGATGCAGTATTCCAAGTATTGTCTTATCAAGTGATACCAAAATGGAACTAATATTTGATTCTATCCTTCTGTTAAAGCAGCCTCGGACTGGGTCTTTCTTTCTTGTCCAGAAAAACAATATAACAAGTGGAGTGAAATTTGAATCCATCACAATATGAAGCAATCCATGAGAAAATATTCAGTAAAGGCAGCAATGAAATTTTATTTTATCGCTTACTTTCTGTACCTGAAAATAATTAAGCATGATCCAATCTTTAAAGAATGAGTAGATTTGGCAGTTAACTATTAACACCAAGTAGTCAGTTCAACTTGCACTTGCTTTGATTTAGCTTGATTGTGCTAGCCTTACTTGTCTTATTTGATTAATATGTACCACCAAGTTGGTGTTTCTCTTAGTGACCACATAGATTCTCTTCATGATGATCTGTCCCTAACCAGATCTTTCAGGATTTCTACAGGTAAACTCCGGGGCTGCATCTGAATCCATCCAAGTCACTATCAGTTATTCTTTCCTCTTTCCTTTTATTGCTCCCAGCTTTAGAACCTTCTCTAGAGAGGTTTTTGCATAATGTGTCCAAAATGAGGTAATCTGAGCTTGGCCATTTATGCCTCTGTTGAGTATCTGGATCAATGTGTTGGATGATCCATTAGCTTTCATAAGATCACATATGAAATAATCATAACATCCATGTGTACCCATGTTATATAGTGAATATACTAGTATATAGTTATATACTAGTGAATTGTTCTAATCTTTTGATACTTTTCTTCTTCCAAGACCTTATGAATTCATTTTATATTAATTGTTATAGTCACATTACATGTATATTAGACTCGGCATCACATTGGCATAAAACCTGAATCTATAGAATGAGGCTGACATGCTTTTGAAGCTCTCACAATATTAAACATGTTTTTCTAATAAGTTCTTTACCCAATCCCTTAGCCAAAATATTGAAAGTCCTTTAAATGCCTAAAGGACTTAGGTAAATAATCACTTATGACTTACCTTCTTGTTTCATAACCATCTTCATGTTCCAAAGAGAGAAGCACATTTGCTATCCTTGCTAACTACAGCAAAATGGGCATGTGGCAAGGTAGATTGTTCTTTTCATTTTTCTATTCTATGGGAAGAGCTGTTTTATATTTATTTTTAAAGAAATGTATTAAGCCTATTTTAAAACTTACAGTACAGTATTTCAGTTATTTTACAGTTTGAAATTGTGAGTAATTGTATAATTGAACAGTTCAATGAATGGGTCAGGGAGGGCTTCTGATTGCAAAAGGGCATTAAGTTCTGATGGATAATAAGATCTTTTTTTTCATATTGCATCTGATTCAGAAATAGTCTTCTCAATGCTTGCACCTTTACTGTGGAATTCTCTGTTTGTTAAAATGCAATGACACAATATTTGCATGATGTAGAATGAAGATGGAATATTTAGATTGAAGAGGGATAAGTGGAAAAGCCTCTGCCAAGGCAGCAGTCATATAAAAGGCATCTGAGTCTGAGGCAAACTGTAATCGAAGTAAATGTAACAGACAAGTCCCTTTCCACTTTACATGAATATAAAGTGGACAGAGATGCACATTCAAACTTACAAGGTTCTGTTACTCTAGCTTTAAAATAAAAGTAGTATTGACCTACATGGCATTGATTTTCTAGTTTAATCTACCTTGAAATGCTGACAAATGATATCATTAATGCATCAATTATCTCCAATGGTTAATCAAGCATAAGAGAAGAATTTATTTGTTTCTTTTATAAAAAATTATTATATCCCAACTGGATTACAACAGACCTGGAATTTTATGATCCCCAGACCACACCAGCCCTTGAGACTTTATCTTGCCCAACTAGATTTCTTTTATTTTGAAAACAGCTGCTATTTTTTGTCAAATTGTGTATGTGTGTGTGTGTGCATGCACACTTGTGCATCCTTACATGCCTACAAATCTTCATAGCTCTATTGGTTTGGCCTCCACAACAGTCCCAGTTTCTCATGTGGTTCCTTGGGGAAATTATTTGCCCACCTCTGGCTTAAAACCTCAATTTAAACATAAAATGGAAATTAAAACATAAAATTAAGAAGCCAAAAAGGAGGAAAAGAAATATCTGTAAAGAAGTGCTGTACTACACCCAAGCTTCATCATCATTACTAAGTCCAAAATATGATTTCACCATAGTGCCAAATGCAATTTATACAAGACAATCATGGCTCCATTTGCCAACATAATTATTCCTACTGTGATGTGCTGTCTGGAAGGCACTTACAACATGAGAATTGGAATGAATGAAGCTACCAAAAGAATGCTTAAAGAAAAGATGTTATCTTTTTCTATTTGTGCCATTTCTACAATGTAAATTGACACATGAACAAATTTATTTGGGGTAGTGGTTAGGGTGATAGACTAGGAACTGGAGATGATGAATTCTAACCCTTACTTAAGTATAAAAACTTTCTGGGTGACTTTGAGCCAGCCTTAAACACAGGATGCCTGTGGAGAAAACAAGAGGTGGGAGTATTATATATAGTGAGACATAGAAAATAAAGCTGGGATATAAAGATTAAAACCTTGGCAGTTAATTTTTTCTACTGTACAAGCAAAATGCCCAATCCTTCATATGTTTTCAATGGAAACAACCATAAATTTCCTATATAGTGTTCTTAGCTAAAATAACACTTTTTATTGTTTTTGTGTTTTCCTAATTATGGTAATACTTGTCCAATTGGCAATAGTACAGAACTATTAAGCTTCTTTTTATATGCTATAGAAACAGCTAGAACCTTTCAGTATTATATTTTGGGTTTTTCATGTATTTCCTGAATTGAAAAATACTGGACATCTACATCTGTGGTCTGCGTTCATGTGATAAACTTCATTTCCCCCTTCAGCTCCAGCTTATTATAGTTCATGTGTTACTTTTTATATAGCCAAAAGAAGATGCCAATGGATGCAAATAACAAAGCCATTTTATAAAGCTAATCAAGCCAACTTCTGTTCAAGCATGTGCAACTACCCATCAAATAATCCTATTAAGTGACAGTCTGCTTTTTAATTTTTGTTTTGTTTTGTTTAATCCATAGAGCACTTAACGTGGCCAATGTAAACAATGAAAATGAGGCCAACTAGGCCCCAGCTGAGTTGCACAGAAACAATATAATCAGATGTTGTCCATCCTTCATTCAAAAATCCCATCTGAGACAGTGGGAGTCTCTGGTTCAGAGCTGTAATCGGGATGACTGTTACATGAGAGGTTTTTTTGTAGTAAGAAAAAAAAAATCTGATGAACAGAAAATGTCAATTTAATGGCCAGGTGGCTGTTGGGAGCCCTACTAAGCTGTTTTGATGCTATGCATTGAAACAGTGAAAATACAGTTAGTGATGGGAGACAACAGATCTTTCTATATAGCAGAAGAACCGCATTGTAGCCATATGTAACTTGTGCAGATACACAACAGTTATACTTGGCAAAGAAAAGAGTAATTCAGGGACTAGAAGGGGAAGAGAGGAAGTTTCCCAGTATACAGTAAAGCAATAGTTCAGTCCATTAAAACATAATTATTAGGGCTGAACCAATACCTTTGCTGGTACCAACAAAATTACCTCATAATGGAGTTTCCCCCAACCTCTATCATTCACCCATATCATAGTCATTTCCCTAGCCAGGATTGGCTGTACAATAGGTAAAATTAGGATTTGTATAAAAAGAACAGCAAGTTTTAATTCAACATGTGATCATTTGATTTCTTTAACACCAGGAAGTCAAAGCAAGTATAAGGTGGATTGGTCTTAGTGTTAATTAGCAGTGTTACTATTGCTTTCCATTAGTAGTTAGGGATACCGAAGGATTTTTTTCAGTGGTTTTCAAAGCCAACTAATCTGATCTACAGGACAATTGTGTGGGTTGGAATGCACCTACATTTTGGAGTTTTCTAAATGTTGTGAAGCAGGTAGCTCTAAATATAGCAACATGTATTTATAAATATTTTTTTATAAATAAAATGTATTTAGGTAGCATATTTATGACTTCAAGAATAATTCCATGGAAACTATAAATTAGCGCATTTATCACTCCCTCAATTTAAATACCATCTTCATTTTTTTCCTAAAGGCTCCCAGGATTTATTTTTAAGGAAGACTTCAAATAAGGTATATCATAATAAGCCAGAAGATGAGATTAATTCCACTCTATGCTTGCCCCTAAATATGTACACATTTGGAAACAGCTATTTTTGAGATGGCCTAACTTTATTTTATTGCTTCGCTTACATAGCAGAAGGGCTTGTTCTCCAAAGAAATTAAATAGATGAGCAATTCCTTCAGTATCTTCACCCTGTTAGGCTCCAAACTATCAAGTAATAGTGATATTGGAGTGTTCCAATGCCAGAATGTTTTGAAGCAGCCTCCAGGTTGCCCTTTCAGAAATTTACACTTTGAATAACAAAACAAATCAAGTATGGGTTTTGTGGAAAAGTACATTCAGAAGTATGTATTTTATATCGGGGCTCTGCTGTCTTCAGATTCAAAGCCAAAAAGTCATTCAGAACATTCAAGCAAGAAAATGTATCACCTGTCTGCAACTTGTTAAAACTGCCACATTTTTTCTTGAGAAAAGAAGTGTTTGAATTAAGCAGCTACATGCAAATGTTATGTGACACTGTGCATTTCAGAGCAGCATTTTCCTTCATATTTGAACACCTGTACAGCCTCTTGAGTGTGAATTAAAATCATATATTAATGTGGAAAGGAGACAGGATGGCTTTAAGAATGAACACGTTTAACAGGAGGACCAGGGACAGATTTTCTTTCTCCCCAGCCAACCTTTCATCTAAATTAAGAAGCTCATCACAAAATATACCTGAACATTAAGAGGTTTCAAGCTAAGTAAGCTTCCATGCACCCTTCTATTCCTGAAAATGCCTTGTTTCAGCAATATTTTATTGTACCTGCAGACCTGCTCAAATTGTTGCCTCCTTTACATCAGACTAAGGAAAATAACTCATTATATAGTATGTCTTTTTCTTTTGCCAAGTCATTTGCAAAAAGAAGGGACTACACTGTGGATTCCATCATGGTCCAGACCAGTGTTTCTAAACATTGGCAACCTTGGGAAATGTTGTCTGGGGAACTCTGAAAATTGAAGTCCACACATCTAAAACTGTCAATATTGAGAAATACTACTTTAGATATTCAAGCATAGTAATAGCTCAGCATAAAGGTACTTTCTCACTTCTATTTAAATTATTTATCTACTCCATGCTATGCAAAGCATCGTCATATGGTATATAACATTAAAGCACATTAAAATATAATATGAAGTATATATAATGATACTCATAACATTATCATTATGATCATAATTATCATCATAAGATGACCATCAGTATCTTCACAATTATAAATAAGACGAGGTGAATAAAAACTTTTTAGTTTGTATTTTATTTATAAACAAGTCACTGCGTATTTGTCCTGAAGGAAAGCAATTCTACAACAGAAGATTTTAGGAAAACCTCAAGGCAACCATGCTTTAAACAGCTTCACAAGCAAAGAGCCTTGTCAAATAATTTACATGGGCCAAACCTGTATTTTATTTTTATTTATGACTTGTCTTTTTTCAGCTACTTAGTTGTATCCATTATGATTTTTAATTTTTGTTACTAAGAATTTTATTGGGAAGAGTTGGTTTTTGTTTTTGTTTTTTTGTACAGCCACATTGGTATAATAGGGGGCAGTTTGGTGTAGTGGTTAAGGCACCAGGCTAGAAACCACGAGACCAAGGCATAGACATAAAATCAGCTGAGTGACCTTGGCTAGTCACTCTCTTTCAGGCCTAGGAAAAAAGCAATGACAAATTGCTTCTAAAAAACGTTGCCAAGAAAACTGCAGGAACTACTCCAAGTAATCACCAGGAATTGACATTGACTCAAAGGCATAAAAACAAATAAACATTGATGTAATACTGAGTTCTCAGACTAAGAAAGATTTGGGAGATAGTTATATAAGCAAGCAGCTGCAGACTTTTCCATTATCAGTGAAAAGACCCACCTCCTTGTTGGTTCACATGAGGCCTTCTGGGAAGAAACTAAGCAGTTCTCTTTGTCTGATATATTAGAGGATAAATTGGTTCTAAATCAGAAACAGTTCAGTTGCTGAAAAGATTATAACCTTATCCCTAACATCTTAGTAAATATTGCTAAACAAAACTCTGTGCTCTAAAGAATTGCATTTGATTTCAGACACTAAAAGCATAACATTGACCTACTTCAGATGTCTTTCCTCATAGACTTTTTTAGTTAGGCTTTTAGAATGTCTTTTTAGGTAGTTTCATTCATTCTGTTTCTCTCATTAGTTTCTATTTATCATCATTCTAAGTTATTAAAATATCCTTATCTATTTCATATTTATTATGTGTGTTTATGCTATTTTAATGAAATGGCTTCAAGTTGCTTACAAAAGCTGCAGTATAAGCAACCATCCCAAAGAACATCTATTGATCTGCACACAGACACATGGATTCACAATTGAATTCAATGATACTAACAACAAGTCATTATAAATAGTAGCCATACTCATCCCAGTATATGCACCATCAGCTTGTGAATCCCCAGATGCCTTGAATCCCAAAATATGTGCCTTAATATCAAGAAGTCCAGAATTATACTTTGGTTTTTCCTTAAGTTTTCAATTGTTCTGTTTTATTATGTAGAAGTTGATTCTAGGTTAGAATCAAATGAAAGATAGTTTGAATTGCAAGTTAAGTCAGGAATTTCTTAGATAAACAATAGTGGCTGCTTTTATTAATTCATCAATATATTTTAACTTGAATGTTCTCAGCAGTACTACAAGTTATTTTCCTTGGACATCTGTGCATATATAAATACCTTTAACATTTATAGAATTTCCCCTCCATTAGTGTTGTTTTCCTTCTTTCTGAGCAAATAGTATCTTTCAATTACTGTATTCTAATCACGAGAATCATCCTACAGGCTTCTCCATAATACTTATTAAATTGTATTTGTTTTGCTGTAATAAGAGTTCAGGTTTGTTTACTTTCCATGTTCTAAAAATTAGGTATATAAAAAATAAATGCCATGAAAGTATGATTCAAAGTGAACCAATGAATATGAACCAATACCTCTATATGACTCAATATAATAAAATAATGATTCTAGAAAGAGTACAGAGAAGAGCAACAAAGTTAATTAGAGACCTGGAGGCTAAAACATATGTGAATGGCTAGTCTAGTGAAGAGAAGGACAAGGGTGACATTATAGCAGTTTTTCAATATTTGAGGGGCTGACACAGAGAGGAGAGGGACAACCTGTTTTCCAAAACACTCAAGGGCCAGATGAGGATCAATGGGACAATCAACCAATGGAACAGCTTGCCTTCAGAAGTTGTGGGTGCTTCATCACTGGAGGCTTTCAAGAAGAGTTTGGACAGCCACTTGTCAGAAATAGTATAGGGTCTCCTGTTTGAGCAGAGGGTTGGACTAGATGAATAAATGACTTTCCAATTCTGTTATTCTGTATTCTGTAATATTGATTTCCAATTTTTCATTGCATTTTTAATAGGCCTTGTTAAGCCTGGATTCCCCAACGGGTGTTAAGGAAAACAAACTATAACAGAACGTGCAGCGAAGTCAGATAGGAAGACAGGTAAATGTGTGAGATAGGTTTTCTCGTTAACACGCAGTAAAAATACAGATACGCTTGTGCTATCAAAAGTATATTTTATTCCATTTAAGAAGTATAGCATAGTCATATAAACAGTCCATTAGTCATATACCAAATTCAGTCAAGTCTTGTCAAGGATACTCTAATTGCAAAGTCCGTGTCGAATAGCCAGTGTCAGTACACATATAATAAATCTGTCCAAAACTTATCTTCTCTCCATTGAGAAATATCTTCAAAGTAATCCAACACTTCTTCTCCTCCCGATCCAGCAAGAAAGCAGTCTTCAATAAGCCAGCCAGTAAGAGCCAGAGAGTGCCTTGCTGCTTATATAGTACTTTTACAGCTGCACCCTTAATTACATTCCTTTAGCTTAAAGTCACATACACTTTATCTGACAAACCATGATTCATCATTTTATTATCTTTACCCAAAACAGTTAGGGTAAAACAATGTTATCCCTAACATTCTCCCCTTTTGGGTAATAATAATAAATATTACAATAATATATCCATTTACACTTTCAAATCATAATTGTCACAACTCTCTTTAAATTTTACAACACCTTGTGCTTTTGTAAACTGGTCTGCAATATTTTCTTCCGTCATGCAGTACTCAAGTTTAATTAGACCATTTTTAACATATTCTCTAACATTTAAGTATCTTAAATCAGTATGCTTTGATCTAGTCTTTACAGCAATATTAGTAGTTAATTGTATAGCTGCCTGGTTGTCCTCGTACACAATAATAGAATCTTTAACAGTTATACCCATGTCTAATAATAACTGTTTGTACAGAATTAAGTCAGTGCATAGTAATGACAGACATGAAAATTCTGCTTCCATCGTTGACAAGCTAATATGCTGTTGCCTGATTGACCTCCATCCTATTAGTGTCTTACCAAATAATATAGCCATCCCAGATGTTGATTTTCTAGTGTTTATGTCAGTTGCAAAACTTGCATCTGCATAGGCACTAAGATTCAAATCACCTTTTGGCTCTAGATACAATGCATGATGCATTGTTCCTTTAAGATATCTTAAAATTCTCTTTAATGCTTGCCAATGACATTGATGTGGATCATTATTATATCGTGCCAGCTGATTCACACTATAAACTATATCTGGCCTTGACCAATTGCTTATATATGATAAGCTACCAATCAAAGATTGATATATGGTCTTATCAAATTTGGGACTTTGATCATCAATTTTGCAAATTTCCTGACTCATTGGAGTCTTTGCAGGCTTACAAAGTTCCATTTTATACATTTTAATTAATTGGCAAATTTTATCCTCTTGAGATATCTTAAATCCTTTTGTGGTTTTATTAATTGTCAATCCTAGATACTTTTTAATTTCACCTAAATGCTTTAATTTTATCCTTTTGGCTAATAATGAAATAATCTCAGTAGCTTCATTATTGGTCTTAGTAATCAAAGCAATATCATCTGTAAATAATAACAATAATGACACCGTTCCATTATTTTCTCTTTTAAACATACATGGATCTGCTAAACCAGATTTAAACCCTATATTGTTTAATTCTTTCACAATATATTGGTTCCATTCATAGCCAGATTGTTTCAATCCATGTAAACTCTTCTTGAGTTTCCAACAATCATTGCTATTTACTTTATTCTCATTTATACCAACTGGTTTTTCAAATATATTGTATGCTGCAATGGTGCATGCAGATATGCAGTTTCTACGTCTAAATGGTTAACTATATAATTATTCTTAGCTGCCCACACTAAAGCTGCTCTTAAAGTTGTAGCCTTAAGATTTGGTGCAAATACCTCATCATAATCAAATACATTTTGGTTAAATCCTTGTGCTACTAACCTAGCCTTATAAGTTACTTTCCCATTATTTCCTGTCTTTACTTTAAATATCCATTTGCACCCAATGGATTTTTCTCCTGGAGGTAATTTGGTTTCTTCATAAACCTTCATTTCCTTTAAAGAATTTAACTCTTTTTCCATTGCCTTTTGCCAATTCTCCTGATCCTTAGCAGGATACATCTTAAGTTCATCTATTCTAGTAGGAACTTTATTTACTTGGCAAACAATACTCGCCTGATATCTATCAGGTGGTTTGGTTATAAGCGTTGTGTGTCTAGGTATAACAGGACTTACAGGTGGACTTTCCTTTATTTCCTGTTCTTGACTATCTATCTCTTCTTGACCAATTATTTCCTCTTGATCTGGTTCTATTTGCTCTTCATGGACTTCTTCTTTAATTGGACTTTTCTTATAACTAGTCTTTTCTTTCTGCCTCTTGTAGTGTTCTATAATAACATCATTATCTGAATCTTGCTCTAATCTATTCCATCCTATATGTTCTAGGAATTGTGCACTAGCACTGCAGTATACTTTAGATGTACCTGGTTCCCAGAATCTATAAGATCTATGGTTTGCTTGATATCCAACAAAAACTAATCTTTTAGCTCTATGTTGTCCTTTGTGCCTGAGTTGTGTAGGGATATGCACCCATGCTGGTGCACCAAATGTGTGAATATAACTCAAATCAGGTTTCCTACCATGCCACAGAGTGAATGGTAATTCACCTGTTGTTGAATTAACAACATTGTTTAATATGTGATTACCACACATTATAGCTTCTCCCCACAAATTGTCAGGTAATCCAGAATCAGATAACATTGTCCTTCCCATTGATTGCAGTGTTTGGCCTCGTCTCTCTATAAATGCATTATGTTGAGGCCTATATGGTGCAGACTTTTTATGTTGAATACCTGCCATTCTAAGTCTATTCTGGAATTTATTATTTGTAAATTCCGCACCATTATCTGTTATAAGAGTTACTAATTTCTTTTTAGTTTTCCTCTCTGCAAATTTTAACCAATTAAAGAAATTTGTATACGTTTCAGTTTTTCTCTTCATTAGAAAACAGAAACCATACCTAGAATAGTGGTCCATTATGCTTAATATGTATCTAGCACCACCTACACTTGGCTTTTAAGGACCTATTATATCGGCAAATACTACCTCTAAAGGCTCTTTGGTAGTAAATCCATCAACTCTATTTGCCGGTATAACTTTGCTTTTGTTTTGATTACAAGCAGAACATTGCAAATACTTATTACAAGGTTTCAAACTTATTCCTTTAGATAGTTGAACAGTTCTCTTAATCATTTTAAAATTTAAATGACTTAACCGTCGTGTAACAAGTGAATACATTCATCATGAGGTTTTCTATGTTCATAAACTGTGTTAGCCAACTTTAAACCATTATCATTTAACACATATAAGTCACCTCTTAAAGATGCAGTAATTTTCTTACCTTCTTTTTCAATTAAACAAGTATCTCCCTTAAAGGTAATTATGTATCCTAATCTAACCAACATTCTAACAGAAAGCAAATTAAATTTAAGTTGAGGTACATATAACATTTTTATGTTCTCATTTATACTAGAACAATGAGCAATACCTTGACCTTTTGCCTTCATTTTCCATCCATTTGCCAGTGAGATATGCTGTGAACTCATGGACATTTTTACAAATTTTTGTTATCATTTGTAATACAGTGGGACGCACCACTGTCAACCACCCATAAATTATTCTTTACAACTCCATTACTATACATGGCTAACTCATAATTCTTATTTCTTCTTTGATGGCTTACAGCATTCTGGCTTGCATTCTGGCGCTTTGGTTTCTTACAAAATCTTGCAAAATGTCCTCTCCCCCACAATTAAAACACTTTTTAATTGCAAATGCAGTAGGAGATTCATTATTTTCCTTTTGAGGTTGCTCCCTCCTTAACTGATCTCTTTCAAGCCTTCTTCTGGCCTCTTCAATCAATCTGCCAGTGATATCAGTTAAAGTTAGGCTTTCTTTAGGCAATATTTCAAGGGAAGTTACGTAGTCATCAAAACTTTCATCTAATGAAGATAGAATTATGTAGACCTGGTGTAGTTCAGAGAAAATTAACTCCTTCTCATGAAGTTCTTGGAAAATGCCTTTCATAGTATTCAAATGACTCAGCATATCACCATTCTTTTGGAGATACGTGCGGAAAAGCTTCCATGTTAGATTTATGTGAGCATCAACGTTATCTCGGACATAAATCCTCCTCAGTTTTTGCCAACACCCAACAGCTGTTTGCTCTCCGCGTATATGAACAAGCTGCTGATCAGTCAATGATAGTCCTATGATGCAAAGTGCTTGCTCATTTTTCTGTTTAAATTCTTCTATCTTTTGACTATCTTCCTCATCTGCAGGATCCCATTCCTCTACGTTTGGTGGGTTTTCAATTATGTTCCACAGACCTTCTCTTCGTAGAAGTAGACTACATTCATAGACCATGAAAAATAGTTTGTTCCATCCAGCTTGGATATAAGGGACAAACTTTGTAGACTGACTTGTGCCATGTTTCACTATATGGATATAAAACTATAATTGATAAAACACAGCTGTCTGTTTACTGTAACGTGTAACAACACAAAATCTCACTTTTTACATAAACCTGTTTTTATCCAAGTTAAACTGACTTTGCAGTCTCTCTGGGCCCATAACCAGTGTTAAGCCTGGATTCCCCAACGGGTGTTAAGGAAAACAAACTATAACAGAACGTGCAGCGAAGTCAGATAGGAAGACAGGTAAATGTGTGAGATAAGTTTTCTCGTTAACACGCAGTAAAAATACAGATACGCTTGTGCTATCAAAAGTATAGTTTATTCCATTTAAGAAGTATAGCATAGTCATATAAACAGTCCATTAGTCATATACCAAATTCAGTCAAGTCTTGTCGAGGATACTCTAATTGCAAAGTCCGTGTCGAATAGCCAGTGTCAGTACACATATAATAAATCTGTCCAAAACTTATCTTCTCTCCGTTGAGAAATATCTTCAAAGTAATCCAACACTTCTTCTCCTCCCTGATCCAGCAAGAAAGCAGTCTTTAATAAGCCAGCCAGTAAGAGCCAGAGAGTGCCTTGCTGCTTATATAGTACTTTTACAGCTGCACCCTTAATTACATTCCTTTAGCTTAAAGTCACATACACTTTATCTGACAAACCATGATTCATCATTTTATTATCTTTACCCAAAACAGTTAGGGTAAAACAATGTTATCCCTAACAGGCCTCAGTCTGCTTACTTTCACAGCTACATCTGCAGCATGCATACCTTTACCTGAAGTTCTTCTAGGTGTTCAGCACCAGTCCCTAAGGATTCAATTTAAAGTCTTTCTGACCAAATTTAGCACATCTCAGCCAAACACATTCTTCCCAGTCTTTGTAAAGCACAAACTATCTTGTATCTGAAGTCCATTATCTAGGGGTTTTAGCCATGATCCTAAAACCTAAATTTCTCCTGGAGATTAAAATGCCCACATCCTAGTACAAAACTGTATATGGCAATACATACAGTAGAAGTAAAAGTAAAAATAAATAAACATCTAAATAATTTAAATTATAGTGTAAGGTTATTAATTTTACCTACATAATCATTAGAGATGGTTGCAAACATTTTTGCTTATTGGACATAGAAGTATTTAAGGATATATTTGTTGCAAAGTTTAAATTCAGAATTGCTCTGAAAAAGTTAATATTGGTCTGAAGAAGCTAACGGTATGATACAGAATTCATATTGTCTTCAATGGCAGTACGGTCATTTCACCAATAAAAAGTATTCATGAAAACCCACATTATATATATATTTTTTCCTGTAATCACCATTTTTTAAAAAATAGAAATAGAAATTTTATTGAAAGTTTTAAGGAGAAGATTAAAACCAACAAACACTAATATTGATCAAAGAAAGGCAAAAAAGGGAAAGAAAAACAGACAAAGACAAAGGTACAAAGGAATAAAAGATGAAATAGAAAAACGCTTCTGGTTTTCTTTTTAGCAAATACAAGTATGATTACAAAGTTCTCTCTTAATCTATAGTTACAAAAAGAAAATCTCACCTTTTTTCTTTTCTTTTTTTCCCCTAATCATCAAAACTTCAAATGATAAGTACATTTTTCTGTATGATCAAAAAAGTCTATAAGGGGATTTTAGTCAGCCATAAATGTGAATATTGTCTTTAAAATAACTTTTAATATGTATTATAACTACAGTAAAAGTGATACAGTCTTCTTGTTGTCAAACCAGAGTAAAACACATGACACTCATTTTATACTGGACACACTGAAATCAATTCATTTGTTGCCTCATCTGCATATTTTGGAACATTAACTGCAACATTTATAAATAACTTGAAAATCTCTACCGAGAGGAAACAATAATAGCTAATTATTTTCCCATTATTTCCTTCCTTGGTGATGATAAATTAGAAAGGATGTTTGAAGTTCACTATTTTGACAATTCACTGACATTAGCGATTTTAGCATGTTTTGAGGAGGAATAATTTGTAGTTTTCATTGCTGGAAGAGGTAACACTAGCAATTTTCTTCTGGTATCTGCCAAATTTGGCTTTTATCTTGGCATCAGTGGTGGGACTTATCTCCGGGGGGGACGAGTCTGCCTACCGAGATGAGGTGGACTGGTTGCTTTCGTGGTGTGGAGACAATAACTTGGTCCTCAACATCAATAAGACCAAGGAGCTTATAGTAGACTATAGAAGGAACAGATCAGACATCCAGCCTTTGTTTATCAATGGGGACCGAGTGGAGCAAGTGGCCAGTTTTAAGTTTCTGGGTGTTACCCTAAAAGAGGACCTGACCAGGGGTGCCCACATTGCAGCCCTGGTCAAAAGGGCCCAGATTCCTCAGAAAACAACGGCTGAATGAAAAACTGCTGATGACCTTCTACCGCTGCACCAGAGAGCATTTTAACATATTGCACCTCTGTATGGTTTGCCAATTGCACAGTGGCAGATAGGAAAGCACTCCAGAGGGTTAATGTCATTGCCCAGAATATCATTGGTTGCCCTCTCCCCTCTTTGGAAGAGCTTTATAGCTCCCGCTGCCTTAAGAAAGCTCAAAACATTCTCAAAGATCCATCTCATCCTGGGAACCCTTTTTTGAACTATTACCATCTGGCAGATGGTACAGAATAATAAAAGCAAGGACAAATAGACTGAAAAACAGCTTCTATCCCAGGGCAGTAGCTCTTTTGAATTCTGCTGTATAGTGCAGTGTTGGTGTGGTGTCGGGGGTTTCTGGTTCAATGTGTGAAGGGTGAAGGATGTGTGTTTCTGTTTATTTTCATGGTCCTGGTCATGATGTGCACTGAAGATGGTGTTTGATTTCATTATACGAGATGCAATGAAAATAAAGTAAAAGTAAACTAAACTAAATCAGTGGTATGTATGTGGACAGATACAAAGTTAGTCAGTCAAGTACTTGACTAGACATTTAACAGCTTTTGTGTTATATATATATAACACAAAAGAGATTGAAAAAAGGCCATAGAGATTGAAAAAAGACCTGAAAGCATGAATAGAAGAGATGATTCTACCAGACTGTCAATTATTTGGAAGCCTGCACTCACAAACAAAAAAATCTCCACACCACAAGCCAGGCAAACACCTGGGCACAAACAGATCCCCCCTGATACCTCCAGCTCAAACACACCCCAACCAGGCACCCAGATGAAACCTAGCTTCCTAATAAATGATAGCCGTCCATTTACTCAGAGCCAAGCCGCACTAAAAGCCTCCAATACAGGAAACACAATGTTGCCAGCCAATCAAGACAAAAAAAGCCACAAAACAGACAGAAAATATTAGAAACACCAATCAAGCAGAACACAGCAAACTCCAAGACCAATAAACACAGACCAAGACTCCCAACCAATCAGGATGAAGAAAAAACCATTCTGGCACAGCAATAGGCTGCCCCAAAATTAAAACAGAAACGTCTGTATACAAAAAACAAGAAAGTTGCCTCCTGAAAAAGTCCCTTTGAGACAACTAACAACTATGACCTAGATTCCTGAGAATCATATTTTTGTGTACGTTTTTAATCATGTTTTAAAGGGAAGATTGAGAGAAAAAATTGAATTGAATCAAAATTTATTTTGGAAAATTAAATGATTTAGCCAAAAATGATAATGACTTATACTATATAATATACTCTATCATTTGTGATTAGCACATTTTAGAAACACAGGCCAAAGCAGAGAAGTGCTAAATGATAGATATGAAATGGACATAAAATCACTAACAAACAACATTTGTAACAAACAGTTTAAAATTATCTGCATTGAAACCAAAACAGAATTCAAAGCTGATAGGCACAAGGTACATGAGGGATGGATGGATGGATGGATGGATAGATGGACAGCCAATAGTTGTTTTAACATCAATTTATATCATTAAAGAAGTGTATAATTTCCCATATTACAGAGCAATATGTGCATTATTGTTAAATAATTTATTTCAGACAATACTTCATTTATTAATTTATGTTACATATTGATAAATATCTATGTTACTGAAAGAAATATATAAAAACAATAGTAAATATCTTTCAATTAGCAAAGATACAAGGCAAAGGTGCTCATTCTTCTCATTTGTATCTGTAATTACTCTGAAAGTCGTGGTCACAAGAACTGAAAACATAAACAGATAATTGAGACCAAAACTGAAAAAGAGGAATATAAAATGAAATGTTATGTGGATGATATAATCTTGTTACAAAGCTCTTTTCGATTCTTGATAAAATAATAAAACATTTTAGTTGCTTTTGTGAATATTATTTAATAAAAAGAAAGATAATAACAAGGAACTAACTTTTAAGGACAGGCTCAGAGGTGGTATTCAGCAGGTTCTGACCAGTTCTGGAGAACCGATAGTGGAAATTTTGAGTAGTTTGGAGAACCAGCAAATACCATCTCTCTGACTGAAGATTTTACAGTATCCTTCCCCTGCCATGCCCACAGAACCAGTAGTAAAAATATTTGAATCCCACCACCGGGCAGGCTGTGTAACAGCCAAAAAAAAATTAAAAAAAATCTAGTAAAATGTTTACTTGACAGGTTGCAGTAAATACATATTTTGAAATAAATGTAAATGCAAAATTGTCAAATAATATATGATAATTAAAATAATGAAATAAGAAATAGAACAAGATTTTGAATAGTGTAAATGCTTAAACAACCATAAAAGATTATAGGACAGTATAACCAGTGATGAATAATATCATTTAAACTTCATGGACAATTTAATGTGATGATCCTCTAAAACTTATGCTCCAACTTATGATCCAGAAGCAGTGGTTGATGAGTTTTATGATCAAATTCAATTTGAAGTTGACAGAACATGCAAGTAAGAAGTGCTGCTTGTGACTGGAGATTTGAATACCCGAGCTGAAAATATTAAGGAGAAAAATCTAGTTGGATTGTATGACTTAGGAAACCAAAATGAAGTAGGAGACAAATGTATCAATTTCTGCCGCTCCAATGAGTGACACTTTCTTCAAAAAACAAAAACAAAATAGAAATTTGGCACAATAAAAAACAAATTTTGGTCTTAACAAATAACAAACACAGCTAATGTCCTTGTCAATTTCATCTCAACTTCCTTCATCTACGTCTCTGTAAAAAGTGGCAAGGGTCTGCAATCAAAATAGCCCGCCCCAAATCAATACCTTTTTGTCAAAGTTGGGTACCAGGCATTTCATTCTCAGAGGAAGATTCTGCATTTTGAAATAAAATCAGTGGAGTGGTGAATATTTGTCTGGCCATATGTAAAAGAAATATGGGTAATTACTGTAAACGAGTCTTTGAAGCTGACAAGCACCTTTCCTCTTTAAGGACCTTTGAACAGAATTATATGACTTGCTCAGTAGCAAAGTATATAAGATATAGGGTTTTTTAGTTCTGGGAACAACACACGATGTGCATGTGTTCAGTTAAAATTCAGATGAAGTGGTGGGAATAAGGAGGGGGAAGAAATAAGTAGGAGGAAAGGAAGAAAGGACAGTTCAATGGATAATTTAATATTCTTGACTGTACTCTAAACTTTCTAAGTTACATTTTTCTAGACGTGCAGCACAGGAGGATCTGGTTATAGCAATGGGAAGAGGGGCCCTGGTGCAAGATAACAGAAAAGATAATAAAACAGTGGATTTGTGAGTACCTAGAAGAAGCAAGGCAATTACTAGAAGCCAGCATGTGTTTGTTAAAAACAGATTGTGTCAGACAAACCTTATTGCCTTCTGTGATAAAGTGGCTAAATTAGTGCATCACGGAAATGTTGTGCACATAGTTTACTTGGACTTCAGTAAGGCATTTGATGAATGGCATGGTGGCCGAATGGTGAAGATGCTCACCTCTCACTTGGAAGGTTGAGAATTCTATCCTAGGCAGCGGCAGATGTTTTTCTCCTAGGGTGCAAAGTATCTGATGCTTACTATGCATGGCATCAGAAAGAATATCCAGCCAATAAATGTTCAGCTGTATCTAGTCACCACAACTCTACTCCAAATTAAGGCATTATGTAGTCATAAAAAGGGGAAATAAGGCATTTGACAAAGTAGATCAAAGGGCATAGAAGGGGAGCTCAGATGACACCAATTTTCAGACCACACCAAGCTGGGGGAACAGGGATTGCTAACACTTTGGAATGTGAACTCAAGGTTCAGTAGCACATTGACAGACTTGAACACTGAGCCCAAAATGCAATTTACTGGTAAGAAAAAAATAAGATTCTTCACTTAGGCAAGAAAAATCAAATGCACAGGTAGTACCTCACTCTAGAGTATTAACTGTAAGAGAAATCTAGATGTCCTAGTGGACCACTACCTAATTGTGAGCCAGCAATGTGCTGCAGCTGCCAAAAAATCCAATACAGTCCAATGAAGACTTATTTTTGAAAGCTCCTGAAGGCCACACAAGAAGTAATGAGTGAAAGCTCATTAAAGAGAGATCCAACCCAGAATTAAGGGGAAATTTCCTGCAGTGATAACAATTCATTAGTGTTCCACTATTGGAATTTCAAGAAGAGATTGGACAAGTCCAGAATGTTATAAGGTCTCCTGCTCAAGCAAGGGATTGGACTAGGAGACCTCCAAGATCCCTTCCAACCTCTAAGTCTAAGTTCTAAGAAAAAGTATTATGCAGCAATCCATGTGCAAAGCCAGCCAGATAATTTTCAAACTGGGAAAATGAATTGAAGACAAGCACATTTATTTTTCTATTTGACTGGGAGATTTCTGTTTGAATTAACTTCTGCTCTTCTATATTTCTATTAATGACTTCAATAAAAAAGGAAGGCTTACTGCATTGAATAATGAGTATCATAGAAGACAGAAAAAAACCAATATTGATGGTTACAGAAATGGACTGAAAGTTACAGAATATTTTTTTAAGACAAATGCAAAGAGATAAATGCAAAGTTCTTCATTTAGAAATCAAATACACTGGTATAGGAAGGGAATCCAAGCTCTATAATAGTTCTTGTGAAAAAGATATTGATATGGTAAATGAATGCAAATGGAATATAAATCAATAGTGTGATATGTCTTCAAAAAAGAAAAATCCAAAGTTAAGCTTCATCAAAAGTATACTTTCCAAGTTTCAGGAACAAATAGCTTTATCTTATTCTTCTTTCATCAGACCCAATTTTCTGTTTGGTTCTGTGCACCACACAAAAGATGATGATAAACATTTTGAGGTGGGCAATGAGAAGGATTGAATTAAACTAAGCCTTGTGAAGAAAAATTTAAAAAAAAGATGAGTGTCTTTAGTTTAAAGAAGACTAAATAGGCATATGGTAATAGACTCAAAATCTCAGAAAGAGTATCACAAGAGATCAAGATCTGTTTTCTAGTACACCAAAGTACAGAATATGACATTATGTGTTTAAGTTTCAGGAAGACCAATTCCAACTTAATGTTAGGGGGGAAAAACTTCCTAAGAGTAGTTTAACAGTGCAATTACCCAGATAAGAAGAGAGCTGTACTCTACAGGATGTATTCAAACAGAACTGGATAGCAATCTGTCATGGATGCATTAATTTGGATTCTTGTATGAAGCAGGAGTTTGGATCTGATGGCTTAAATCAGTGGCCCCCAACCTTTTGGGTACCAGGAACCAGTTCCATGGAAACAGGCTTTTCGGTGGACTAGAGGTGTAGTGGTCTCATATTCTATATGCAACCTGAGGATGGGGCTTTGCAGTTTCTGGCATTTCACAGACCAGTGCCGATCCACAGACTGGTGACTGGGAAGTCCTGGCTTAACTGACCCCTTCCAACTCTATGAATCTCTAGGAGAGAGAAAACAAAGCAAACAGAAGTAAAGATATAGACCGGCTGGATTCAGGATTTGAATTTGTAGGTGCTTGGGTGACTCTGTCAATACATGTTTGAGTAATTACTTCTTCTCACAGTCATCTGTCAATTCTACAGCTCAGCAATTACTTGACTGTTTTTCCTTGTTGTTTTTCATTTCCTTCTGAGAAAAGGCTTGGAATAATTTTGAGATCTTTTTTTTAACCACAAGATTGTTCAAATTCTTAGTCATTTCTTCCCAGAAAAGGGAAAAATTGTTTTAAGCCTTTTTTTTAACCATTTTTAGCAGTCTACTCCCTGTGGTACCCATTTTTTTTCATGTACTGTATATTCTAATCTAATTTTTTCAACATGAAAATTGAATGCATTGTTTAAAAAGGAAAAATGCACATTTATTTTCTAAACAAGTTATCAACAGATGAAATAGAAAATCAATGCCATGTGGTATCCTAAGTTGTTAAAGACTAGTGTGGAAATATGAAAAAAAATGGGGTGGGAGAGTTGCATAAAAATCTTAGTTTAGTTTGATTTAATTTATAAAGCTGTTTCCTTTTGCCAGAAAATTTTACATCATTTATAGTAGCCACTAAGATGACCCTTAGTATGGCCCAAAGTATGACTTCTGCAAGAGAGCTGTAAAGTCACCACACTATAAAAAAAAGATGTTGAGACTCTACAAAAAGTGCAGAGAAGAGCAACCAGAATGATTAGGAGACTGGAAACTAAAACAAATGAATAGCCATAGCACTTAGACTTATACATACAGTACTTCACAGTGCTTTACAGCCCAATCTAAGCAGTTTACAGAGTCAGCATATTGCCCCCAAGAATCTGGGTCCTCATTTTACCCACCTCGGAAGGATGGAAGACTGAGTCAACCTTGAGCCTGGTGAAATTGAAACTGCCAAATCGAGTCAGCTGGCAGTCAGCAGAAGTAGCCTGCAGTACTGCATTCTAACCACTGCACCATCACAGCTCATATGAAGAAAGGTTACAGGAACTGGGCATGGCTAGTCTAATGAAGAGAAGGATCAGGGGAGGCATGATAGCGGTCTTCCAATATTTGAGGGGCTGCCACAGAGAGGAAGGAGTAAAGCTATTTTTCAAGGCACCCGAAGGCCCGACAAGAGATAGAGATGGAAACTAATCAAGGAGAGATTCAACCTAGAAATAAGCAAAACTTTTCTGACAGTGAGGACAATCAACCAATGGAATAGCTTGTCTTCAGAAGTTGTGGGAGCTTCATCACTGGAGACTTTCAAGAAGAGATTGGACTGCCATTTGTCAGAAATTGTGTAGGGTCTCCTGCATGGGTAAGGGGTTTGACTAGATTATCTGCAAGGTCCATTCCAACTCTGTTAATCTGTTAATCTGTTAAGGTGTGAACTAAGATGAAGGTTCATTTTCCTTCAGGCAATGTTCAATGGTTAAGATGCAGTTTTGACTTTTGACTTGTGTAAAAAATCCTGTGTTTATCTAATTCATCAGATAAATAAACTGGTAGCAAACATGATATGGCTGACTATACCACTAAAGTCTCCCCATGGTTCCATTCACTCTGGCCTTGGTAGATCATACCTTGGTAGGTCACCTCCACAGATGACCAGTATCTCTGGTATTATGTTCTTCATATTGATTAGGCTAAGAAAGGGTGTCTAATCAGTCATTGAGATTTCAATGTAGTATAGTATACTATCCACAATAACTTACTGATTCCAGAGGTTTCTTGCCTAATCAAAATGAGTAACTAGACATACTAAGTAATTAGAACTAATAGATTTCATATGGATAAGAACCAAACTCAGGAATAAATAATGAAAATCTATAAACAATGACAAGTGCATCAAGCATTCATCTCTCTTCACACAGAATCACATTGTAATCACATCCTGATTCACCCTGGTGTGGCTGTAGTAAAGAAAACAACAAAAGCTTTTCAAATGAAAATCCTTGACTGAGTATACACGCTACTAATACCTTATTTTCAAAAGGGAAAAAATGCACGGCCATGTGTTTCACTGCATTCTGCTGGATACAGAAATCACATACTGCTGTCAGATGCCTCTATTTACAAAATCAGAGAAATGTTTTGAAATGATAGAACAATTTAGTATTACTTGGGGTAATATGGATAAATACCATCCAACTTGCCTAGCTTTTACTTAAATTGAGGGGTAGTTAGGTACTTGTACATAATATTCCTTTAAAAAAAAAGTCAAGAAAATCAGGAGCACAGACCACTTCTATTGTTCAAAGATAACCTTTCCACTTTTTACTAACAATTTTCTGTTTTACCACTCAGCTGGTTTTGTAAAGAACTAAATTATAATTCAGGTCACTGCAGTGTTTGGTTGTTACACAAAAAGTTCTTTGCTGCCCCCTGCTGTTTATTGCAGTAATAAGGAAGGATTCAAAATGTTTAGATGAACAATGCGAGGTTTTCAAAAACTGAGTTTAATTCTTATCAATATATAGTAGAAGAAGAAATGGATTGAAGGAAAGTATTTCTACATATTCTATTTAACATGTGATATATCACTATTGTTCTACAGAACTGAGATCTGTACACCACTTAAAGAATTCTCCTTCTGCTGTTCTACTTCCAAAATAGAAGTATATGTCAATTGAAAATGGAGCCTAAGAGCTATATTTTTCTTTTACATAAGATCTATGCAAAACACAGCACACAACTAGAAATTTCATAATGAATAAAAACAGTTGCAGGGGAATAAGTAAAACATTTTTGGTATTACATTCTTACCTTGGCCTTCTCAGATCATAAATAAAGCTACACAAATTTCGGGGTTACTTTTTTCTTCCTTATCAATTACAACAATTAACATTAGTTTTAATTTTAAAGCAGGCTGCATACAGAAGCTGTACATCTTTTTAAAATATAAAAACAAGAACTGAGCTTAGGTGGCTTAGCTTATGTTGAGTTCGTTTGACTGAGTGTTAACATGTGACTCTTGTTTTCCATATCTTTAATACTCATTATCAACATAGTCGTGTTTTCCTAAAGCGGTTCTTAATATCAGTTTTCTTCTTTCAATTTGTCTTCACTCTTTCTAGTTTCATTTCACCCACACTAATTTTAATTTGTCTTTGACAACAATACCATAGTATTTCATTCACTGAAGTGGTTTCAGGGACCCTGGAAGGCAGTGATAATTGTGAGCAATGCAGCCAGGGATAGTAAAGGCCAAAAGAAAAAAAAAAAATACTTTTAGGAAGAAGTAGCAATGATAACCAATATGCAAACTAGTACAAACATTCATTGAGATAAAGCAGGTTGCCATCTCCCAAATAATATGTTTAGCTGTGATAATTTGCATCCGAGAAAGGAAAAGATTCAGCAAAGTCAAATAATAAGTTTGAAATGCTGAAACAATGCATCCCATTATATATTTAAATGTTTGAAATCAGAGGATGATAAGAAATGAAAGAATAGGGCAGGGAAAAAAAAAGATCCCTATATCATATAACATGGACACAACAGGTATTCTATTTTTCTCTATTTTAATTCTGTGAAGATGCTGTTATTAAAAAATAATTTGATGACAGGAGAAAATTTATTACAAGAGAGTAGCTTAATGGAATGGAAGCACCTGGGCCTGAAATGAAAAGTGTGCTAATCAGTATATGGGAAATATAATCTCCACCAACAGTAATTTTATATTCCTGCACCTTTGTGTAGCTATAGGCCAATATTTGACATTCTTCTATTGCAAAAATTGGCAAAAAGCCAAAGAACTGAGATCTGAATAACACTTTAAAAACTCTTCTTATGCTGCTACTTTAAAAATAGAAGCATCTTCCACCTGAAAATGAAGCCTAACAGCTATATTTTTTCTTTTACATAATATCTATGTAAAACATATGCATAGCTATTTAGCACACAATTGGAAACTTCAGAATGAATAAGAACAATTGCAAGGGAATAAGTAAAACATAGTTATTGTATTACATTCTTACCTTGACCTTCTCAAATCATAAATAGAGCTAATTTTCTTCTTCCTCATCCATTACAACAATTAAAATTATTTTTAATTAAAAACACGAACTGTTATTTCATTTCTAACTATGAACAGCAGATATGAAAGGATATAATTAAGCCAAAGGAAGGCATATAGGTATTTTGCACACAGGAGAATCAAATGAAAAATGATATCCAATGACTCAACAAGTAAAAAAGTAGGACAAAAACAGGGAGAAGAAATAATTAACATTTAACATTTAACTATGGCTATACGTTTTTGGAGTGAACTCCAAGTAACAGTGTGCACTGGTGATAAAAATAGATGTTTTTTTCTTAAACAAGTATTTGTATAACACTCATGGTGAACTTAGGAATTTAAGCAAAGTATGAAGTGTCACAAGCAGAGTCCTTGGCAATAATCTATCTACTGCCTCTCTCCCATGTTCTGCACATGTAGATGTAAGGGGCCATCTTAAATGGAATATGGGAATCTGTCAGCGTTTGAGATTCAAAGTATGGAAACTGAGACAAGAGGTCTATATAGCTTGTAAGAGATGCTTCCACTGGAAATCAAGCCTTTGAAACTACCAGAGACAAACGTGAAGGGCAGCCATGAAGAAGCAAAGAGGATTTTTTTCTTTACTTTTTTTTATTTAAAATACACACATGCACATAGGCAAATACATTACAGCAGCGGAAAACAATTTGACAGTTTGTCTACTCTCTAACATGTGGACAAGCATAATAATTATAGCAGAGCAATACTTAAAAATGGAGACTGGGGAATTATTATTATTTTTAATTGTGAATCTAAAATACCTGAAAAGCCTCAAAGGGATCAAGAGAATAAGAACATTGTTGTATTAAACAGCTATTGGTTGTTAAATCCAAAAGAGTTTTTGGCACAGCAAGTTCTTGGAGAAGGAAATAAATTGAGGACCGATTATTAAATTACTGCAGAACTACATACAATTCAGGGTAAAAAAAGTCTGTAAATGGTAATAAAACAGGCTTTGGTTGCCAACTCAACTTTGTAGACATCATATTTAGGATTAAATTTGCTCCTTAAATACCCAATGTGAGGGAAAAACAAGAGTTTGAACAGTGATAGGTTGCAGTATCCCAAAGGGAAAGGATCTGGTAGAAGAGACAAGAGAAGGTGAGGGAGAAAAACAATAGTCTTTCCTTCCCCGCCCCCCTTGTAGTTGTGCTCACATCTGGAGGGTCAAAACAACTAAGAATAGGGCCAACAAAGAGAGAAGAGCATTGGAGCGTCAAGTCTAGACCAGCGAAGTACCCCGATAGCTACCAGTGGTGACCAGTATCAGGAGATAAAGAAAAAGGAGAGAATGGCAGTCTGCCAACTCAAGAGAAACTGACAGATTCGGTCTGTGACCTCAACATAGTTAGTAAAATAGAAAGGTAAGAATATAAGAGAAGCAATGATAAAAATGTATAATTAATTATGGTGCTTTGGAGTTATTATAATTTGATGCTTTTGTCTCATTTTTGCTGTGCTTCTCATCAATAAGTCAAAGTTTGCACATCTTAGTTATTATCTATATCCATCTACATCTACATCTATATCCATATCCATATCCATATCCATATCCATATCCATATCTATATCTATATCTATATCTATATCTATATCTATATCTATATCTATCTATCTATACACATACACACACACACACGCACACACAAACACAAATGTTCACATTGCTCTTCTGTAAGTTCTGCTTGCCTCCAATATAACTTACTTTCCATTTCAGCTGAAAAGACTCATCTGAAAATAAAAGATAGCCTAGAACAAACTCACATTGTAAGTGCCTCTCACTCTCTAACACCACATCAGACTTAATTCAGCAGTAATATTCAGTCCTCTCTAGAGCAAGATCCTGCTATTAACAGGATATGAAAATGCATACCAATCTATTCTCAAATAGCCAATCTGCAAATATAACAGATCTATCATGTTAGTGTATGACTTACCTCATCCCTCCCATTAAGTTACAGGAATGCCCTAATGCTTATATTATCTGCATTTTATTTTCAGACGACTATTCCCAAGCCCATTGAAAAGAAATTCAGTACTACCTGAGCATTATATCTGGGACATTCTGCAAAATTTATCCAATTTATTATTTAACGTATTTGTGAATTATTAGTCCCCACTCAGTAAAAAGGGCAAATCATGGAGAAAAAAGGCAATGAATAATTTATCCCAGAAGGTTGCAAAAGTCATCTAATAAATTATACCTATATATCTGTCATATTTGGGTCTCTGAAAATATAGAGCTCTGCATTAATTTTGTTATGCAATCACAGCATTTAAGCAGATCTTTTAAAAAAAATAATATAAATCAATATTTTGGGGGGAGGAACACTTTTTGGGTCTATGTGAAAATAAATAAAGTGAAAAAAACTAAATGAGGTTTTGAATAGTACATGTTAGATTTACTACTACTACTAATAATAATAATAACAATAATTGCAAAATAATTACAATTCATCTATGGAGCAGAAGTAACACCAGCTGGTTCCTCAGCTTTCATTTCTATCTATAAATATATAGATAAGGTAGATAGCCTTTATTAGTAAACAGGTCCACCTAATGGTTTCAAATCACAGAAATGGGATTAATAAAAAGATAAATGGATCAAATGTTTTACTTTCTATTATTGCCAACTAAGTAAAGGATAGAGCAGATTATTATTTCACCATAAAATGTTCTCATAAATAGGGATAGAAATATGTTCTGCTTCACTGTCTACATTGCTGTAAAGCCATGTTCTGTTTGTTTTCTCCTTAATAATACATTATTCATTTATTTATCTATTTATTTTACTTGATTGTGTTATTTTTCTACTAACTTAAGATAGCTTGTTCTTCTGGTACCAACAGGTTGATTTTTGTTTTATTTGTTGACATATTTATTATGACTCATTTCCCACATCTGCCTTAAATTTCTACTACTGGGCCCTACTTTTGTCACCAGCTGCTGAACTTCTGTAGGTTTTCATACCACTTGGAACCATAAACTTATCTGAAGACCATGCTAAACCATAAAAAATGGGTTAATGTTAATGAAACATAACTTGTGCAGATGCTGCCAGATTTATAACCATGTCTTGTCTGTTTAGTGGTTTCTGTTTACTTGTACCTGTAACCCTTCTCTTAAAAACAGCACCCATAGCACTTCCTGTCCCAAATTTCCCCTACAACAGCAATTTGATGTGGTGGGTTAATCTGAGAACCCATCGACTAGATCAGGGGTGTCCAACCTTGGCAACTTTAAGACTTGTGGACTTCAACTCCCATAATTCCTCAGCCAGCTTTGCTGGCTGAGGAATTCTGGGAGTTGAAGTCCACAAGTCTTAAAGTTGCCAAGGTTGGACACCCCTGGACTAGATCAACTTAAACATGGATAAACGAGCCAGTGAGTGGTTCAAAATCATTCAGTGAGCTTTACAACCAAGCGAAATCTTGCTTTCCCAAGTTCAGATTCAGCATCTTATTTTCTACATTGATTTTTTTTTTAAATGATTTATTAAAAGCCCACATCCATTTACTTTGATCACTTCCCTAACATATAGAAGTTTTATATACAGTTTCCTCCCAAACCCATACTCTCCTCTAGAATTGTTTTCCAAATCCCTTTCCCCATATTTCCTTGAGGTCCTTCTTTATTATATACATTAAAGTCCAATTCAAGCTTTTCTAATTTAAATTGTCACATATGATAAGTTATTTTCAAAACATCACTTTCCCTTTGGGTATTCAGTTTTCAGAAGCATGCATTTCTCCTAAATAAATGGGTTTAATTCTACATATGTTGGACTATGTAGAATAAAATGGATGTTGAGAATATTGTTACATTCTGCTACCCACAATTAACTTTCTGCCTGCTCATCTTCACTGGGGACTTTGGTTAAGCTATCCTTAAGTCTCATGGGCAGATTGTCTCAGTGGGTTTGACTAATGCAGATTGCCTTAGATCTTCTGACTTTTGTCTATATCTCGCAGTGCATTCCTGGGGAAGAATCTGACAGCAGCACTTCTCTAACTTTTGGTAAATACTTTTTTTTTTTCTTGCTTGATTTTTAGCATTGAAAGACTAGTCACTGCTCTGTTGTTTCAATTTTGGAAGTCTTGCATATAAAATTTCAAGCTGCCTGATATAATCCTGCTTTTTAAAAAAGGGAGGGGGAGGAGTCTTCCTGGGAGGAAAGAGCATTGTTGTTCAGAAAGATTCATGCTTTTTCTGAAAAAAAAAAAAAAAAGATCATTCAGATCAGTGGTGGGATTCAAAAATTTTTACTTCCAGTTCTGTGGGCGTGGCTTGGTGGGCGTGGTGTGGCTTGGTGACCATGGCTTGGTGGGCATGGCAGGGGAAGGATTCTGTGAAATCCCCATACCTTCCCAACTCCAGGGGAAAGATACTGTAAAATTCCCATTCCCTCCCCACCCCACTAACCTTCTTTCCAGCTCCGTTCTCCTGTGCAGGGCAACAAAGATCCAGCCAAATAACTGGGACTCGGGAGGCAGAGAATAGATGGGGACGGTGCCAGTCAGAGGTAGTATTCCAAACTACTTAAAATTTCCACTACCAGTTCTCCGAACTACTCAAAATTTCTGCTACCGGTTCTCCAGAACTGGTCAGAACCTGCTGAATACCACCTCTGATTCAGGTGTTTGTAAATATCCAAGCACTGAACCATGTAGATGTAGGAGGAAAGAAATTGGGGCTGTCATATGTCAAGCAAAAATCATAATGACTGTATATTAAAGTGATATGTCTTGACTAGTTCCTGTTGCCAAGACAGGCAATCATATAACCACTTAATAACTTAAGAAGGACTTTCATATTCAGGGAGCAATGAATGTTGAATGTTAATATAATGATGAGGCTGTAAGACAAAGAGAGAGAAACATCCCACACCCAGGAGCTAGATGTTCATCAAAGATCAGGACATTTTTGCTGATATGTGACACATTTCATTTTGTTTAATCAGTAGATAATCACAAGATTTCCCTATTTAGAAGCAGATCTGTACTTCCATTAATGACATCTGTGTTCTTTCAAAATTTAATTTCCTGTTTGCTTGCTGTGTCCTGTAATCCAATTGCTTTGTGAAATTGTGCCAATATGCTGAAGGCCATCCCTAATTTGGGGATGGAGGGGGTGGAAAGAACAGATCACAGTGGCCACTTAATGTAGAGGATGGTAACCATAATCTATAAAAATATATGAAATAATTAAGATCAACATATCAGAAATATCAGCAATCAGCTACCATATAAAACATGCAAAACATAGATTTTTGATTGATTTTGTAGGAGTTATGCAGTTGTGGAATAATTTTGTTTTGGTCCAGTTCCCATAAAACACTAACCAATAATATGATCCATATGAAAAGCAAATCTACCCTTTATGGCTAAGTTATTCAGGATTTAGAACAATGTGTGAAAAGGATTCCTAGTATTGGATTTTCTGTTCAAATTAGACCTAATGAAAGCTCTCCAATAAATTTGAAACTGCTACTATTCCATCTCAGAACATGACAAAATCTATTCAATTTTTAAAATGATAAATTGGAATAATTTTTACATTCAACATTTTATGCTGTATAATTTCACTGGCAGATTAGTACCATTTTACAAACTACTGAAAGCGATCATCTTTAAAACCTGTTTATTGAGCATGTTCCAAAGCATAGTCATATACAAGCTATTAAAATGTGGATACAGTTTTATATATATATATATCTTTCTTTCTAGTGGTTAGTTGGATTTTTGCAGCAAAAATAGGTACTGGCTACCAAAGACTCCATTGTTATGAAAGACCTTGGAAAATGTATTTCCCAGCAGCTCAGTAATGTTTATTCCCATTTTCAGGTCTAGGAAGCAGTAATGCTTTCTTCTACACTTCCATAATATCGCCCATATTTCAATGCACTTTCTTCTCTGCATGCATTCCCTTAGAAAAACAAGATAATAAAAAGTACTGACTAGCAAGAACTTACAGATACCAAAAATTCCCCCTTCGCTTTTGGAAAATATATTTCTGTGCAGAAAATAATGCATCTAAATCATTCTTATGCCATGTTCCACTGACTATAAAACAAGGTGTGCAGTGAGATGTCATAGAAAGCATCATATTTCTGAAGCAGTAGAAGCATGGAGATCTATTTCCTCAAGAAACTCTCTATCCTGGACCATCCTTAAAGCAGAATTGCTCATATTCTTTGAAATTGTAAGGTTAATATTTTTTCTTATCCAGAGCAAAAATTATATCTTAACGCTCATTAGAGTTTTTTGCGGCACAAAGCATATTTATAAAGAATAAATAAGTGTTTTGAAGCAAAATCTAACCACGGAAATGTTCTTTAATAAATAAATGGATCTCTACTAACAAAATAAAGTCTGTGTGTATGTAAGAGACATTTTAAAAAAGTGGCTTTCTTTGTAATAATCCATCTCTCTTCCACCATCTCTTCATCCTTCAGTCCCATCCTTTATACGTAGACAATTCTAGCATTCCATAAACACTGAGCAAGTTTAGCACTTTTCCTCTTCTTTCAATATTTGGTAGTAGTGAAGGTAAGTAGGAGGGAAAAATCTGTATTTAGGGTTTTTATGGTACTCTGAAGAGGGGTTGCCTTATTTTTATTTTTATTTCGTTTTGGTGAATAATGTTTATTTCTTGCTTGCTAAAATGGCAAACTCTGAAATTACCTCAAGTTTCCTGCTATCCTCCCTTTCTATGTAGCTATTTTTATACATATACCACTGAACTAAAATGATTTAGAAGCATTTTTTCTATCATTCTTTTCTACTTTTAGTTTTTCAATTTTATGCAATATCATCCACAACAGTCGTGGGATTTGAAAATTTTTACTACTGGTTCTGTGGGTATGGCTTAGTGGGCATGGTGTGGCTTGGTGGGCATGGCTTGGTGGGCATGGCAGGGAAAGGATACTGTAAAATCTCCATTCGCACCCTACACCTGGGAGGAGGTTACTGCAAAATCCCATTCCCTCCCCACCCCACTAACCTGCTTTCCAGCTCCATTCTCCTGTGCAGGGCAACAAAAGAAAGCCCAGCCGATTAGCTGGGACTTGGGAGGCAGAGAATATATGGGGGCGGGGCCAGTCAGAGGTGGTTATTGCTGGTTGTCCAAACTATTCAAAAATTCTGCTACCGGTTCTACAGAACTGGTCGGAACCTGCTGAATACCACCTTTGATCCATAACATATAAACCAGATCAGAATAACCGTAACTGCTATTATCTGGGTAATAACTGCCATGGCAGATCTATATCTAAAATAAAGCCTACTATATGAGAAGCAAATCTGACTCCCTTCATACTGTATATTTATGTGAGGTAGACTCATACAGAATATTAATCAATGAAACTGGGTTGTTGTTTTAAACCAACTGCTATGTTGCATAACTGTGATACTCCATAACCTATTTCACAAAGCAGGCTAAGACACCGTCAGTTTCCAATATCACTTTGAACCGTGCCTTATTCAGGTGATTTTTAACTTAAAAGTAATACTCATGCTGAGTACTGGACAATTTCTACACCAATCAAAATATTATTTTGTTAAGAATTGTTTTATTTTGTTTAATTATTTTATTTTGGAAATAGGGAATTAAATATGGTCCTATTACAGTTATGTAATCACTGTGCAAGTGCAAACATGTTGACTCTAAAGACTATTTTAAATGATGATTGTGTTTCAAATATGAATCATACCATTTATTGCATGTCAATCAGTCAAAACTATGTTGCAGTTGTTGACCAGTCTTTTTCTTGTTATTTCCAATTCTATAGTGTATCATATATAATGATTTCTTTCAGGAACACTGAAAAATTGAACTCAGTTCAGGATGTAGGAGGTAGGCTAGCAACAAGAGCTAGTTATTCTGGAGGTTAAAGGAATCCATGGTTAAAGACAAACCACTGGTGTCCATAAAATGTTCAAGTTCTTCTCAAATGTCAGTGCTAACAAACAATGTAAGTGTTACATCTTACATCTGAGTGTTTTGCTTCCCAAAACAAAACAATCAACTTTCAAACTAAAGTAAAAAAAAAATAGATTCTTAATGTTAACTCTGGGCTGTAAAATACTTGATGTAATGCCAGTGGTGAAATGTGTATCCAGGAAATTACACACTGATTAGCTTAAAGTTCTTTTCTTAATAATTGACTAAAAGTGGCATTAAAGATAAAAGTTATCAGGCCTAAAAAGGATCAAATGATTATTCTTAGGAAAGATCAATATGGTTTTAGTAAGGGTGTACTTTCTGTTACTTCTTTAGATATTTAAGCTTTGGCTTTGTACAATATGTGCTGAGGCCTAAACCTATTTTACCAGAGCACAACTGCAGTGTTGAAAAAAATATATTATGTCCAAACAAATCAGATCCTAATATTATAGGCTGGTTCATTCAGGTCATTCATAAAATAACTACCTTCCCACAACATAATGAAACACTCAATGCCAATATAGCCCAGCTCATGTTACATGAATCTAGTTTGACCATCTCAATATTAGATGCTTTCTTACCAATGTTGCAACTGATTAAAGAAGGGTAAAGAAGATAGGGGGGCACTGTATTATCTAGATAGAAAGATGTTAATAGAGGAAGTTCTTTAAGGTTAATACTGGGGGAAATCTTTTTAAAGATAAAAATAAGGACAACAAGGGGTGGTATTGCTATATTTAAGTTGCCCTTCAGTTCAAAGTTGTTAAAATAAAAAGTGATATGTTCTTCAGAAAGATTATGTTTTTCAAACTGGGCTGAAGAGACCTAAAAACTGCAACGTAGTTTCATGAAAACAGGTATAAAATTGTGCGTATATCAGTAAACAAACCCACACAACTCCTAGCTATATACAGTATATATATTGATGACTGACACTGTGTCTGGCTTGATCAATCATAGTTACAAAATATTCTACTGAATTGTTCTAGATAGATAGCTCTTAGCATTACTAGTCAAAAAAAGAGGCTTTTTATGTTCTTCCGTTCTTAAAAGATTTTTGTGATAAGAAAATATAGTAGATACGTATTGGTAAATTACCTGGGGACTTGACAATGGCTAGATTGTCTTTAAAATTTTGTGAAATAGCAATTGTATCTCAAAAGTCTTATCTGGAAGCTCCCCTAGGCAAAAGAAAAGTGAAGAAATCTTGTTGCTAGAAAAGGTGAACATGCAAAAGTACAGATGCACATACAGACACATCCCAGAACTGGGTGTTGGGGTGAACAAAGCTTATTTTCATGTTTCATGGGCACAGCATGAGCACATAAAGCCACAGGACTCATTACTAGTTCATGCTCCCTGGAATACTCTCTCCTAGAAAGTAAGTTATTAGTTCACAATTAAAAACAGATCTATCTAGTTTCACAAGATTGATTGCACCGTTAGTCAGCTCCCACTTGCCTTTACAGTATCACTGCTATGTAGAGCTAATAAAGCGATGGTTCTTTTTAAGAGAGTGACTGCATTGCAGATCAATTTCTTTAAAATCCTCATGTATGCAGAAATCCTGGGGGATGAATATTTCATAAGAGGAACAATGCTGTTAAAATTAATAAAACTCCAACCAGACTAGTTATAAACTACAGCCATTACTGAAGAAAATAATCCTGTTTATATTTTGCACCACCAAAGTTGGGGCCTGAAGGCATCCAAGGAGAAGTGGGGAGGGGGAATCTTTTGAAGTGAGGTGTCACCAAGAATAATAAGAGGTTCAGAGACTGAGTCCACGGAGAGCCGCTTACAAGAAATATGGGTTGTGGGAAGCTGTATCTTATTCTTGCCTGAGGAAGATTGAGAAATTGAAGTTAATTAATTGTTACCAATTTCCCTCCTTGTCAAGCTCCCTTCACTGCAGATATGAAAATGGAGAAGCATGAGATGGGCTCATTCCATTTTACTTGCTGATAGATATGTTGAACTAGTATGTCAACAAAACAAAACAAAAAATCCTATGGGCATTCTGCAAAAATCATAAAATTTTTATTCTCTTCAGGAGGTTAATATTCCTGGGCTGGAATATTCCTGTGGTTGGAGCCAGTTTGATTTAGTGGTTAAGGAACCAGGCTAGAAACATGGGTTCTGATCCTGCCTTAGCCATGAAAGCTAGCTGGGTGACCTTTGGTCAGTCACTCTGCCTCAGCGCAACCTACTTCACAGGGTTGTTGTTGTGGGGAAAATAAGAGAAGAAAGGTGTGTTGAATAGGTTCGCTGCCTTGAGTTATTTGTAAAAATAATCAAGGCAAGATACAAATAAATACATAAATACATAACCAGTATTTATTTTATCTCTGTTATCAATATTTAATCCAAAGGGAAAAAACAATATCTTAAATAGTTGGCCTAAAGACCTATGGGGATTTAAAAGCTCAGACCCTCCCCTTTTAAATTGTACCTGGGAAACATTGTAACATCCTCTAACAATAACAAGTTAGGGATTTTTTTTCTTTTTACATTTGACATTTCCAATCTCTTCAATCCACTATATTTCTTGGTAAAACCAAGAGTAGGATAACAGTTGCCAGGTCTAAAAAGCTCCTACTTTTGTCTGATTTAATTTCAGCTTTTTAAGGATATATCAGTTTTCTACAAATATAAGGTAATTAGAAAAGGTGAATTTTGCTTTTGTGTTGACATGATCCTGGCTTTTACCAGTTTTGTCATTGCTTAAATGAGCAAGATATTTTGTCACTTGGGGTGGATTCCAGATGTGAGGCAATTGTCTTTTGAGTTGTTTTTGTTGACTGTTTACTTTGACTGCTGATATGTGATGTGTATATCTGTGTATCTATAGACATGAGATAGACAGGGAACAAGATAAAATTAGATGTTTTGATTTTCCCCCAAAAAATGTTAACTAGATAATCTACTCAAATTGTCCTTCTTTATGACACACACAAAATGATTGTTCATGGACTTCTGGGGAAGAAAAGACAAACTAAAGATTCCATGAAAAGTGGACTTCACAACCATGGCAGAATGAAGAGCCTGGAAAATCGATCTGCTTTTTGGAATTCCTCTTTGGACAAAGAGAATACTTGAGATAACTCATAAGTTTTCCATGCAAGTGTTCCATGCAAGGAGTCCACAAGGCAGCAATGTCCAGCACATTTAGGGCATGGGAAATAAAGGAATTGCTATTTTGTGCAACCCATGGACTTTAAAGACACTGGGTTAACATAATTCCTTTTCTAATCATTTTTAGAAATTGCTTGTTAACTGCTTGTCAGTTAACAAGCAATACCTTTTCAGTTTTTAGGAATTTTTGGATCCACAAGTTTCCTTCAATCCTTGAAGTTTTCAATACAGAACAAGTTTTAAATACAAGTTTAAGACCTTAAAAATAGAAGAAACAGCAACAGAGCAATTAAAAGTTTAATTTTACAAAGTTACAAATGGATTAAGGATCCAGACAAATTTGAAATTATCATTTGGAATTAATTATAAGAATTCTTACAATAAGAAAAAATGTTTATTTTTAATACTTAAAAAAGAATAACAGTGTGGGACTTTGAAAATAGGACACTATTGTAAATATAAGAAACTAAAGATCACAATTAAAGAAGGGCACTTAAATTTGACTTACTAACATGGTAAATTATGAATAATACATTTGTTATATTAAGGATATTTTAGATTGATGGACTTGGAAATTAATTTTAAGAGTTTCCCCAACAACATGGGTCCTCATTTTATTGAGTTCAGAAGGATTGAAGGGTGAGTCAACCTTGAGCCTGGTGAAATTTGAACTGCCAAACTGCAGGCAGCCAGCAGTCAACAGCAATAGCCTGCAGTACTGCATTCTAACCACTGTACCACCGTGGTTCTAACCAAGCTACAAGAATGATATGGAGGGGGGGGAGAAATGCTATAATGGACATAGGAAAGAAACTGATCTCTTAATTATTAAAACATATATACAAATAAGAAACTGAGGCCTGGATAATCTTGCTACATTGGATTTACAAAAGGGGTTAGGGTTAGGGAGAAAGGACATAGAAAAAGAAATGAAATCATATTCCATAACATTATTTGAAGGGACTAAAGTTCAAGATTGTTAAAAGTAAAAGGAAGAACTATAAATTGGTTTATTTGATCATGTTAAATAGATATGGTAAATAAATATGGTAAACTTTAATGGACCAGCAAATGAATGATGAGATTTTAAATGATTCATAGATAAGAGGTGAAATATAGGAAGAAGAGATAATTTGTTGTATTTTAAGAGGTGATAAGTTATTAAAATTGGTTATACTTGTGATGAAAGAAAAATCAGTTCTTTATATATTTATAAATATATATTTTTCTTTATAGCACTTTTTCCCTTTAGTTTGTGTTCATTTTTTATCATTGTAGTTGTAATTTTTCATAAAATTGCTCTTTTAAAAAAACAAAATGAGCGCTCGTCTTTTCAAGCCTTCATCTGGCAGGCAGAGATAACAGGTATCTAACAACATTTTTATGCTACATTTTATGAGTGAGAGAAAATATACAGGGAAACAAAAATACAGTTTTTCCTATAAATTTCACACTGCTCAGCAGGCATGCCAGTATGGTGGTATTCATTAAAATTAGTTCGAATTACTTAAGCACCATGGTTTTTTTCCCCATCACACTACTAAATAGGACACTGTAGATTAGTTATTGATCAGCTACTGTTAATATTCCCTTCTCTTTCCATGCTTTTTCTTGTGTGAAGAGGCTGTCTTACAAAGCTGAATCTGTGAAATTTACTAATTAAACAAATTCTCTTCAGTGTCTTTCTTATTTTGGTAACTGGAAAAAAAGAAAAAGAAAAAAAAGGATTAATACATTGCCTCAAATCTTTTATCTGTTATTCCAGCTCAGCAACTTTTATCTGCTTTTTCCAATGCACTGGGAATTTTGCAAGTTTCTAGAATAATTCTTTATCCTAAGGCAATTATATAAAAAATGCTGAAAGATTTCTTAGAGTTATTCAAAACTCAATGCTCCTTCACTGTAGGGGGTGAACATGTCTTAACCAAGTTGTCGATGACCAGATTTGTACATTGTGTACTTTTGGTTTACTATGTGCTGAGAATCCAGCTATTTGATTTATAAAGATGCTTGATGAGTTATGGTGCTGCAAGATGCTATTTGCATCTTATTGAGCCATAGGCATCAGCAACCACAATGATGGAGAAATGATGACTCAGAAGAGAGCATAGGGGACAAAGGTTGCAACTTAATTTCTCATTTTATATGTTCATTTTAAAGAAGCAGTAGGGAAGGAAATGACGCCCATGAAATAAATTAAACAATAGGTGTACCTGCTATGAGGTTCAAAAGTAACTGTGCACTAACTAAAGAATTCAATCGCATCTTATTTCATGGCTAAAGAAATAGGCTATAATTATCCAGTGAGACCAGGGAAATATGAACAGGATCTCAGGATATGTTATTCGGTTTATAGAAGTGCTGAAAAGTATTATAGTAGCATAGTTAACAATGGATGCTTGGATGTAAGATAAAGTTTCTAGCTGTAGCAAGTCATGTGTGCAGGTAAATTGCATACTAATATGCAGAAGATTTTTTTTAAAATTAACTGAATCAATAATAAGAACCATTCCAATTAACTCTAAGCCATAATCTATGGTTTACAAGCTACAATATTTTGGTTCATATATCACATTAAACAAAAACCAAACAAACATACTGTGGGAGCTGGTATTACCGTAGCAGCTAAACAGGCAAGCCAAGTACTAAAAATAGCAAAGTTATCTTTCTTAATACCATGAAACCTCTGTGTATGTGTATATGCACATAAAGTATACATATTTTTAAAAATATATTTTGATTAATTTTCTTTTTTTTACATCATAAAACATCATGGTATCAACAACGTTCTTGGCATCTATACAAGATTTTGGTTTAAATATCATAATACATTATATTGCGTTTATCTACTATTAAATAATATCTTTAGCTATAATTATTATTCTTATATCTTTGTATAGTTTACAAAATTTTATTTTACTTTCTTAAGGGTTGTTTCAATTAACATTTTTGTCTCACTTCGTGGTTCTGTTTGTTAGCCATTTATACCAATTGTTCCAAATTGTAAAGAATTCAGAGTCGTCTTTTTCTTTCAATTTCATTGTTAGCATATTCATCTCAGCACTTTCTGTTACTTTATGTATTATTAGTTCTTCATTGGGGGTATTTGGTGTTTTCCATACCTGCGCAAAGGCTATTCTGGCGGCTGTTATAATATGTAACACTAGGTATTTTACTTCTTTCGGTAGTCTTTCTTTCATGATTCCTAATAGGAAGGATTCCGGTCTGAGCTCAATCTGATAGCCAGTGATCTCTTTTAACCAATTTTTAATTTGAATCCAGTATGTCCTGGCCTCAGGGCATATCCACCACATGTGATAAAATGTACCATCAACTTTTTTGCACTTCCAACATTTAGGACTCATGTTGGAGTAGATTTTTGCCAATCTTGTTGGGGCTAAATACCATCTATAAAACATTTTATATATGTTTTCTTTGTATGCTGCAGATACTGTTAATTTATAATTTATATTCCATATTTTCTCCCATTCCTCTAATCTTATAGTATATCCAAAATTCTGTGCCCATGCAATCATTGTACTTTTGACTATTTCCTCTTCCATTTTAAAATCTAATAAATATTTATATATTTTAGTTATAAGTTTTTGTTCCAGTCCCATTAATATTTTATCTAGTTGGTTCTGCCCTTTGTCAAATCCAAAATCTTTTGAGTATTTTTTATATTTATTTTGAATTTGCAAATACGGCCACCAATCGATTATAATTCCATTTTCCTTCAGTTCTTGGTTTGATTTTAATTTCCCTTGACTATCTAATAGTTCTTCATAGCTTACCATTTTCCGTAGGTCTAATCTATTTGGATGTATTATGGCTTCCATGGTTGACAGCCATCGTGGGATTTCTGTATAGTGTTTACCTTTGATTTTTTTCCAAATTGTAATCAATGAGTCTCTTATTATGTGTTGATTGAAATAGGTATGTATATTATTTTTATTTTCCCACAAAAATACATGTCAACCTATCAAGAGGTCATGTCCTTCTAATGTTAAGATTCTCTTGTCTCTTAATTTAATCCAATCCTTAATCCAACTCAACACCACTGCCTGGTAATAAAGCTCCCATTCTGGTAGTCCAAGACCGCCTCTGCTCCTATTATCTTGTAATAGTTTCATTTTAATACGTGGCCGCTTGCCCAACCAGACAAACTTGGATGCCATTTTAGTTCTATAAAAAAAGATTTCCCTAATTTAATTGGAATCATTTGGAATAGATATATTGGTAAGGTATTCATTTTCAACGTTGCTATTCTTCATAATATAGACAGTTTCAATTTGGCCCATAATTCCAATTCTTTTCTGATTTGCTTAATCAGTTTAACATAATTGTCCTCTTTTAATGATGAACATCTGAGTGATATCCAAATTCCCAGATATTTCACCTTTTTTACTATTTGCAGTCCCATTATGTTTTCTAATTCTACTTTCTGTTTTGTTGTACAGTTTTTGACTATCATCTTAGTTTTATTTTTATTTATTTTAAATCCTGCTGCTTCCTCAAATTTTTCTATTTGTTGCAACAATATTGGTCCCGAATTCATTGGATCTTCCACTATAAATACCAAATCATCGGCGAATGCCTGAACTTTATATCCCTCATTTCTAATCTTAATTTCATAAATCTCTGGGTTTTGTCTAGTTGCAGCTAGCAACACTTCTAAAGACAAGATAAATAACAGAGGCGATAATGGACACCCTTGTCTCACTCCTTTTGCAATTTCAAAATCTTCGGTACGATCTCCATTTAATAATACACTTGCTTTTTTATTTGAGTATATTTCTTGTAGTGTCTTTTTTTCTATATTAGCGCCAAAGTTCAGTATTTTAATTTGATATAGCATGAATTTCCAATTGAGATTGTTGAATGCTTTTTGTGCATCTAAAAAAATTAAAGCTGCCTGTTTTTCTGGCTGAGCTTCGTAGTATGCAGTTGAATTTAGTACTGTCCTGATATTGTTTTTAATTTTTCTATTTGGTAGAAAACCATTCTAGTCTGTATATATAAGTATTTCGAATATTTCAGATAAATTTTTATATAGTTCACCTGGTAGACCATCCAGGCCTGGTGTTTTATTATTTTTTTTGTTTTTGTATCGCCTTTTGTAACTCCGTTACAAAGATTCAGAACATAAGATTAGTCATTCCCCTGTTTCTATTATCATCCATGGATGAAACGTTACTTTCGTCCATATTCAATAGTAAATATCTTATTCAGACATTTGATACTAAACAGAGATATGATTTTCAATGCATACTGAAAAATGGTATAATATACTTTGTCAAGCAATAAAAATTAAGTCAACAGATGCTCTGTGGTTGGTCTTTTCTATGTAAAAAGTCTGCAATTCAACTACGTTCAGCTATGTAACATTTCATCTTCTCTTATGCAGAAAAATGCGTTAATAATTTTCTTTGATAATATTCCTGTTGCTTCTAAATAGAGAAACAACTCAGGGAAGACATCACTTAAAACATTTTGCTTATCTAAAGACTTACTTGTCCAAGAAAAGCATACATGTTGAATACACTATATACAAATTCATTATCCAAGTGCAAGGTTAGGAATAGTCCATATACTGGGTACAAAATGTCTGCTATTCTACATCCATAAAATGGATATTCTTAGCCTTTTTCTTTATGTAAACCAATATAGTCTTCCCTGAAAGCTTTTGAGAATGTAGGAGTTAATAGGATGTAGGTTTACACATGGAATTCTGCCAGTTTTCAATTCAAATGATAATATCTAGTGAAAACTGATTACCTAAAATTTTGATATCTGAACTAGGAACCACCTACATGGCCCTTGTAATGTATCTGTGGTATCTGTACCAGATCATACGCTGGAAACGATTGATTTTGAAAGTATCTGAGTAGTATACATAAACTTTTTTGTTGTGATATTAGTCACAAGTGGATCTTCATATGTCACTGAGAAAAATGTTATATTCAAACTAGCAAAGGATAATTACATATCTTTTCTCCAGTCATAATGCAAAAAATAAGCATTGCCAGAAACATCAAACACATGGAAAGAGCATACACTCACAGCACCACTGGAATTATGTTTGGTATTGTTCCTTGGATCTCTGAATATGATCTGGATATGCTTGAGTAGTTTCAAGGGCCTTGTGTGGTGCCTGAGGAAAAGGAGAAAAATGGCAAAAGAAGTTTGAAGATGATAAAACAGAATCATTTGCACTGAGATAAATGTTTGTAGCTGGTTTAAATGGTTTAAAAAGTCCAATTCTAAATGAATCCACAAATGTGGTAAAATGCCAATGATTTAGCACTCAAAACTCTGCACTGTTTTTATGATTCTTTATCATCACGAAAGAGGGTTCATAACAAATGATGAGCAATATAATAATATTGAGACATGCCAGTTGATACATTTGAGAATCTCTGAGACATGTTAATAGTTATATTGTAGATCTCATTTATCCTTGCATGTATTTTAACAGGTGTAATTGTTAAAGAAAAATATCCAATGTCTGCAAGAAAGAACAGGTAAAGTAGGCATGTGGACAGAATTTGACATATCAATGCAAAGTCATGCAGAACAATGAAGTGTTACAGGCTAAAATATTATCAAATTGGTTCTTTCATTCCCTACTCACAAGGTATAAGTGTGGAGGGGAAATTTGCAGGGGAATGCTCAATGATCTCTGTGATGTGGGTAGGGAGGCCAAAACATGGAAGCTCATACAAAAAGGACCAGGTTTTGACTATGATACTACATCTATCATCTTGCCAGTTTGATGCCCCCTCCCTCCCTAAAATGAATTCATTACTACTATTCCCTATTATATTATCAGCAATGCTTAAGTGTATTTTTATATGTCCAATGACTTTTACTTATTTTTCTCCATATATCTATCACTTTTTCTTTTCTTTCCAAATGCTGATATGTTTCCAATTGTGTTCAAAGATGGGCAAATCTAGGAGGCCAAACTAGTAAACTTAAAAAATTCTGAAAGAAAGTGTTGATGCAAGTACCTGCAGCAAAATGAAGAGAGAAAACTACAGTCATATGTTTCTTGACTAGATTTAAAATAGAAAGATAACTCAGTTTAAATTGGGCTGGGTAATTTGTATGTCATGTAAGAAAAGATAGACAAGATTCTGTAGAAAAAAAATGTTCAATCTGAGAAGGCTGGGAATGCGCATAGGCCCCTCCTGTATAATATCAAAACTAGTATACTTTAGGAGCAAATGGAATTATCTGTGATAAATCTGTGATAAGTTCTCTCCAAGCTTTCTGTGACCTTTTCCAGAGGACATCCAATCTGGCTATTTCTGTGGTTACTTCTGACCTTTTTCAAATGCATTTACTAAGTGGCTTTCATATATAATCTGACAGAATCCTTTTCTATATTTATATTCTGGACACATACCAATAAATTATGATAAGCCCTATGCCCTCATACTGTTTCATGTGTATGTGCTTAATCTGGCTTTATCTTATTTGATAGCGTATCTTTAAAATGATTCAGGCATTACCATAGTTAGAGGCTTTGCATAGATTTTGCATGCATGACATTTCTGCACAGTTGATTCTTATTATACAGCTAAGCAGAAGCGAACAAGCCAAAGATATGATAATATTGGTCATTGCATTATTCTTTTATAGTTGATGAATAGTGAAACTTTATAGATTCTGAATGTAGCACCTATCAATCATGTTATTCTTACATCTCCTGGTTTTTTTCTCTCCTAGTTTGTGTCCCAAATCAGAGTGCACACAAAATATTAGTGGCTGTATGGACACATTTGTCCCCATTTTAATGTTGTAAACTGGCCAGAGACACGATACGTGAGTTGGGCAGCCATGTAAGCTTGTTTCAGATATAAATAAATAAATTTATCTTTATAGCCCAAAAAACTAGGGAAGGTCCCTTCTGGGACATTTGTCACACCCACATTCCTGCTGCAGGCTAAGCTTCCTCTTGTCCAAGAACCCCCCTAGCTATGGCTTAGAACTTAGAACTTAGAATAACTTTATTATCATTTTGAATGTAAATTAATCAGCATACAATAAAATTAAATTTTGTTTACAGGTTTCAAAGGGTCTCCACCTCTAATACAGGTGAAACTCGAAAAATTAGAATATCATGCAAAAGTTCATTTATTTCAGTAATCTAACTTAAAAGGTGAACCTAATATATGAGATAGACTTATTACATGCAAAGCAGGATAGTTCAAGCCATGATGTGGCATAATTGAGACGTCTATGGCTTACAGCTCATGAAAACCCTGAATCCACAATCTCAGAAAGTTAGATTATTGTGAAAAGGTTCAATATTCTAGGCTCAAAGTGTCCCATTCTAATCAGCTAATTAAACCATTACACCTTCAAAGGTTCCTGAGCCTTTAAATGGTCTCTCAGTCTGGTTCAGTAAGAATCACAATCATGGGAAAGACTACTGACCTGACAGTTGTGCAGAAAACTATCATTGACACCCTCCATAAGGAGGGAAAGCCTCAAAGGGTAATTGCAAAAAAAGTTGGATGTTCCCAAAGTGCTGTATCAAAGCACATTAATAGAAAGTTATGTGGAAGGGAAAAGTGTGGAAGAAAAAGGTGCACAAGCAGCAGGGATGACCACAGCCTGGAGAGGATTGTCAGGAAAAGGCCATTCAAAAGTGTTGGGGACTTTCACAAAGAGTGGACTGAGACTGGAATCAGTGCATCAAGAGCCACCACACACAGACGGATCCTGGACAGGGGCTTCAAATGTCGTATTCCTCTTGTCAAGCTACTCCTGAACAACAAACAACATCAGAAATGTCTTACCTGGGCTAAAGAAAAACAGAACTGGTCTGTTACTCAGTGGTCTAAAGTCTTCTTTTCTGATGAGAGCAACTTTTGCATCTCATTTGTAAACCAAGGACCCAGAGTCTAGAGGAAGAATGGAGAGGCACACACTGCAAGATGCTTGGAGTCCAGTGTGAAGTTTCCACAGTCTGTGTTGATTTGGGAAGCCATGTCATCTGCTGGTGTTGGCCCACTGTGCTTCATTAAGCCCAGGGTCAATGCAGCCGTCTACCAGGAGATTTTGGAGCACTTCATGCTTCCTTTCGCAGACGAGCTTTATGGGGATGCTGACTTCATTTTCCAGCAGGATTTGGCACCTGCCCACACTGCCAAAAGCACCAAAACCTGGTTCAATGACTGTGGGATTACTGTGCTTGATTGGCCAGCAAACATGCCTGACATGAACTATGGGGATCTATGGGGAATTGCCAAGAGAAAGATGAAAGACATGAGACTAAACAATGCAAAAGAGCTGAAGGCCGCTATTGAAGCATCATGGTCTTCCATAACACCTCAGCAGTGCCACAGGCTGATAGCTTTCATGCCATGCCACATTGAGGCAGTAGCAAGAATTTGGCATGGGTCGCCGAACTGGTAGTAAGTTCTGGTTGGCCATGCCCCTGACCTGGTCACCCTGCCACCTAATGCTCGCTCACTCCGCCCGCCTGATGTTCACCTAAGTTCTTTCTTTCTTTTTTTCTCTCCTGACAATCAGCTGTACATAGATCAGCTGTGCCAGGATTCCCCTTGCTGAGGCCCAGGAAGTCAAAAAAATGGCTCAGCCTCCCCCTCCATTTTTTACCTTCCTGAGCTTCAAAGGAGCCTTAGGGGAGCAAAAATGCCCCCACTCCAGAGGCTCTTCTGAGGCCAGGAAGCTCCCAAAATGGAGCTTGGAGGAGTGCTGCGTGCCCCTCCCATGTTCTGTTTTTTTTCTCTTCCTGAGCCTCAAAGAAGCCTTAGGGGAGCAAAAACACCCTCCCTAGAGGCTCCTCTGAGGCCCAGAAGGCCCAAAAAGGGGTGGGGGCTACAAAAAAGAAAAAAGCCACACCCACCCAGTCACATGGCCATGCCCACCAAGCCACACCCACAGAACCGGTAGTAAAAAAAGTTTGAATCCCACCACTGCATTATGTGTTGTTGGACTGATTCTTAGCATGGGTTTGGTGTGACTAACAACCATCTTGGGAGAGGTTCAGAAGAAGACTTCATCTCTGCCATTCCCTTGAATTTTCCAGCAGTTCTTTGGATTTGTTTATTTATATAAAATATTTGTATGGCTGACCATTTTAGGATATGACTCTGGGAAGCTCATAATAGCAGTAAAACCAAAATCAATAAAAAAATTATTAAAAAACAGTGCCTACCCATCCTCCTTGTGTGAAACCCAGAGTCAAAACCATCCCTAAGTTTCTATGTCCCTAGCACATTGCCCACCACTGCCATGCTCACAAATAAAACTATGGAACTGCTATGTAGACACCTTCATCACAATAAAAAAGGAACAGTTAGTAAAGACATATGAGATAATCAATATCTCATGTAATAAAATACATTCCTGGATGAAAGTATTGTTTCTTCCATGATTATTTATGTAGTGTTGTTTCCTGCTTATCTGCGCATTTGTTTCTGGAAGGGATGTGTTTCTTAGGCCAGGGATCATCAACCTTTTAGACCTCAGGGACCACCAAACTCATAATTTTAAATCCCATGGACCAGGGACCCTGGCAAAATCCCCAAGAAGTCCGCAGGAAAATTCCTCACTTCGTTTTCCTACCAATCAAATATTCTTTATTTGGGATTGCAGGATACCATCTCCAGCTCTGTTCTCTGGAGGAGAAAGAGAGAAAGACTTTTGGCTTGATGCAAGGAAAGCAGCAGAAGCAGCAGAAGTCTTTCTTTCTCTCCCTCAAACTCTGCCAGAAATGAGTCTTTGTGAGAGTTGTCACACTAGTGCAGCCTCTTGGAGCAGGATGCCTTATAGGGTCCCAAAGTCTCATTTCTGGCAGAGTTTGGGAGAGAGAGAGAAAGACTTTTGCTGCTTTCCTTGTGTGCAGTCAAAAAGAAGTGGAAAGAAGCAGGCCAGGCATGTGGGGCAAGTTTCCCCCCTTCTGCCCTTTCCCTCCTCCCCTCACTACCTTATGTTGTTTGCAATGCAAGTGATGAAAGCCTTGTGTTCCCACTGGTCATGTGGGTGATGCAGCCTTGTGTTTTTGTGCAGCCTGGATTAATTGCTTTGGGGGGATACTTTGGGGGTAACATTTGTCTGTGGACCACCAAAATTTTCTCAGGGACCACCAGTGGTCCCCGGCCCATGGTTGACAACCATTGTCTTAGGCTATTTATTTCCTTCCTAAGATTTATTGTCTCTTTTAAATGGCATGTCAGTGGGGTTTATCACTTTGGATCTATTACTACTGATTTTTCTGAATGCCAGCTTGCCAGCTTTAAACTGTATAAGTTTTTAAAAAGTCTTGGTTTGGGGTTCTTTTCCATAAGTACAAACAATAAATCCAATTTTGTGTGTTCAGACATTAAGTAAGTACTAGCAGGATAATTATAATGTTGTTTCTCCAGTAATTACTTCCTATCTCTTAAAATTAAAAGTGAAGATTTTCTTCAGCCACATGATCAGCCAATCATTTATTATTACCATCAATTGTTGCATCAGATTTAGGGAAGGCTATGATGGAGAAATAGTAGGCATGAGCTTAAATGGACTCCAGAAGATGGTAGAGGACAGGAAGGCCTGGAGGAACTTTGTCCATGGAGTTGCGATAGGTCAGACATGACTTTGCAACAAACAACATGATGGGGAAAGCTAAGCATATTGAAGTGAGAATAAGCCACATTCAGCTCTATTGTTCTTCTTTCTGAATAAAACTGTTTTGGAAATGGACCATTTCTTAACTTAGATTTAAGAGCTCTGGTTATAAGTGGCATCTGGATTTGCTGTTTCTTTATGGGCAGTTTCTGCACCTATAGCAGTTTGTGTTATCAATTATCCCTGGACCTCATCAAGAGGATTATTACTTGAAATGCTAAAAAGCTGAAGCAACATTCACCATTAAGAATAACAAAACATTGTCTGTGATATGGAAAGTAACCAATACTTTCCCTACAAACAGTATTTTTGTTGGTCTAAATAAAATACAGAAGCCTCTGATGAAGAACTTTGAGGTGAAGCCAAGTGAAACCTGAAAATTAAAGCTGGACATAATTATGAACACAAAATAAATTAGCTATAATTTAACATGCAGTAGATATCAAGCAGGTTTTTTTAAATGAACTGAAAAAGATACTAATTGGTGTGCAGTAAGAAAATGTATTGATCAATATTTTATTAGCAGAGTTGAAGATTTCTAAAATAGGATTTAATGATTAAAATTATTCCGGCTATATAGAGGTATGAAAGAAGAGTTATACCTGCATATGACCATCATTTAACTACCAGTCAATTTTGAAGATCAGTAGAACTGACATATGGATCTTGGAGTTAAAGATGAGGTCTATCATTCACCTTTGTAGTCTTGTTCAGTTAGGATGCTGATTTTACTTTTGGATTTTAGACTGACTCATATATCCGCTGTCTATTAGAGCAATCAGCAAACCTGTCTCTCACAATCAGCACATTTATGGCCATAGAATCTTCACAAGCTCTCCATAGTGGTTCTTAATGTCCATGCTCCATACATGGAAAAATATGATCCATTCATTCATATGATTCACAACTATATCAGTCACATCTTATAGCTCCAAGGCAAGGCTGAAAGAAAGTACAGCCCACTCAATGAAAAAAAAAAATCTTCCAAACTATTAATATGTTTGTTAGATGCTTTTGCTCACATTTGTTTCTATCATTTTGTTGTTATACACAGTATAAAATGCAATTGTAATAATTATGTATTATTGTTAACAGAAGTCACAAAAATATATGGCCAAACTGTTAGACTTACAATGAAACGTTATTCTCAATGATACATTTTCACCTGTTATGCCCAAGCAAAAACTATGCCAAAATTTTATGACTTATTTAATAATTCATTTGATATTCTCTGAAATTCCTCAGATAACAACATCAGATTCAGTTTCAGTTTCATGATTATTAGAAGATACATAGCTCTGCTAAATATTTTGAGAAAGGTAACATCATATTTCCTAAATTTAAATCCTTGCTGTTGCTTCCTCTGAAGGTAACTTTCAAAAATCTGTGGATTTCCTTTCCTCTAACTCTGCCTCTAAAATTAAACTGAATAGGGAACTGAAGTCTAAAACGAATATGAGCAGTTTAGGCATTAAATATGAACAATAAATGCCTAGGTTTCACTCCAAATTAGAGCTATTTCACTTCCTTGAATCCCATGTGAAGCTCACATGCTACACCCTTTCCGACATAATGACTAGGCAATGTATATAGTATACCTAGGTATGACAGCAAGGTCTCCTTTAGGAGTGAGGTATTCCAAGGAGAAATTTTTCCCAAGGCATCCAAGTATGGAATATATATATTAAAAAATACTAACCAATCATCATCAGGAACCACTTCCTTTTTCTTCTTCTGGAGACTCTGTACCAAATCCCTCTGATGACATTCCAAAACATAATGAAACTGGTAAAAGTGGTGAATGTTCAATTGTTGTGAATTAATTCAGTAGCTGATGTCTGACTTCATCTTCCCTTTCTTATTCAAAAGAGAACTCCATATTTGATAGGACAAACTATTTATCAACATACCCCATTTAGGGATAAATTTGAATGCCAGACATGTGTTTCTTGGTTGTTATCTTGGAATACTTTTAGCTACTAACCAAATTAGGATTTAGGATAAGAATTTCATCCTGGATTTTTATGAACCTTCCAGTTCTCTGTGGTGAATTATTGCAAAAGCCATTTGCTTCAAGATTTGAAGGATTTGAAATGAAATCAGTATTTCAGAACTTCATCTTTAATAAACTAGGGAGGAAATTATATGCATCCAGAAGGCATTAATCAAGAATTACAAACTCTACAGGTAAAATGTATAAAAACACTAAGTAGACAGTTTCTATATTTTTTATTTGTTATACATCTACAGTACAATGTATTGCACAATCCTATTACCTTTGTTTTATTATATTATATTAACTTTGTTTTATTATAGCAAAGGTGGAATTCAGCAGTTTCTTACTAGTTCTGGAGAACCAGTAGTGGAAATTTTGAGTACTGGCAAATACCACCTCTGACTGGTCCCACCCCCATCTATTTTCTGCCTCCCAAGTCCCAGCTGATCGGCTGAGTCTTCTTTTGTTGCCCTGCACAGGAGAACAGAGCTGGAAAGCAGGTTAGTGGGGTAGGGAGGGAATGGATTTTGCAGTAACCTTCCCCCTGGAGTGGGGTGGGAATGGAGATTTTGCAGTATCCTTTCCCTGCCATGCCCACCAAGCCATGACCACAGAACCAGCAGTAAAAAACTTCAAATCCCACCACTGAATTTCATATAATCTTTCAAGTGTGTATAAAATTATAACCATTACCCTTTAATTCATTTTTCATTATTACCTTCCTTTCCAGCTCTGGTCATAAGTAGCGTGCAGTTGTCAGGCTATCTATCAGTTGTTCAAACTATCTTTTAAAATGTCAATTTTCCAGTAGCACAAGAAGCAGATTAAATTGGCAGGAGAGAAATAAATGACCCGGTACTCAGAGACACATCCCTGATTGTATTGTAATAACAATTTTACAATTTTTCTTTATTTTGCTTCCTTATGAGAAATATTTACTAGTGTACACTTACTACCCTACAAATATAATGATGTTAATTCAAATTGCTAGCAGATTTAAAGTTAATCTTATTTTTCTGATTAACAGAAGCTGGGGTGCTTGGAAGAGGATGAAATTTCCTTCTTAATTGGTTTATTTCAACTCCTTTTGTAATGTTAGGTATTAAAGTTTAATGTAAAATCAGTAAAATCCAAGCAAATAGTATGGATTTTGAAGTCTATGACTGAAGTGGATAATTTTCTTGCAGCAGCTGAAAACTCAATCAACAAACATAAATTTAAAAATTCCTTTTCCATAAATGCAACCTCACACTGCTTCCAGCAAGATCTGAACAATGTTTATGTATACAAAAATGACACTTTAAACAGAACACTGTGTAATATTTTATGTACAGATTTAATATAAGCAAGGCTGCTGCATTTACATCTAGCCACCAATTTTAGGATAGAACATTAGTGATACCTTCAACAGATTTATAATAAAGTATATCATTTTCTACTCAAAGGGCCATAGGAGAGTTGTTAAGAGTGAAATGGATAACCAGAAATCACTTTCTTTATTGGCTTTAATCGAAGCAGTTATTTCAGTCTTGACAGGAATTTCCAACTATTGTCTACAGGAATTTATGTCATATTTGAGTTGTGAAGAAATATGAATAGAGCAATATCTCAATTATTTTCTTAAAATATTTTTTTAAAATTGTGATTATTTAAGTCAATTGCCTCAACTGCTAGCCATAAATTAGAAACTATAAACTCAAATAAATGAGAAATCTCTAAAGACCAAATTTTCATAACAGGTAATAGAAGGGAAACTCTATCAATAAAAGTCTCATGGGAAGATCTTGTGAACTAACATATGAGAAACTAGGGAGTTTTGAAATTGTCTAATGTGTGATTGCATAACTGAAATGTTTGCATGTGTATCACCAGACATTCATATATATACCATAAACATCTCCTGACTATGCTAAATCGAAATCTCACCCTAAGAATGAATAAAACAAATATGAAAATAATGTTTAGTAAAGTATATATTTTCAAACAGGTCAGAGTTTTAGAGGTAAGAATTTATTTATTTAATTAATTTTTTTGCAATTTTACACATGATACCCTCTATAGTCTTTGAATACAATTGTAGACATGCTTTCTCTAACATGCAAATCTTACTGAAATTTTTAAAAGAATTTAAGCGCAATTCTTTTCCTGAAAGGAAGCATAACAAAAACAACATCAACTAGACAAAAGAGGGGGAAATATGATAGATGAAATGAAACTGATTAATAATAATAAAGGTTAATAATGGAGTCAGTCTTTGGTGTGCATTCAGAATCTTATTACCCAATTCAAGTTTCCAAGAGTAGATCACAGGCTACATACTATACTGTGGGATTCTTGCTGTTCTCTGAATTTGTTTTTCCGCAGGTGCTCATTACCAGCTTAGGTAACATCATCAGTTCATTAGGAAAATGCTGCAGGAGCTACATGTATTTTATTTTATGTAATATACCCTGGCAATGTTACTGCTTCTAAGAAAAGGTGCTGCTTGAATCCATATGACTGTAGTTATTCCTGTTTCCTTCATTATCTTCTCTGGTTTTATGTTCTGTTTTTTTTTTTTTGTTGTTGTTGTTTTTTTTTCATCTCTCCAGAACTGAATGCAACATATTGGGCAAGACAAAATAATGATACAGCAAATAAAGTATGCAGCAATGTACTTCAAAAAGTGGGGGAAATAACAGTTAATCTTGCATTGGGTATAAGTAGCATGAAGGTTTGGACTTGCACACAGTCTAGATCCAAATTTCTTTCATGGCCAGCCTTCCTGTTAACTGTATATCCATTTCACAATCCCCTAGTTGAAAGGAGGGGGGAAATCGCTGGATTATGGCTTATATTTAATGTCTTCAGCTAATCACATACCAGAAATGCCATCCAAGGGTAGATGAGACCAACTCTTACTTCTCTGAAGTTCATATGAACTTTCCTTCTTTTCTCTTGGCAAGGGCTCATTTATATAAGCACAAATCATCTCAACTGCCCCCCATTATTATGGGTCTAATTTTATGCCCAAATGCCACAAGAGATTGCCAGGTGAATGGTTCAATTCTGGTGCACCAAATATCTTAGATGATCTGCAACCACAAACCTTTCCCATTTTCTAAAAGATGAAACCCAATGATCCAAAATGTACATTTATTTAGTCTTAATATCATATCAGTCATTCAGGATCAAACAAAAAGAATACATGATAATGAAGTAATAAAAAAGTGGTGGTCATAGTAAACTCCACATCTGCATCAGATGCTTCTTTTCTGAATGCCAGCCAAGTGCGTGGGCCAATGGAGAGCGGAAGAAACAGAAGCAGTTCATCTTCATGTTACACCATAATAACTTATCTTCAAATATGGAATTTGAACTGTGCCTTCCTTACTGGATGTTATTGGATGTTATTGGGTAATTCTGTTATGTTCTTCATTGCCTGCTGTAATATGGAAGCAGCAGTGGCCTTGATAAGGTTTGTATCTTTTCTAAGTCTTTTTCTGTATGCATTTGTGTTGGTAAAGAAAAAGAAAAGAAAAGCAATTTTTGAACTAATTTAAAATTGACCAAATACAAAGGGAGATAGCTAATAAAATTTTCTCAGGTTTCCCCAGAAACAGAAATAAGAACTGTGCTGTTTAGCAAATACTGCAATTCCATTTGGGAGATGAAAGAAATGACAGAGTCTGTTTATTCAATCAACACCACAAAAACAGCTTGAATTGGGAATTTCAAACATTCCCAATAAACAGCTGTTGAATAACGAATAGGGCAGTATTACTGAATATATACATACAAACACGAACAGAATTTTTGGAGAAAGAATGATGTGGGAGAAAATTGTTCTTGAGAAAAGTCTGCAGACAGAAATAATAGTAAATGAAATGAATTACTCTGATGCATTATGTATTATGGTTAAAGTCTTTATGGACTGTAGATGCACACCAAACTTTTTAAGAATTATTAACAGCTATAAAATTAGGTTTGATTTCTTCTCTAATAAAACCAGCTGCTATAATTTAAATAGCTGAATTGGCTAAGCTAAGATATTGGACCATTCAACAGAATGCATCTTGATAGGAAAGTCAAATGCTTTGAAAGAAAGTTATTTCAATGGCTATGATGGGAGTAAGAATGTACAGCTCAGAGTTGGCATGTTGCATTGCTTGTTGAATTGCTAATATTTCATTACCTTACTACATCACTGTAGATGGTCTGAAAAAGTAAGTTTTTTTATAGGTGGTAAATCTTTCGGTATTGCCTACTTTGTGCATGCTTGGATAGGATGCTTCTGTGGCTAGATGGCTGTTTTGCAAGTGACTGATGTCTTGTTGAGTGTAGAATATTTATCTGGCTGATAAAATGGAGGATCTGTTTTATCTATGTCTTGGTTGTTTTTTGCATGATTGGTGGTGTTGATGCAGTGAATTGGCTGGTTTTCTTTTTGTGCTGCACTACCAAGAATTACATTGTTTGGTTGTCTATGGAGACTCTCAGTAATCCAGGTCATAATTATTCCAAAGGTGCTTTTTCTGAATGAAGTTCCCTCTTTATGGATTGTGGGGAGTCCATGTATATTTTTCCACAAACAAAAACACAACTGTGCCATAGGTTCACCTGTGTCTCCCATTGTGGCCAATCTCTACATGGAAGAGGTAGAAACCAAAGCCCTAGCTAGACTCCTTCATGGGAATTCCACCCACTCACTGATATAAGTATATGGATGATACTTGGGTCAAGATCAAAGATCAGGAATTGGAAGTGTTCACTAAACATATCAATTCTGTGGACAGATACATCAAATTCACATGAGAAGATTTTAGCCTTCCTGGAATGTGCAGTACATATGAATGAAGACAAACCTTATCACTGAAGTTTACATAAAACCCACACACAGAGATCAATATTTACATTTTGATTCCCACCAACCACTAGAGCACAAAATAGGAGTCATCAGAATTCTACACCACCAAGCTGAAGGCCTGCCTACCAACAAAGATGGGAAAGAAAAAGAACTAAAACACAGAAGCCCTCAGAACATGTGGCTATCTCAAGCGACCCTTCATCAAATCTCAAAAAAGATCTTATAGGAGCTCATCCACAACAGACAATGAAGAGAACAATAAACAAAACAATGTTGTCATTCCATATGTTGCAGGAATATTGGGAAAGCTCAAGAGGATATTCAGATAATACAACATAGGTGCATACTTCAAACCCAAGAATACACTAAGGCAGAAACTAGCCCATCCCAAGGATAAAACACCCAGACACAAGCATGGTATATTCAGTACAAGGCAGTGAGCTATGTGAAGATTTGTACATCGGTGAAAGAAAACAACTACTTCATAAGCACATGACACAACATAAGAGAACAAACCAACCAAGACAAGATTCATCATTTGCATCTGCATTTAAAAGGCAAAAAAGCCATTCTTTTGAAGACAGCAAAGTCCACATTTTGGATAGAGAGGACCGCTGGTTTGAAAGAGGGGCCAAAGAGGCCATTTTCCAATTCACAGCTATCAATGGATACTTTCAAATAGCAGAGAAGAGCATTTGATGGTATGTAGTGCTAGAGCAGAGCAAGCCATTACAATCCAGTCCTGTTCTACTTCTACAACCATCCCATTTTGAGTCCATCACTATTAGCTTGTTACAGAAGAACAACACAATGAAGAAGAACTTGAGAAACTACTGTGGACTCAAAAGCAGGATGACCATACCATATGGCGCATGATTTATCTTAAGCTCTCTTTTTTTTTCAATTTTATGCATGTCCTTAACTATTTACATAGATTAAATTTCTTTCATTTCTGAAAGGAGGACCAGATTTTGTATTTCCCTCTTCTTTCTCTCTTTGCAAGCCCCAAAGAAATAAAAAGGAATATCAAGTTATGTGTATATTAGTGTGCTTATATTCTGCTTAGGGAGTAACAGTTTGTGGTATACTTCTAAAGCAATAAATCTGAAATATTTATGACAGTGCTATTTTTCTACTCCAATCTCATTCAAGTTTGGAAACTTTACAAGATGAGAGAAGCAAAACATCTTCATTATGGAGTCATATAATCCATTTATAGTCTAAATGAACCAATACTGAAGAGCAAAAGGAGAGATTTTGGATGCCTTAGAAGTCATTTTTTCCTATTTTTCTTTTTCAAGAAATAAATAAATGTAATCTTGTAAAAGGAAGAACTGTGCAAATTTATACAACAGGTCAGAGCCAACTTTTCAGTTTCTAAAATATTCATGAAGCAAACATTATACACTCAGTGAAAGTGAGAAGCATACTCTGTAATGTTTTTCTCAATTCTTAAAAACATATGTATCTTCTTTATCTTTCATCTTTGATCTTTTCTATTTTATATGCTTTGTTACTTTGAGATTCAGACTCAGATAGAGACTGGGGAGAAAGCAATTTGTAAAGAGATTTAACTGTTTTCCCATCTGAAAGTTTGAGAGAAGCAGGTTGTTCCAGACCATTCTAGAAGCTATTTGTAATAAATGAAATTTCATATCCGATGCTGAATTTAACTGCACAGAGTACAGTTAGTCTGGACATCTGTTCAACCCCTGGCAATGTGGCATTTGCATAATATATAGACTAAGGCCACAAATAATGCATTATGAAACATGAGAAGGATAGACAGAGGGAGACAGAGAACAAAGGGTAGACATTTGTTTAAAATATATTTTGGTTGACTGATAACATCATGCACCTCACTATGATGAGAAAAAATAGAACATATAATAACAAGGTTGAAGTGACCCTGGAGGTCTTCTAGTCCAACCCTCTGGTCAAGCAGGAGACCCTATACCCATGTTGGTGAACCTATGCCATGTGTGCCGGAAGTGGCATGCAGAACCATTTCCCACGGCACACAAGAGGTTGCCCAGAAGAGCCCTACTGTGTGTGCACATGCGCGCCGCCGCCCGACAGCTGATTGTCAGATATCTGGTGTGCATGTTCATGGGGCAGAGGGGGGGTGCATGGGAGAGACACGTGCATGCGCAGGGATCCATTGTGTACAAGGGGACTGTGCGTGCATGGGCAAGGACGCTGCACACAAGGGGGAATCGCACACACATGCGCAGAGATGCACGGCGTACTATGGGGGAATCATGCATGCGCAGGTGCACGGTGTGTGAGGGGGAAATGCATGTGCATGCACAGACATATGGTGCACGAGGAGGGTCACGCACACATGCACAGGGGTATTGTGGGGACCAGCACGCATTGCCTTCTGGGTGCACGGCATACGAGCATGCACAAGCGAGCGATCACGCAATTATCGGCACAGGAGCCGAAAAAGGTTAGCCACCACTGCTCTTCACCATCAGGGACAGATGGTTCTTTAATCTCTTCTTGAAAATCTTCAGGGATGGAGCATCCACAACTTCTGGAAGCAAGCCATTTCACTGATTAATTACTCTCACTGCCACTATCTCTTTCATCAGACTTTGTTTGTATTGATTTTAAATATTATAATGTATAAATGTAATGTACAATATTTTAAGAACTAAACCAAATAAAGTGGGGAAATAATCCTGACAAGTAGCAATGTGTCTATAAGCACATTGGCATGATGGGATTCTGCATAGGGAACATTCTGGCCCTCAAGTTTTGTCTTCTATCACATTAAGATTGTCTTCCATTGGGATAAAGTAATGTGATATTTTAAAAGACTTGTTTTTCCATGTAAATGAGAGTATCAGCCTAGCAAAATATTATGGAAATTATTTTGATTTCTTTCAAAATAAAAGCTATCCAGATAGCATAAATTTCACCAAAATCCTTCAAAGTTCCATTTTATTTGAAAGTTAATTCACCCATTGACCTGATTTTTTTATTGGTTCTTTTATAATTTATCACATAATATTGCTTAGAGTTGTATTTATTGAAATAAAATACTTTAAGTTTCTGCAATAATTATCACTACAATGGTTAATTAGATGAGCTGTATGTATGGATTTCCTATGTGTGAATTTTGTCGAGACCTAATAAACTTCCATTAAGTGCCATTCTAAAGATTTATAAAATAGATTTTACTGAGTGAAAGCTTTTGGTATTTGACCCTGAAGAATAACATTAGAAAGAATTAGAGATAACGGAAGTCAGAAATACAGATTTAGATATTCTCCATCTAATATAACTTCTGCATCTTTTGTCAGTACCACTATATTTCATTACCCTTTATTTATTATTCTGTTTTTAGTTTCTTACTTCTCAACTGTGGAATTGCTAAACTGTTCATTTTTTTAAAGAGAACATCTACATGCTTGACTTCCCAAAACCATGCTTTATCAGTCATCTCCCATTTATTTTTAAACTGAATGGTAACTGACTCATTTACAAAAGAAAGTATAATAATACAATCTCTATAGCATTATTTCCTTCCTGATTGATGCTATACTAGCATTGAATAATTAAAAGAAAAAATAAAGTAATTATACTCAGTGACAACTGCAGGATCCTTCACTTCCAATGTAAATGAATCAAAGCAAGATATGCAGATAGACTAAGTGCTAACACATCCTTCCCTCAAACTCAACAGTTTATGGGCTTCTTCCTGGAAACAGTATTGCCATCTTCCTGGAAACAGTATTTATCAGTTTTTAACAGAAAATGCAGTGCTGTATGGAACAACACAGGAAAAATTATAGTTGGTCTTCAACTTATAGTTTAGAACATATGACTTAAATATATATATCACATGGAGCTTTCATCTGGTCATGAATTTCCAGGAGGTGTGTATATGGTAGAAGATTCAATTTGTGTTTCTCTGTGTATGAAAGTTTCAGCAAAGTCATATATGCTTTTATAATTAGAAATCAGTAAGAGTATTAACAGTGACTTAATGGCCCTACTATTGAGTTAATGAAGACAATAGTTAGTAGAAGATAACACTGAATACATGACATCAAGGACCATAAACACAAATTGGCAAAAGTAAGTTAGTGAATTAAATGTAATTACTCCAAGAAACTAAATTGTTCAAAAACAGTATTTACATTATTGGAATTTAAAGTAGAAATTTATAAGAAGCCTAGTGTCTAGAGATGAGTTGTGAATTGCTTTACTGAAGACTAGCTTTCCACAATCTGATATCTTCCATATGTTCTGTGCTTAGAACTCTGTCTGGGAATCTGGGAATTGTAGTCCCAATAAACCTGAAAGGCTGCTGTGAACTGTGTGATGGCCCATTTGCCTGATCAAATAGATGTCAGAATTTCATCTCCTCTTCTTTTGTCTATTGTTTAAATGCATTAGAGTTCAAAATATGGTAAAGCTCAGTGACTTGATAGTGCTAGCAATAATACAGGAAGCAGTAGATGAATTGGTCTGGCATCAGATAAAAAAGATGCTAATAACACTCTAGTTTAAGCAATGTGAACTCAATGCGGTAGAAACAAAAATGCAATCGAATGAATCCCATCTGGATGGCCTTATCATCAAAAGGCTTTATTTCACATTCCATTTGCTATGGCCATAATTATAGCACAGTTGTTGCTTTGCAACTCACATCCCTTGAAGCTGTGACACAGGCGATCAGAATGAATGACCAGCATTTTTGCCAAGACAAAAAGCAAAATATGCATACAAAAAAAAGCCTCATCATCAGTTTACAATACTTGCAGCCTCGTTGATCTTCTCATTTGCAAGCTTTTTAGTTATGTTCATCTGCCAGGCTGGTCATACAAAGCATATGCAATTATTCAGTGTTGTCTTTTGTGAGCCCCTAGAAAGATGGCTTAGACCAGCCTGGTTTAATTCACATCAGATTATTCATTTCATTCATCTTTTAAAAAGAAAAAAAAAAAACCCCAATCATGTCAAGTTTATTGCCTTAAGAAATATTTCATGTAAATTGAAGCAAGCCAACCATCCTTCAGCCATGGGCTCAGATTATTTTAAATGCTTTTTTTATATTTTAAAAAACCCCTGTTCTTAGGGAAATATGCAATAGCATATATATTTGCGTTATTGTATTATAATGCACTTTGAACACTGATCACTCCAGGCCTTCTGTCAATTTCTTCCATTTGAATCACACAATGGTGGTTGAATTAATTCAGAAAATTTTAAAAGCCATTAGTTGTAAAATTAATTTTATACTCCCATACTTATAAGTAAAGTTTGGGTGCTATCAATCATTTATTCTATTACTCTATGTCAGAGGTTTGCAACCTTAAACACTGAAAGAGCCATTTGGACCCATTTCCCAGAGAAAAGAAAACACAGGGAGCCACAAAACCTGAGTGGCCACGGCCAACTTGAAAGCACTCCCTCCCACATGACCCCCCCCCCCCAGGCACACATGCCCAGCCGGTCATTAGGGCAGAGAACTGATTGTTAAAAAACACCCAGAACCACAAAACCCTTTTGACCCTCTCTCTTTCTCTCTCCCTCCCCCCTCTTTCTTCTCCCCTCTCTCCCTATTTCTGTCTCTTTCTGTAACTCTCTTTCTGTGTGTATCTCTCTCTCTCCCTATCTTCCCTTCTTTCTGAATATTTCTCTCTGTGTCTCTCTTCCCTTCTCTCCCCCTCTCTCTGTATCTCTCTCTCTGTGTGTCTCTCCCCTCTCCCTATCTCCCCCTCTGTCTGTGTGTGTCTCTCACCTTCTACCTATCTTGCCCGCTCTCTGTATCTCTGTCTCTCTCCCCCCTCTCTGTATCTCTCTCTGTGTGCGTCTCTATGTCTCTCCCCATCTCCCTCTCTCTGTATGTCTCTGTCTCTGTCCCTCTCCCCATCTCTGTGTCTCTGTTTCTCCCCCATCTATCTCCCCTCTGTATCTCTCTGTGTCTCTCTGTCTCTCTCCCTCTGTCTCTCTGTCTCTCTGTCTCTCTCTCTCTCTCTCTCTCTCTCTCTTTCTCCCTCTGTGTGTATCTCTGTATCTCTCTGTGTGTCTCTCTCTCTTCTCTCTCAGAAGCAGAGGCTGGGCCAACCCAGCGAGCTCTCCTTGGGGCTCTTTGGTATTCCTTTTCTTTCTTCTTGGCAACTTTTTGGAAATCCGGGCTGGCTGAGGAACAAGCGCCAGCTGTGGCAGAGACTTCCCTTCTGGTGACCCTCCTCCCCACTTCTCTTCTCATGCCCCCCCGGCTGGTTGTGGTTGCAAGAGGAAAAGGAGAGGGAGGAGGAGAGGGAGGAGGAGGGTGCCCGAAAGGAAGCCCCTGCCGTGGCTTGCGCTCGTTCCTCAGCCAGCCTGAGTTTCCAAAATGTTGCTTGAGGTGATGATGCTTGATAATGCAACAACTGATGAAGCAACTTGATGATGACAGTGATGATGGTGGTGATGGTGACGACGACAGTGATGATTTTTTGTGCAAAACCTTAAGAGATTCTTGGAGTTATTTGAAATGCCTCTATGAAATAATGTGGAGTTTGGCTTTAGAAAGCAGAGCAATCTATCATGCTGCTTTGCTTGGTATCAGAAGCTCCAGCACAGTTCTTAATTGAAAATGAAGCAGTGTACCTCCATGTGGCAAAGAACCTTGTCAAAGAAGATTGCTATTATTCTACACTTTCTTAATTATTGTGCCATACTTTCATTTAAATTTCAATTCTCCTTGGGCATTCATCTGAGCATGTGAAGGGACTGAATGGAATGGGATTACATTTCTAGCCCAAGGTCTAAAGATGACTTCTATTAATGCTGGTTTGAATTTAAATACAGCTATCTGCAAGATTTAGAGTTCTAATAAAATAAATTTGCAGGTCACACAAATAACTGTTGCCACCAAGGGGTGGGAGGGTGCATGGTTGTTATTTTACTATTTATTATTTTTATTTCTTTTATATTGTGTTTTTATTTCCTGTAAACCACCTTATGTCATTGTGAGAGAGTAGGTGGAAATATAAATTTTCCAAATAATAATAAGTATAGCCACAATCATCCAGATATGGGAACAGTTTACCTTTTTCCCTCTAGATGGATTTATGGAGATGAAAGAAAATGGGGAAATGGACTAAAAGTTTAGTCTCATTTTCTAAGTATCTGAAAAAGGTTATAGACTATGGAATAGAAAGCTACCACAAGAAAAATCATGTTAAAATTACTAAATCAACTAACTGTGCAGCGCATTCAGAAAGTATTCAGAACTCCTTCACTATTGTCAATTGTGTTATTCTGAATCCTGATTCTATTGTTGAAATTCATTTTTATCTCATTAATCTACACTCATTATCCCATAATCACAAAGTGAAAACTTAATTTTATATATGTCTGTAAATTTATTAAACATTTATTTAAAAAACTGAAATATCACATTGGTATTCAGATCCTTCACTCAGTTACTTTGGTGTGGCTTGGTAGGTGTGGCTTGATGGGCATGGCAGGGGAAGGATATTGTAAAATCTTCATTCCCACCCCACTCCAGGGGAAGGATACTGTAAAATCTCGATTCCCTCCCCACTTCTGGGGGAAGGTTACTGCAAAATCCCATTCCCACCCCACTAACCTGTTTTCCAACTCAGTTCTCATGTGCAGGACCACAAAAGAAGACCCAGGTGATCAGCTGGGACTCAGGAAGCAGAGAATAGATGGGCCAGGGCCAGTCAGAAGTGGTATTTGCCAGTTTTCCCAACTACTCAACATTTCTGTTACTGGTTCTCCAGAACTGGTCATAACCTGCTGAATACCACCTCTGGGCTCTTAGTCACATCTCTTATTAGAGCCCTTTCCCCCCTATTGTTCAGTTTGACTAGCTGATCAGCTCTCGGAAAAATCCTGGTTGTGCCAAATGATTCTTTCATTTGAGAATTATGGAAGCCATTGTGCTCTTAGAAACCTTCAGTGCAGCAAAAAATTATTGTAACTGTTAAGTCGCGGGAATGAGAGTCAGGACACCAGCATGATTTTCTATTGTTTTATTTCCTTCTAGGACTGAGCACCGAAGAAACCGCGGCAGACCTTTTTATTGTCGGGCTGTTCGCGGCTGTGGCCAGTGACGGCTCTTCAAATTTCCCACCGCCATGGACCAACCAATTGCAGGTAAGTATGCTAATACATAACACCCCTCCCCACCTGGTCTGGTCCAACCAATCTGAGCCTCGCCTACCGTACGTAATCACATAGGTAGGTGGGGCTTTTATGGGTTCTACTGGACCTGCACAACTCAGTCATGGGTTGGCCTCTGGACTGTTCAGACGGATCTGTTGTTCTTCCCATCTGTCTTCTTGGAACCTCCTGGAAGGTTGAGGAGGCCATGCAGCTCCCACCAGGAATTTCCTGGCTGGTTGAGTTGGCCTGGCTGCTCCCTCCAGGGGCTGCTTTCTGGCTATAATTCTGGACCTGTTCCTGTCTCCCCGACCTGCCTTCTTCCTTGGTCTCAGGTACGTGTTTGTGTTTCCCAACCGGGGCTAGTGTTAGTAATGGTTGTTGTGTAGTTGTCAGGGTTTGTTCTGTGATTTCTCTCGTTCATGGAGGGTCTCCCCCTCCCTTACTACTTGTATTTTGTCTGTTTGAGGGGTCTCCCCTCTCTTCTCTGGTTGTGTTTTGTTTGCTTGAGGAGTCTCCCCCCTTCCTCTATGGTCATTGTATTGTTTGTTTGAGGGGTCTCCCTTCATGGCTCTAGATCTGAGCTGGTCTATGGGCCTTCTCCGGCTCCTCCCATCCTCAGTGTCTACCCAGTGTGAATGGGGCCCGGTTATCTGGATCACTTTTGCCGGTATCCACAATAGTTCCCCCATGAGATTTTTTGCGTATACTGGGTCCCCTGTTTGAAATGTGCAACAACTACTGGAGGAGTCTGCTGGTTTTTCTGGGCTATATGTGGGGTGTAGTCTGTCCAGGTGTGATCTTAGTTTCCTCCCCATTAGTAACTCTGATGGACTTTTATTTGTTGTGGCACTGGGTGTCATGTGCTGAATGCTTAGTAGTTTATCTATCTTTTCTTGTGTGTCCCCAGGCCTCAGCTTTTGTAATGTTTCCTTTGTGTAACGTACCATGCGTTTCATCCATCCGTTCATGGCTGGGTGTCCCAGCGCTGTCAGTGCATGCCTTATCCCATGTTACACTAAAAACCCCTCAAATGTTGTTGCCATGAATTGTGGCCTGTTGTCGCATACAATTAGATCCGGCAATCCATGTGTTGCAAAAAGTTTCCTGAGCTGTCTAATGACAGCTTCTGTTGTGGTGGAGTGCATGATGCTTACCTCTAGCCATTTGGAGTAAAAATCTATGACTACTAAAAATGTATGTCCTTTGGTTGGGCCTGCAAAATCAATGTGTAGTCTTGACCATGGTCCCCTTGGTGTTTCCCATTTGTGTTTTGGTGCTGTGGGGGGTGTTGGCCTAGATTCCTGGCAGTGTTTATAAGTTGCCATCCAGTCCCCTATTTCTTTATCCATCCCTAGCCACCATATGTAACTCCTTGCCAGGGATTTCATTTTTACAATACCCGGGTTCCCTCATGTAACAATTCTAGTATGCGTTTCCTTAAAACATCTGGTATGACCACCGATACCCCCATAGTATGCACCCCTTCAGCATTGAGAGTTCTGTTTGTCTATTCCGGAACGGTTTGGTGGTCTCGTCATTCTCCATTTCTGGCCATCCTTTTTCTACCCAATTTAAAATCCACACCAGGGTTTTGTTTCTAGCCGTTTCCCTAGCAATGTCTGCTGCTATTATCGGTAGGTTTTCTAATGTCTCTGTTTGAAGGGTTGATGTAGTTGGTGCTGGGTCGTCTTCTATGTCAGGTAGAGGGCAACGGATCAGCACGTCAGCATGATTTATGTCCTTTCCGGGTTGATAGGTTAAATTGTAGTTGTAGGCAGCCAAGAATTCCGACCACTGCTTCATTTGTGCTGACAGTATGTTAGGTGTAGCTTTGTTTCCTGTGATGATACCCAGGAATGGCTTGTGGTCTGTGACAAGTGTGAAAGTTCTTCCGTAGATATATTTGTGGAAACATTTTATTCCAGTGACATCGGCCAATGCCTCTTTGTCTAGTTGGATGTAGTTTCATTCTGGCTTTGACAGAGTCTTTGAATAGACTGATATGGGTGCTTCTTTCCCATCTGGTAATACGTGGATGAGTATAGCACCGACACTGAAAGGTGATGCATCGCAGGTTAGTGTTATTGGAAGTGTTTCGCTGTATTGTATTAGTATGCGGTCTGATGTGAGCAAGTTTTTTATTTCCTGGAATGCCGTTTCTTCCCGTCGCCCCCAGGCCCAGGTTGCTTTCTTGTCAAGCAACCTGTGTAGTGGTTCAACAATGGTTGCTTTCTGTTGTAGGAATATATTATAACAGTTAATGAGTCCTAAGAAAGCTTGCAGATCAGTTTTATTTGTGGGTCTGGGAGCTTCTTTGATTGCTCTGACTTTATTTTCTGTGGGGTGGATCCCTTCACTGTCTATCAGGTAACCTAGGAATTCAACTTTGTTGGCAGCTAATTGGCACTTCTCCTTTTTTACTTTTAGTCCCGCCTCTTTGAATTTGCTAAGACTTCCCTTAGGCGGTCTCACAATTGTTCTTTGTCCTTGGCTGATACCAGGACATCATCAAAGTATGGTACCACCCCTTTTATCTCCTGTAATAGGTGTTCCATTAAGCTCTGGAACACCCCTGGGGTGACGCTGATGCCGAATTGTAGTCTGTTGCATTTGAATGCCCCCCTGTGCATCACGATTGTCTGAGCTTCTGCTGTTTTGGGGTCAACAGGCAACTGTTGGTATGCCTGTGCGAGGTCTAGTTTGTGAAGATCCCCCCCCCCAAGGGAATGTAATAGGTGCTGTACCACTGGAACCCGGTATGCACTTTGTTGGAGTGCATGGTTAAGGGTTGCTTTGTAGTCCCCACAGATGTGCACTGACCCATCTGGTTTAATTGGTGTAACAATTGGGTTTTCCCACTTTGTGTGGTCAATTCTGAAACCCATTGATTGATGAGCTTATCCAACTGTTCATCAATTTTCGGTTTTAGCATGAAAGGAACCTGCCTCGCCTTTAATCTTATAGGGGCTATGTTTGGGTTTAGACTAAAAGAAATTGGGAATCCCGGTACTTGCCCAGTTCTCTGTCGAACATGTCCCGGAATTCTTCCATTAGGTCCTCTTCCCACTCTGCCTCAGTGATGCTGTTTATCCCTGTGACTTCGATTCCTAATGGTGCAAACCATTTGAGTCCCAATAGGCTGGGTTGATTTCGGTCGACTATGGTTAGTGGAAGGATTCTGGTGTATTTTTGAATTGTACTTTGAATTGTCCGGTAACTACTACGGGAATTTTGTTTCCCTGGTAGTCTTTCAGCATTAGTGTTTGTCTTTCAAGTCCTTCCTGGCTTATGTCCGGTATCAGTCTTTTTATGGTGTCCCACGATACCACTGATAAGTATGAGCCTGAGTCCACTTCCATCTGGCACAGCTGGCCTTCTATGTGACCTGGATATATACTTTTTGGTGTTTGTCATGTTGGAGTGTCCGATGGTCACCGTTTGGTGTGTTTCATCTCTTCCACTGCTCGTCTCTTTCCCTCGCCCGTTTCTGTTGTCTTGATTCCAGCGGCTCCCTGTTTGTTTCTCCCTCTCTCGGGGGGTATTCTATCTTTGTCTAGGGCCGTAGTTTTTCCTTGCTCGTCATGCCCTAGCAATATGTCCCCGCTGTTCACAATGTCTACAGATCAAATCTAGGAAATGTCATTCGGAACGTGGATGGTTCCCCTCACAACCGGCACAACGAAATTCCTTCCTTTTTCTGTTCCAGTCTTGTCTGCCCTGTTCTGAACAGAGTTGATTTACCCCTTCTTCTTCCTCATCATCTTCCAATGGGGACTCGATGTCCTCATGGTGAGTTGTGGTGGTGTTTTTTGTGGTTTCCATTGGCGCTTTTTTCATTTTCCGCATGGCAGCCGCCGATTTCTGCATGGCTTCTGCCACGGTAGCTTCTTCTATTGCTTCTTGGAGTGTTATTTTGGGTTTTGTTAATAATTGACCCTGTAGTGTAAGATCCTCAGCCCCAGGACTCTCATGGCTCCATCCATATTTATGAATTCGCACGCCCCAGCGATGTCCCTCAGCATTGCAATGAAATATCCAATGCTCTCGCCTTCTTTTTGGTCGCATCGATAAAATTCATGTCTTTTGATTAGGCAGGAGACAGTTGGTGTGTAGTGAGCCCTCAGTATTCTTTCCAGGTCCAGCCAGGCCATTGTTTTCACATTGGTGGGTGCTGTAACACTTTGGCCATCTTGAATACCACAGGCCTGCAATGGGTGAGGAAGACGGCTCTCTTCCTGTGTGCAGATATATTATGGAGGTCGCTCCCTTCGAGGAACATGAGGAATCGGTCGATGTACGATTCCCAGTCTTCGGTTGCTGGATCGAACGGTGTGGGTGGTGTGTTGTTTCCGGCCATTTCATCTCGATGCATTGCCGGTGTTCGTCAGTTGCCACATGCTCGCTGGTTCCCATTGTCTCAGTATCCCACCTTCATCGCCAGTGTTAAGTCATGAGAATGAGACTCAAGACACCAGCATGATTTTCTATTGTTTTATTTCCTTCTAGGACTGAGCGCCGAAGAAACCGCTGCAGCCCTTTTTATAGTCAGGCTGCTCACGGCTGTGGCCAGTGACGGCTCTTCAAATTTCCTGCTGCCACAGACCGACCAATTTCAGGTAAATATGCTAATACATAACAGTAGCCTTGCCCAGATCTATGCCTCACAATAATTCTGTCTTTGGCCTCTGCAGGCAGTTTTTTGACCTCATGGTTTTTGCTCTGCTTTTGCTCTGCTACAGTATGCATTGTCAGCTGTGAGGCCTTCTACAGAGAGTTGTGTGCCATTCCAAATCATGTCCAATCAAGGATCAAAGTATACCCAATCAATCAAAGTATAGAAACATGTCGTCTGAGCTAAATTTCAAGTATTGTTGCAAAGAGTCTGAATACTTATGCCAATGTGATATTTTTTTATTTTTAATAAATTTACAGACATTTCTAAAATTCTGTTTTTACTTTGTCATTATGGGGTACTGAGTGTAGATGAATGAGAAAAAAAATGAATTTCAACAACTGAAGAATCAGGCTGCAGCATAACAAAATTGACAAAAATGAAGGGAGTCTGAATAGATTCTGAATGTACTGTAAATCTCTGCATAAAAGTAGCATGTTTACTTAAGTTCTAATTTTTATATGCATAATCCTGTTTATATTCCAGATATTCTGGATATTTTTGTCCATATCTACTTTACTCAGAGGCCTTCTCAGACACTTCACTTCATGAGGACTCCAACTAAGTAAATTAGTCCACTTTCTAACATTTGGGGGTCTTTGTGACACATCTACCATCACATGGGGAGTGCAGTGAAGCAAAGATATGTCATTGTGAAGACTGGACTCCATTAGAAGGCACCAAAGAAATAGAAGATGCAATAGAATTGCTCAATTCTTTCCACATGAATGCCTGAAGAAGCACCCCTTATGGGGTTTTAATCCATTTTACTTGATCCCATAGTTTTTTGCAAGAACCCTCTGCAAACCCTCAGAAAATTATGGTGAGGGTGCCCAAAGTTCATTGTTCCAACTTTTGAAAGATGGTTAATTATACTAAACCAATACCAAAATAGATTAAAATTAAGGAAATACAACTATTAAAATAATTACTATTGTTATAATATCCCTTGTGGCATATTCTCCAAGTAGCTAAACACCACAGGGCCCTTTACTCTGGCATGATATCATACCCTACCCTCAGGGGTGGGATTCAAAATTTTTAACAACCGGCTCTGTGGGCGTGGCTTAGGTGGTGGGCATGGCTTGGTGGTCATGTGACTGGGTGGACATGGCTTGATGGTCATGTTATTGGCTGTGTGTGGCCAACTCAATATCACTCACATCGAAGCACACATCTCCTCGCCTGGCCTCTCATGACTGTGGGGATTCTGCAACAGTGTGTGAAAAACAGTCATAAGTCACTTTTTTTGGTGCCATTGTAACTTTGAATGGTCATTCCACACAAGCAAAGTACCAGCAAAGGAGAGGAAAAAAAACTCCAGAGGCGTTCCTGAGACAGAAAGTGTAGTCCGGCCAAGAATGTAATAAGGGATAACAGAGAGGCAGTTTCTGTAAGAAACCAGAATGTTTCCTTCCTGCCTTCCTTACAGGATTAGGCCAGTAATTTCTTCTAACAACCGGTTCTCCAAACTGCTTAGAATGTTAACAACCGGTTCTAGCAAATAGGTGCGAACTTGTACAATCCCACCCTTGCCTACTCTCAGCTGTCTTTGAAGGTTAATATAGGAAGACTCCTTGGAAGGTCCAATGATCTTGTGACTCTGGACACACAGAAATAAAACAGAATGTACTTCTCCAGTGCCTGCATTATACAGATATCATGTTATCCTTCTTTCACCATTACTACAGAAATATCCAGAGTGTACCAGCAATTCTACATCTGCCTGCTGCTTTCAGATGCCAACACTGCTGCAACATATAAGGTGCCAGATTCTGTGCAACAGCAATAGCAAGCAGCCATAGAAGAAGCGGCCGCAGAAGAAGGCGAGGCAGGTGTTGGGATGTGCAAGGCCTGGTAAGTAGGGTAGCTCCAGCACCCCTATCCCCACCCTAGCTTATTTTTTACCTGTGTGCCTTGCCCTACCTCCCTGCACCCTGGGGTGGATGGGGTCTTAATTAGAGCTAATTTTGTGGGTGGGGCTTAATTTGATTGCATGTGCTCAAAAACATGATAGGGCTTTTTTTCAAGGTGGGTTGGCTTTTTGGAGATACATGGTACATATACACATACACATACACCCCCCACACACACACACATATAATATTTTATCTTTAAAAATTATTATTACATTATTAAATAAAATTATTATGTTTTATGCTTTTTAATTGTCTATATTCCACCCTCCTTTATGCTGTTCTATGATTATAATAAAGATTTGATTTCATATTATTTGATTTGATTATTGTAATCATCTCTATATTAATCTCATTTCTAAAACTGAGCATCTTGCTGCCAGAAACACATTCACAAACTTTAGGTTCCAAATTAGAAATAATCCTGAAAGAATTCAAGTCTGATTGTTTTCAAGAGAAAAGTAAACCAAAGATTATTAAGAGAAAAGAGATCTACATCATCAAAAGTTGGTCTCCAGCTGATTCGCAAGACTTTTTTTGTGTGTATGAAGACAAAATTTGCAACTCTTTAGTGTACAGAATCATTTGTTCTTTGCATGCATTTCTTTGTGCATAATTTTCCATTAGGAAAACTCTTAAACCGGAAGTGAAAGCAGCTCTTCCCTGAAGCTTTTTCAAAGCCTGAGGGTTGAGATGTGGGAGGTGATTGTATGTTAATCATTGTGAAGTTTCATGATCTCTAATCTTGGAAGCTGTTACAGGGTCTTTGGCTCATAGAGACAGAAAATCCTATGAAGAAATACTGGAGCAAAAGCAGAAAATTGCTAATCAATAAGAAAGTGATTACATTCCGAGTTATAGGCATAACACAGAAATTAAGCTTAAGAGAGAACATTTCTATGAATAAAACAAATTTACTCATCTGCCATAACTTAGCTGCCTCTCAAGCGAGTTATTAGTTTTACCACAGTGTGCATTATCACGTATCAGGTCTGAAGGAAATCAGTCCAGTGGTTTTAAATTTATGAGCACTGAGATAGCCAATTTCATGGCTGTGTAGTAAATGAGTTTTCCTTTGTTGTTTATGTATTCTGTTTGCTGCATAATTTTCTCCATGCCCCCCAAAGCAATAAAAATAAAATAATCTCTGCCCATCCCACCCCAAATTTATATATCTAGAACAGTATCATAAGAATATTTATCCTATGATAGTTTATTCTGATATTTTAATAATAAAGGTTGGCTTTAGGATTCACAGGCAACCAAAAAGGATATTTCATTTATTCAATTTAAAAAAGCAATTAAAAGATTACATGTGTAATTTCAAAGCAGAGACTGAAATTCCAGATTGACTTTCAAGGTATTAAGTCTGTTTTAACTGGATTCTAATGTTTTTGTGTTTTCTAACTATAAAATTAGAATACCAAAGGTTTTGCCTCATAAGTGGTATAGAAATGAATAATTCAATGAATGTAAAGCACCTTGCATTAAATCAAAAGGTCTAAAACTCTGATTATAATTTTTTTAGCTAAAATGTGCTTGTAATTTTGATGATGAAAATTTTTGTATTTACTTTGTCTTTCTGGTTTAATTCCTTTGTTTTTTGTAAAAAGTTTTTTATTTTTTATATTTCAAAAACATCTCTTAGTGAACAACATGGTTTCAGGTTTCACATTTCCATACGAACATGAGCTTGGTTACATATTCATCTTTGACATTTGGTTAGATTTCATATTTTATAAATTTTCTCAGATATTCTTATATTCTTCAATTTTATTTTATATATTTTCTATTCCTTTCTTAACTTATTTCTTTTTATTTTAAATAGTTCTCATATCTTCATATTCATTATACTTTACATTTTAATCTGTCATGTTTGCAATTTCATCACATATTCTTATTTCATTATTCCAAAAGTTCCATCTTAATTCTAATAATTCAAAAAGTTTCCCCTTTAATTATTAATTTGAGTGTACCATCCCTTCTTCTGGTTTAATTCCAATGTGGCTGTAAGCCTAAATACATCCAGTCAGTCCCTTATTCATATTGTCTGAGAGAAAAACTGTCGCTCTGGGAAAGAATGTTTATACATGGGCATTTGTTAGTTAGTTTATCTTTCTTTCTTTCTGCTGTAAAGGTTCCGTTCGCACATTCGTGCTAGTCATTTCTGGCTCTAGGGGGCAGTGCTCATCTCCATTACAAAGCTGAAGAGCCAGCGCTGTCCAAAGATGTTTCCATGGTCATGTGGGTTGCATGATTAAATGCCGAAGGCACGCAGAATGCTGTTACCTTCCCACCAAAGTGGTCCCAATTTTTCTACTTGCATTTTTACATGCTTTCGAACAGCTAGGTTGAGAGAAGTTGGGACAAGTAATGGGAGTTCACTCCATTATGCAGTGCTGGGGATTCGAACCACCGAACTGCCAACCTTTCTGATCAACAAGCTCAGTGTCTTAGCCACTGAGCCACTGCATTCCTTCTTCTTTCTACTGTACAATTGTACAAATATGCAAAATGGACTTGGACCTGTTAATTGACTTTAGCATATTAGAAATGAACATTTTTATGATTTATTGTGGAAAAAACCATTCAAAAAGAACAATGTAAGAGGTTAACTGTAAACTTCATTAAATAGGTATAGTATGCAAATAAGAGGCAACTTAAAAAGCTACGCTCTCTGTTTTAAGCAAAAGAAAATGCACTGTTGTGCATAAGATTAAAAAAAAAGATATATCACAAATCCACTTCCATAAGAATACCCATTGTGCTTCCTATTAAGTCTTTTAAAATATATACACAAAGACCTAAATATTGTTCATGGCTTTCCTTTTGAGTTACAGAAACAAAAGCAAAGGTAAAAATATTTTTAGAATATTCTAAAACAATAGCAAAGACTTACCAAGATTTTGATTAAGAAATTTATAAACAAATACAGGACACTGTAAAAAATTGAAAGACCAAGATTCTGCTGAAAGTGCTTTTGATGCTATTTGGAATTTATTAAATAAATAGGCCAGACCTTGTGGGAATGTTAACTGTTTCACATTTAAAAAAAGAAAAAATGGTGAATTTACACAAAAAGAAAAAAAAAGAAATATAACATGAGGTTCACCAAGGAATTAAAACTACAAAAAGATAGATTGAACTAAAACCTTGAGGGTATATAGAAAATATTCATATACCACAGGGGTGAACTCGATTTCATTGAGGGTCCCATCAGGGTTGTGTTTGTCCTTGGGGGCCGGGTGGGTGTGGTCAGGATGGGTGTGGCCAGTTTGACAACACTCATGTCAGGAGTGCCTGTGGTGGTCCAAGTGCTCTGCCAGCGAAAACGGAGCTTGAGAGGCTGTGACAGCCTCCTGAAACCTTCTGACAGCAAAAATGGAGCTCCATTTTCACTGGCAGAGGGTTGCAGGAGGCCGTTGCAGTGTCCCAAGCTCTATTTTCACTGGCAAAGGCACTGCGGGCCAGTCCTTCGTTGTTTCCAGGGTGGCCCCACAGGCCAGATTTAAGCACCCTGTGAGCCGGATCCCACAGGCCTTGAGTTTGACACATACCACATCTCAGCATGGATGGGAATTCAGAGCAAGCCATCTGGACATGATTTTAGAGTATGCATAGGAATATAGAGAATTAAATGTTCCTTCAAGATACTATTGTCTGAAGTCATACAGACATATGGCTCATTTTTTCTTACTGAGCAATGTATTAATTACTCTCCCAATGCCATATTTACATAATTGGGACACTTTCATCAATACAAATAATATTATTGCAAAACTGACTCATGCAAATAAAGTGGCCCTTGCTCCACTCCCAAAATGAGGCTCCCAGTCACCCTTTCAAAGTTGATTCCACAAGGGCTGCCTACCACCAGCTCCAGACCTCAGAGATCTTCTCTTATCTCTTCAAAAGACCAGGGATAAAGAATATCCAAGGGTGGGGCCCTTCTTACCCAGGCTATGAGGCAATGTATACTACTGAAAATAGTGGAACTAAACTGGTGTTGCTGCTAATAAATTGCTCTATAGCTGATTGGAAACTTTGAAAGAATCATTTGAAGTTTCTAAGCCTGTAACCCATTTTTATCAGGAATTGAATGGAATTAATAAATTTGGCACTAGTCATTTATGTGCTTTTTGGAATAACGAGCTTGAATGTCATGTCTGGGAAAGCCAAGAGAGCTAGTGTGATATGGCAATTTAAAAATTAAACTGGCACCAGGGAGACACAGTTTCTAGTCTAGCCTCAACCATAGAAGTTCACTTATGACTTTGGGCCAGTCAGTCTCTTTCCACTCAACTTTCCTCAAAGAGTTGCTGTTGTAGCAAAATATGAGAGGAGAGGGCATTATGAATGTTCCCTTTTGCTCCTGCATGAAAGCCAGAATATACATCTAACAAAAAGATAAAAAGCCAGTGGCAGAATGCTTAAATAGTTTGAAATTTATTACCTCTGATTTTAAAATGAGTTTCCTACAATAAACTAAATGCTTAATCAAAGAATATTTCATAAAGATTGGTTGTAGTTGTCTTGCTGTTGAAGATGCTATTCAGGAACTGGAATATTAACTCAAACAGTTTGGACTTGTCTTATTATTGCCACATTTTGGATTGAAGAAAAGACCATTAATAAGACTCTGAATTAATTCTGAGTATTAAAGATGCACATGTTCTCTTCGCTGTATCACTAATATCTCAAATATATCAAGAATTGTGAACTGCTCAGGCTTTGGGTCTTCCTAAAATAATTTATATGTCACACTTTATTTGCTGATTGTGTGTTGATTGTTGATATATGTTGATTATTATTAGTTCACATAGATTCACTTATATCTTATTTGCTTACATATTCACCCATGGACAAATACTACTTAGTGCAGTTAGGCAGTTTGGTATATTCTACATTCTGACAGATTCAGAAGATTGTTATTAGTTATTATAATTTCACTTAATAGTAATTTCACTGTAAGCACTTATTGGATGAAATTACCTATATTTCTTGGACATAAATATTTGGGTGCTTTGCTACAATTCACCAGATACCTACATCTTAAATCTATACTTATTTAACAGATACAAATACTATTGATTTAATGTATCCACATGCCCAGCTAATTGGGTAGATCAAATCTACTGTGTGAATATATTAAGAATCTGGTCTTGTTCAACATTTATGAAATGAAAGAAATAAATATCATGAATTACAGTTTAATAATACAGTTTAAATAAGAATTACAGTTTAGAAAGATCATTCTTTCAGAACTGGATGTGCCAGAATCAAGCATAATAAAGGTCATCTATGCATGGTAACTATGAAAACAAGCTATATGGTAGCGGACAAGGAAAAAGGAGAAGCAAAATGGTATAAAATCAATAGCTTGTTTTATTTTTATTTCAACCTAAGTTTAAGTTATTTACATAGATTCTCAAGAGTTCATAAACACCTTTCTTTGCTGTTTTCAATTTGATTTTGTTTAGGCCAGAGGTTGCAAATGTGTTTTTGTTCAGTAACTGCTGATACTGCTACTTCCACACAAGAAATGAGCTGCCTTTTCATGAGTGCCTCATAAAACAGGGATTAAGAGCACTTTCTTAAATGCAGTTTTTGTAATAGCCCAATCCAATCCCTTTCAATCAAGCAAACTTCAGTGAAAATGGACAGGCTAAACTGCCATTCTGTAACCCACAGGACAAGTAGCATCACTTGTGCAGATAGTCTGTCAGCAGGTGAGGAAGATTCATACTGCTTTTTAATTGCCCCTGGCAACATTCCATGTCCAAACTGCCTCAGCCTGGCCAGAGTCATTCTCCTTCACCTGTCTTTTCAAAATTGATTCTTATTCATTTTAATAACTTAGGGCAGAGTGTATGAAGAAAGGAAACATTTAAGAAATTCACAGGTAGATCACGTGTCACTTCTTGATTGATTCATACAAGTAAGTAAACTGGTGAAAGTCCTTGCTGCCATTAGTAGCCTAAGCACGCTGCCTTTTTGGTGGGGTATGTGTGACGGGGAAATAATTTCTGGGAATTCTTTTTCGCCATTTATAAAAGGAGACCTACAGTTTACCATGTCCTGGATTTTGGAAAAGTTAGAGTGAGCTATTCACAGACCACTCTTCTGTTTATAGTTCACCATAACCTTGATAACTAGCTCTTTTCCAAATTCCAGGATGTGGTGAATTATATTTCCCCTCTCATAAGTGGCATCAGAGAACTTCCATAAAATATTGTCATGCATCCATGAACCATAAATTCATGTTTAAGAAATCACAGCATTTGGAAAATGTATGCATTTGGACCACCCATCTCATGATCATGAGTTTTCTCCTTTTTCTTCAAGGACAAAGAATGCTGTGTTTGTTCAAAAACCATGTGCTATGCATAGGGCATTTTTGATATCAAAGAGAATGTTATGCAAAATCCTGGACAAAAAGGTTATGTTGTCCTATTTAAAATTTCATGATTGTTTCATGATTACAAGTCCAAGAACACATACCTGTTGCTGCAAATAATTAGGAATAAATACAGCATCCATTTCACTTTTGTCTTGAATTTCATGCACTTTTAATGTTTGGGGACTTTTCGTCTTCATGCAAATAAACATGTTGGTGCGTCCAATTAATTATGAGGAGTGGATTGGAGGCAATAATTAAAAATCACTGCTCATAGGTATAAAGAAAGTTAATATAAAGAACCAGTGATCCAGAGTGCACTATAATAACTGGATAATGACTCCAGTAACCCTTTGCCATTGGTTGACGGAAAGCATTAGATTTTTCCATCTCCAAACTACTATAAATCAAAACTATATCCAGTTTGCCACTATACAATGACCACCATGTGGAGTGTAGCACAGTGATAGTGACATATATTTTATATATAGACATTCTTTCCCTTCATATCTTAAGGAACTCAGCCAAGTTTCATTTTTTTTAAAAATGATTTTTCATTGGATATTTTGGTTCATTCCCAAAGTCCATATTTTGCAGAGAGAGTATCACTGGTTTGAAAGAGAGATCAAAGAGGCCATTTATGTCAAAATTGAACAACCCTCTTTCAACAGAGAGGGAGGGATATGGCATCATCTACCTCCAATCTACAACACAGTCCTTTAAACGGTTCCAAGAAGGCTCCACACCAATTTGCACCACTCACAGGGCCCTGATGACACAGATAAACCTCCAGGTGATTTAAGGATGCACTAAAAGAATGCAAATGACCAGCTGTCTGCAAAGAGTATAAATCCTTCCCTTCCCCAGCATCCAGTAAGAGTGAAGAAGCTTCCCGGATGAGAAATGAAACATCTTCAAAGAAAAACCAGAAAGTCCAGTTGCCTCTTAGAAAAAGCATATTTGGGACAACCATGACCTGGATGACTGAGATACTAGGTATCCTCCTATTCACATTGTATTTCTTTATTGTATTTCTTGCAATAGACCACTTAATGCCCACTCTCCTTCTACCAGCATATCTTACCATTTCTTCATATACTTTTACATTTATAACAAGCTGTCTACCAAGGTACACTAGCACACTTTCTTAAATCCTTGCATTGGATATAAAGGGACTGTGATGGCCTAGCCCCAGACTAAGCATCAGCCTAAGCATCAGCAGCTTAAATCTCAGAATTGCTCTGAGCATCAGCCTGGCCTTATTGCTAATTCATTTAAAGAAAACAAGCAGCTTAAATCTCAGAATTGCTCTGAGATTTATAAGTACATAACATTTTCCTTCCTTCCTTCATTCACTTTTTACTACTTATTCTATTTTCCAACTCACAATCTTCCATATGCTTTAGTCATAACCAGGTGGGCTTAGAGATATTGATTTTTTTTCCATCCATCATTTGTAATACCTTTAGTAAAACAGATAAGGTATAGATTACTTTACCAGCCTTGATCATTCCCATACCACATGCAGCATTTGTTGTTAATGATACTGGGTCAGTCTGGCACAAGCACAATAAGGTCAATTTGGCCCCAAATCTTAGAACAGAATAGCTTTGCACACTAACATATAGTTTGTTTGCTTCCCACAAAGTAGGATACATATGTTATGCCCATATACTTTAAGGATGCCCAAATGTAAAAGAAAATAGGAATAAAATTGAAAGAAATCTTAAATGAGTATTTGTCATTCCTGAATGCATATGACCTAAAAAGAAAAACACTGCACATTTTCTGATACTAAAAGCAAGAAATATACAGTATGCAAATCATATACTGCAGGAACCAGAAGTCTTGTTAGAGATGAAAGAAAAAACACTATAATTGTGTGTGCATTTATGCATACACACATGCATACACAGTTATTTTGCACTCCACATAAAACTGCATCTTTGCACAAAAAGCTATTCCAGGAATGACAGTAAAGACTAGATGAATGAATAGATGAAGGGATAACTCAGCTACATACTTAATAGCAAGAGATTGTGCTTTTCATTAAACCAATGTTATGATGGACAGAATTCTGATTGGATCAAATTCTAAAGAAATACTTGAGAAACTGTTGCAGGAAGTTGATTTGCTTTCAGACATTGGCATAAAGATAGCAAGAACTCATGAAAAAGCAAGAGCATAAATGCAAATTGGATATAACAAAGGAATGCATGACATTTGATTTGATTTGGCTCTGTTTAATAGTGAGCCTCAGGCTATTGCCTGAGATCCAGAATGTAACCAGCAATCCTGGCCATTGATATAGTGTTGTCACAAGATACCTGAGCAGAACAACAGGAAGGTAACTTACTTACTTATTTATTTATTTATTTATTTATTTATTTATTTATTTATTATTTATTTATTTATTTATTTATTTGGTTTGTCAATTGCTTACAAAATAATAGGTATAAGTAAAAACATAGTTATGAATACATGGATACATATAAGAAAAATAAATAAAAGAAACAATAGGACAGGGACGTAGGCATGTTGGTGCGCTTATGCACGCCCCCTACAGACTCTTAGGAAAGGGGTGAGGTCAATAGTAGACAGTCTAAGGTTAAAGTTTTTGGGGTTTGGGGAAGAATTCCTTTCTTTTGCATATTTTCCCTACAACTTCGACTAGGTGATTCCAGGAATTATATAAATGGTCATCCTGGAGCAGCTCCTCCAGTCCATGGCCGGCCGGTGCACCTGGGTGGAAGAGCAGGTGCTCTGGGATGACCAAAGGGCCAGTCCTGTGACTACTGCAGCTCTGGAATATGGATACCGACTTTCTCACCATCAACCTAGTTTTGCATTCTGCCACATTCATCAGTTACGAATCAGTCTTAATTGGGCCTTCCCTATACCCAAGAGTTTAAGGCTCTCCCGCTCCCCTCAGCTATTTCACTCACTCATTCATTTTTATTCGTATATGCATCTTCTTCAGAGTTTTCTTTTTTTAAACTTCTACAAATCTTGGCATCGCCACAAGCTGATTGATTCTTCCCTCTTATTTATTACAAGTGACATTTTGGCTATATCAAGATTCACATTCAGTAAGAATGAAGTTGCTATAAATATATAGGCTGTCCTGAATTCTGCATGAATTATATTGCTGCATGAGATTCAAGAGCTGCCAATTGCCATATCTATGGTCATCTGTGTTACTGACATTCAACAGCCACTTGTTTGTTGGCATCATATTAACCACTGGATGAAACAAACAACCTGAACAACTTCTTCGTGTTGTTTCTTCCATCTTCCATAATTACTAAGTATTACAGTGGATAATGTTATTTATTTAGCACAGTGCCAATGACACATTATAATGGGCCTCCATCTGGAGAAGGAAGGGTGCTTCAGTATGAAACTAGTTTGAATTCATTATAAACCGGTACTGCGTGGTTGAAGTATATCCACTAAGATTATCAAACCAGTGACCTTGATGCAAAATATATCACATCACATTTTCCTATGAAAGTAATAAACACAGTAAGCAGTAAACAAAACAATCAGAATGTGTCTTGGAAATAAATGAAGAGAGTGGATGATAGATGGTGAGCAATTAAATGTACATTATGGGATTGGATGCATGCAACCAAGGACATTATTTTTCTTTCCAATTGATGTTTCTCAAACTAGTAGCAGAAAGATCAACAACAGACTATTGCACATTAATTTTGCAACTATTATTCTCCTTAACACAAATCTATAGGATTACAGCATTAAATGCTAAGTATATTTTGGGTACAAATCCAATGAGAACTGCAGAAAAACATACCTGTACCAGAGGATGATATGTTTATAAAAGGTTAGATAGTATACAGGAACACATTTCTTCATAATATTAGAACTTGTTATCATCTACTGACTATGGTTAACAATAGATCCAAGATTAACAAAAGAAATAACTTACTTATACAACAGAAAATTAAATGCATAGAATGCAAAAAGGTAGTTCATCCTACCACCTGACTTCCAGTACAATGTGTTGTATGTTATTATTATTATTGCAATAGAATTCATGTCTGACCACAATTCTGGAATCCAAATAATTCCAGACAGCATGACCAATGTTCATACCAATAGGGAATAGTGAGATATGAAATCACAATATGTTTGGACAATTACCTGATATGCTAAATTTAATTGCTCTAAATATTTTATAAATGGTTTTTAGTTTCAGAACTGGTGAGGTAATAAATTGGCAACATGACTGGACAGTTTCCATATTTTCATTATTAACCTAAAACAGATGACATCAGACTGGAAAGAGTATGCATGTATTTGTTTATATGTGAGTCTTGTGTGTGTGCAATTAATGTTTATTTATCATTGGTTCAGGTGCACAAACTTGTCCAGATGCAATTTAAATACACAATTTGATTTGCTTCAAATATTCAGATTAATAAAAATGCATGTGTATGCACATATGGAAAAATCTGTGGCATCTTCAAATTTTCAAAAGCATCTGCTTTAATAAGAAGATTTGATTCAAATGGATTATTCAATTTAAACTTTCTAATCAAATCTTCAGATCAATGTTTTGTAAAATCCTATTAATTAGTATTAAACCATCTGGAAAAGTTTGGAAAAAAGTTAAGTTGCATGCTATAAGGTGGTTTTTTTTTTTTTTACTTTTTTTCAAATGTGGAAAACAATCCACTCAGAAACTTTTACTATGAAGATTGTTCTCAGTCATTGTTTCTCCTGAACAATCACTTAGCATTAGCTAAACTGTCCAATACTTATACTTGAACACAGAAGGAACTAAAAGATCAAATGTCTTAAGACTTCTTTCAACTGTCACTACTCCATTATCCAGTCTTGCTACAATAACTGGTTGCTTGTGGTACCTCATCATGTTCTCTCTCTCTCTCTCTCTCTCTCTCTCTCACACACACACACACACACACACACACACACACACACACACACCACACTCTCATCCATATACATACATGCATCTTTTGGTGTAGTTTAGAACAGTGGTCGCCAACCAGTGGGCTGGGGACCACTGGTGGTCCACAAGAAAATTTTGGTGGTCTGCAGAGAAATGTCCCCCCCAAAGCAATTAATCCAGGCTGCGCAGGAACACAAGACTGCACTGCCCACATGGGCCACCCACCCGCTGGCCCTCACCTTTCGGCCGAGTGCAAACCTTACCTTGGGTAGAGCCACGTGAGCTGAAACTGGAAGGTAAGACCAATGGCGGGAGAGGGAAATCCACCCCGGGGTGGCTTGCTGACATTGGTGGGAAAGTCAGTCCCATATTCCAGAGCTGCAATAGTCACAAGACTGTCTTTGGTCATCCTGGAGCAGCTCCTCCAGTCCATGGCAGGCCGGTGCACCTGGGTGGAGGAGCAGGTGCTCTGGGATGACCAAAGGGCCAGTCCTGTGACTACTGCAGCTCCGGAATATGGATACCGACTTTCCCACCATCAGCAAGCCACTATCAGTCAAAATTCATATTAGTGGTCCGCGGGATTTAAAATTATGAGTTTGGTAGTCCCTGAGGTCCAAAAGGTTGGCGACCCCTGGTTTAGAACATAACCTGAGAGCAGGAGCTGTCATATCACTGACACTTGCAAACTGCTAAGGACTGGAACAATGGACATGCAACATTTAAGTAACTACTGTACTAATCCTAGGAAGCAATCCAGAAAGTAGAATTTGAATTACATCTTGGTATCTTTTTCAGTGGTTTCAGCATGTATTTTCTTATCTACTAGACAATTGATGACTAAAGACTTGAGACTGCTGACAGCACTGAAAAGAATAGTTGATAGGAGAAAGAGACACGGAAAGATAACTTACTGTGACAGTGGTCCTTGATGCTCTCTGAGCTTCGTTGTTTTCTTCCAGATGTTTCATTACTCAAACTAGGTAAAATCAACCATGCTAATAAGGAGTGGGGTTTGCTCGCAATTTATATGCTAGTGGCTTGCCCTGTCAATGTTGGTCAGAGTGGTCTTGGAGATTATTTGGTTGTTTGGCTGTTTACTTTTACCTTGTTTGGCAGTTATGTGTTTACTTCTTGTTTGTTGGTCTGATGTTAATTTTGGTGTTAATCTATGCTCATCTAGTGTTGAGCATCCTGGTGAGGAGGTGTTTTGGTCTTTTTGTCTACAGGGATTCTCAATCATCTGGCTCAGGCCCTTTTCCAAAGGCACCTGGACTTTCTTGTTTTTTTCCTTGAAAATATTTCACTTCTTCAATAAGCTGCTTAGTTCAGTTCTTTTGGGTTTTTTAGTTCCCTTTTTGATTTGTTGAGTATCTCTTTTGCATAGTATGTAGATGTGTCTACTGATGGCTAATTTGTCAGACTGCAAGGCTTCCAGGAATTCTCTAGCATTTTTGGACTTGACTTGGACTAGGATGTCATAGTTTCTTAGTTGAAACTATGATTAAGTTTGTCCATATGTTGTGAAATTAAAGACTTTTCCTCGTGTTTTCTGACTACTAGTCTTTGTACTGTATGTTATATATTTGCATACTTACCTATGATAGGTTGGTCCATGGTGGCAGGAGATTTGAAGAGCCGTCATTGGCCACGAGCCGCAAGCAGCCAGCTATAGAAAAGGCTGCTGCAGTTTCTCCGCATGCGATTACTAGAAAGAAAATAAAAAGGAAAAAGTTAACTGGGTCTCGAGTCTCTTTTCCCACAATGCAACACTGGTGATGAAGGTGGGATAGTGAGACAAAGGAGCCCAGTTGTGTACATGGCAATGAGGACCGAGCAAGATGAAATGGCTGAGAACAATTTGCCACCTGCACCATTCAATCCAACAACCGAAGACTGGGAATCCTACATCGACTGATTCTCATGTTTCTAGAAGGGAGCGATCTCCAAGGAGTATCCGAAAATAGGAAGAGACCCATCTTCCTCACCCACTGCGGTCCCACAGTATTCAAAATGGCAAAGGAATTGGCAGCACCCAACGATGTAAAGATGATGGCGTGGATGGACCTAGAGAAATTACTGCGAGCCCACTATGCACCAACCATTTCATGCCTCATCAAAAGACACGAATTTTATCGGCGCGACCAAAAGGAAAATGAGAGCATTGGAGATTTTGTTGCAGCACTAAGAGACATTGGCAGAGCATGCAAATTTCTAAACATGGACGAGGGCATGAGGGACCGCGTGGTCCTCAGATTAAAGGACCTTACACTACAGGGTCGACTACTAACAAGACCTAAGATAACATTGAAGGAGGCAATAGAAGAAGCCACCGCAGCAGAAGCCACACAGAAATCGGCAGCCACCATGCAACAAATGAATAAATTACCAAAAGAAACCCAAGAAGACACTAATCAAACACGCAATAAGACACCAGATGAAACAAAAAAAACTACCACCACAACACACCACGAAGACATTGAATCCCTATCAGAAGATGAAGAGGAAGAAGAAGATGTAAATCAACTCCGGTCGGAAAAAGGTAGACGGGAGTAGAATGAAAGAAAGTCAGAATTCCATTGTGCTGGGTGCGGAGGAAACCATCCACGTTCTGAATGCCATTTCTTTGATGCTATTTGTAGGTATTGTGAACGGCGGGGACACATAGCGAGGGCATGCCGAACTAGAAATAACTATGGCCCTAAACAAAGATGGAATACCCCCCCCCCAGAGGGAGGGAAAAGCAAATAGGGAGCCGTTGGAGTCAAGAAAACAGAAACAAGCGACGGAAAGAAGCAAACAGAAAAGAGGAAACACATCAAACAATAACCATTGGACACTCAAACTCAATCAATGCAAAAAAGGTACATGTGCAAATCACCATAGAAGGCCAGCCACGTGAGATGGAGGTGGACTCAGGCTCATATTTATCAATGGTATCATGGAATACCCTAAAAAGACTAATACCTGATATAAACAAGGGAGAGCTTGAAATACAAAAACTCACACTAAAGGACTACCAGGGAAACAGAATTTCTGTAGTAGGTACCAGACATTTCAAAGTTGAATTCAAAAAACACACTAAAGTCCTTCCATTAACAATAGTCGACAGGGATTGACCCAGCCTAGTTTGCACTATTAGGAATTGGAGTAACTGGAATAAACAGCATTACTGAGACAGACTGGGAAGAGAACCTGATGAAAGAATTCCAGGACGTCTTCAATGGAGAACTGGGCAAGTACCAAGGGTCCCCTATTTCATTTAATTTAAATCCAAATATAGCCCCCATAAGACTAAAGGCAAGGCGAGTTCCTTTCGCGTTAAAACCAACAATTAGATAAACTTATCACACAGGGAGTATTAGAACCAATAGACCACGCAAGGTGGGAAACCTCAATTGTTACCCCTATTAAACCAGATGGGTCCGTACGTATCTGCGGGGACTACAAAGCAACCCTTAACTACATGCTACAGCAAAGTGCATACCCAGTTCCAGTGGTACAGCACCTATTACATTCTTTAGGGTGAGGTAAAATCTTTGCGAAATTGGACCTTGCGCAAGCCTACCAACAATTATCAGTTGACCCAGAAACAGTGGAAGCACAAACAATTGTGACACACAGGGGGGCATTCAAATGTAACAGACTGCAATTTGGAGTTAGCATGGCCCCGGGGTATTCCAGAGTTTAATGGAACTCCTATTGCAAGGAATAAAGTGGGTGGTACCATACTTTGACGATGTATTAGTATCAGCCAAGGACAAAGAACAACTGAAAGACCACCTAAGAGAGGTCTTTAAAAAATTTAAAGAGGCGGGACTTAAAGTAAAAAAAAGAGAAGTGCCAATTAGCCACTGACAAAGTTGAATTCCTGGGATACCTCACAGACAAAGGAGGGATCCACCCCACTGAAAACAAAATCAGAGCAATAAAGGAAGCTCCCAGACCCAAAAATAAAACAGACTTGCAAGCCTTCTTGGGACTTATTAATTTTTACAATGTATTCTTACTACAGAAAGCAACAATAGTAGAACCACTACACAGGTTGCTTGATAAGAATGCTATTTGGACCTGGGGGTGACGAGAAGAAACAGCATTCCAGAAAATAAAAAACTTACTTACATCAGACTGTGTGCTAATACAATACAGCGAGACCCTTCCAATAACATTAACATGCAATGCATCACCATTCGGCATAGGTGCCATACTCAGCTACGTATTACCCGATGGAAGAGAAGCACCTATCGTATTCTATTCAAAAACTCTGTCTAACCTGGAGCAGAATTACAGCCAACTAGATAGGGAGGCATTGGCCACAATAACAGGAATAAAATGTTTCCACGAATATATCTATGGCAGACCTTTTTCACTTGTCACAGACCATAAACCTCTCCTAGGAAACAAAGCTACACCTAACATACAGTCACCGCGGATGACGAGGTGGTCTGAATTCCTAGCTGCCGATAACTACAACTTGATCTACCGACCAGGAAAGAACATAACACACGCTGACGCCCTGAGCCATTCTCCCCTATCTGATTTAAACGATGGTCCTGCACCAACCACATCAACCCTTCAAATCAAGACGTTGGGAAACCTATCCATAGCAGCAACAGACACTGTTATGGAAACCACGAGAGACAGAAACTTGGCGCGGATTTTAAATTGGGTAGGTAAAGGGTGGCCAGAGACTGCAAGTGATGAGACTGTTAAACCATTTTGGAATAGACAAACGGAACTATCAATCTTAAAGGGATGTATACTATGGGGGGATACGGTGGTCATACCGAACAGGATGATCTGTTAAGGAAACAAATACTTGAATTATTGCATGAGAGTCACCCGGGTATTGTGAGAATGAAGTCCATGGCTAGGAGTTATGTATGGTGGCCAGGGATGGATAAAGACATAGGAGAATGGGTAGCAACTTGCAAACAATGCCAGGAATCTAGACCTACACCCCCTTCTGCACCTATACACGAATGGGAAACACCTAGGGGACCATGGTCTAGAATACACATTGATTTCGCAGGACCAACTAAAGGACACACATTCTTAATAGTGGTAGATGCTTACTCAAATTGGCTAGAGGTAAGCATCATGCACTCAACCACAACAGAAGCTGTTATTAGACAACTAAGGAAACTTTTTTTAAAAAAAACAAGTTTTATTAGTTTCAGAAACAAACAAATCATCATCAACCATTACATATTTGAACCTTTTTCCATTACAAATTTTACAAGTCAGATAAAACCCTATCTTATACAATACAATTCTATTTTAAACCATTTCTAAATGAGCATAAAAACATCTCTTGTCCTCTATTTCTTTCTGACTTGATTATCGCATTCTCTTTCTGTGTTTCTAGAAGGTTTCACCAATACCTCTCAAAAACACAAACAGACACGAACAAACACATAAAAATCTTTTAGTAAAGTAACTTGGCCCCCAGTGCCTCTCTTTATATGGGCTTTAATTATATTCATGCTCATCTTACAGATCATTACCTATTTTATTTACCATTCTGTATCTTCTATATATACTTCTCCACATTTCACTCTTCATAATTCTATCTTATTCAATCCATCTTAATTTAAATCATTATATTTGTATCTTTTGCCCATCTTTTATTATCCCTCTATCTCATTCCTTGTAATGAAAAAAAAAAAAAAGAATTTCTCCTGAAATCTCTAATCAGAGTATGATGCCTTTCTATCCTCTCCCTAAATATAAGATTAACATTTAAAATGACACCTAATACCCAATCTGATTCTGCTTGGTACATTCTATCTATTAATTTTTACTTTTAATAACAATAAAAACAGAGTAATAAATCAAAATGTTTAAATACATAGTATCCTCCTAAATACGTAGTTAAATAATAATATCTAAATAATAAATCTTATAGCATTCTCATTGCCTTTCCTTCAATATTTTATTACATTTTAAAAATCAATCATTATTAAACATTTCAACATTTTAATTTCTTATTAACTCTTAAGCCATTCTAATTTTCTATTTCTAATACAAATATTACAATACCGTCTTATGTACCTTGCAAAATCTTTTTAAGAAAATTTATGCTTCACCCTTTATCCCTAAAAAGATTCCTCTTTCCCATCCAATTTTAAAACTTTGTGGCTTTTCTCCGCCTTTCCCCTTTCTTTCTTCCCCACCAGATCTTCCTACCCCACTTCTTCTCACCTCTGTCTTGCTGGCATCCCTTCTCTGTTATATTCTCTTTTTCTTGTTTGCTATCATTGTATTTATTTTGCATCATATTTTTCTCTTTCTTAAATGTTTTTTAGATCTTAAGTCCTTCATTTTCCTCGCTTTCTTCCTTCCTTCTTTCTTAGATAAATTTTGGAATTCATTAAAGATGGTGTCTTCTTCGTCTTCTTCTTGTTGTTGTTCCATCTGTCGCATTGTCTGTTCATAGTTAACCAGCGCCATTTCTAAAAATAGAAAAGCTTTTTCCATACCATCTTTACAGGCTGCTTTTGTTTGCTCATATTCATCCCTCAGTTCCTCAAAGGAGAAAGCCATTATAAATCTTTTCTTTTCTTTTTTTCCTCTTTCTTCTTACTCCAACCAAAATATTCCAAAAAAAAGTAAGACAATCCCAAAGTCCACAATCCTCAATCAATCCAAGCCAAGCCAAAATTTCCTCTTTCTCTTCCAGGGGTAGTATCAGACAAAGGAAAAAAGAAAATCCAAATCTGTGTTTTGAAGCCTTATTAAAATTTTATTTCTGTCTCCAAATCCTTAAGGCATCTCCTCCAACAAAATCCAACCAGATAAATATATTTTTGTCCTCTCCCTTCCGACTTATCCCATAAAGCTAGTTTTACCTGAAAAAAAAACAACAGGTTTCTCAATATCCGTTTGTTAATTCCGTCGGGAGGGAGAGTAAACTTTCCTTTCAGCACCTCAGAATTGCCGCTTACTTTCTCTTGTGGAAAGAATCATACAAAAAGCCATCACTTCCAGGAATTAAATTAAATATATCTCAGAGTCCTGGATCGACCAAGAAGACTTTCACTTTTAAAAACTTTCTCCTCTTCCTCCTGCGCATACTTGCCCAGCTGCCGGCTTCTTTGTGGCGGCCATTACGGACCGCCGCTACACCGTCTTGGTAAAAGGGTTCTGCCGGCCAGGAGGGGGTCTGCAACACCCCCAAACCCTTTCCGGATCCCCTACCTTCAGCTGCCCCTGCAGGGCAGCCTTGCTCCGCAGCCTTTCGGATCGGAGCCCCAAAAGCGGCTAGCGCGGCAGGGATCGCGCAGCTTCGCGAATCCCTACCGCTCGCAAAGCCGACAAACCGGAAATCTCTAAGGAAACTTTTTATGACACATGGATTGCCGGATTTAGTTGTATCCAACAACGGACCACAATTCACGGCAATAACATGCGAAAGGTTCCTGGCAGAACAAGGAATAAGGCATGCACTAACAGTGCCGGGACGTCCGGCTATGAATGGATGGGCGGAACGCATGGTCTGTTACACTAAGGAAGCACTACACAAATTGGGCCGGGGGATATACAGGAAAAAATAGACAAACTATTAAGTATACAACACATTACACCAAACACCACAACAAATAAAAGCCCAGCAGAATTATTAATGGGAAGGAAACTAAGATCAAACCTAGACAGGCTACACCCCACGTATAGCCCAGAAAAGCCAGCAGACTCCTCCAGTAAGTTCCGCACATTCAAAACAGGGGACCTAGTCTATGCAAAAAACCTCACGGGGGAACCATTGTGGATACCGGCAACAATAACCCAAATAACAGGACCCCGGTCATACAGGGTAGACATAGAGGACGGAAAGAGCTGGAGGAGACACATAGACCAAATCAGATTGAGGACCACACTGAGAAACACTACCAATCAGGATGAGGAGGGGAGAGAACCTACACAAATAAAGGAATTGCCGCAAACATTAAACAAAAATAGCCAAACCAGAGAGGGGGGAGACCCCTCAAACATAAACAAAAGGGGAGGGGGAGACCCTCCACAAGTAAAAGAAGTGACAAAACAAACCCTAACAATGACACAACAACCAATACTAACATTAGTCCCAATCGGAAATCGCAAACACGTACCTGAAACTATAGAAGAAGAAAACAACCCGGGGACACTGGAGCAGACTTCGAAGAACCATCAGGAAGCCACTCCAGGTGGGAGCGGCTGAGCTGACTCAACCAGCCAGGAAAGGCCTGGCGGGAACGGCATGGCTGACTCTACCTTCCAGGAGGCCCCACGGAAAAAAACGGGAAAAACAGCAACCCCATCCAAACAGTCCAGAGGCGAACTCACGACTGAATTGCGCAGGTCCAGTCAGAACCATAAGAGCCCCACCTACTTACATGACTACGTAAGATAGGTGAGGCCCGGATTGGTTAGACTGGACCACATGGGGAGGGGTGTTATATATTTGCATACTTACCTATGATAGGTTGGTCCGTGGTGGTGGGAAATTTGAAGAGCCATCATTGGCCACAAGCTGCGAGCAGCCGGCTATAAAAAAGGCTGCCGCGGTTTCTCCGCATGCGATTACGAGAAAGAAAATAAAAAGGAAAAAGTCAACTGGGTCTCGAGTCTCTTTTCCCACAACACAACACTGTATATTGTAGATGACTCCTGGTTTTTCTTCTGGGCCTTTTGGGTTTTAACTCTTTTGGTCTAATTAGGATATTTTGGAGGGCTTTATTTTATTTGTGTGCTATGCTGATTCCATGAGGTTGTAATCATCTGTTGGTGGTTTCTGAGATGTTTTTGATGTATGATAGTGTTGTCCTTTTTACAGTTTCTGTTGGTTGTACTATATGGGTTGAATGGTCAGGTAAGTTTTCATGAAATTGCATAGATATCCGTTTTGTTGGAAAACGTTGTATAGATTATCTGTTTCCTTCTTTTGCTGTTCAGGATTGCTGCTGTGTGTCTGTGCTTGTCTAAATAGAGTTCTTACATTACTTCTTTTGTGGTTAGGTTATTAATTTAATTGTGGAGCACTTGATTGGTGGGGGTGGTTTTTTGATACACTTGTGTTTCTAATTTGCCATTGTGGTTTCTGCAGATCAGGATATCCAGGAAGGGTATTGAGTTGTTTTCTTCTTCCCTAGTGAATTGGATTCCTTTGAGGATTTTATCCCTAATTCTCCTGGTGATATTGACAGCTTCTCTCATTTTCCTGGTGATGCTGGAAACTGAACCTGAAAATTTCTGCATGCAAAGCTTACCACCAATCTACATCATTTCTCCTGTGCTTACTCTACTAAGTAAAATATGTGTGTTTGCTTTGAACAGATGCCTATTTTTCTGCAAAAAGAATCCTGTGTCTTGGCATGTGACTGAATTCTTATAAAACCTCTTCTGAACTGTGCAGCACGAATCAAAATGATCTAATGCAGAGATGGTATTCAGCAGGTTCTGACCAATTCTGAGGAACCGGAAGCGGAAATTTTGAGTAGTTTGGAGAACTGGCAAACACCACCTCTGACTGGCCCCACCCCCATCCATCCTCTGCCTCCTGAGTTCCAGCTGATCGCTTGGGTCTTCTTTTGTTGCCCTGCATAGGATAATGGAGCTGGAAAGCAGGTTAGTGGGGTGGGGAGGGAATGGGATGTTGCAGTAACCTTCCCCCAGGAGTGGGGAGGGAATGGAGATTTTGAGTATCCTTCCCCTGCCACGCCCACCAAGACACACCAACAGAACTGGTAGTAAAAAAAAAATTGAATCCCACCACTGATCTAATATCATGAACGAAGATGAAAAACAATTGGAGTCATATCCTAAAAAAATATGGATGGATGCTTTTCCAAAACCATTGTTGAATACTTTCCTTTCCTGCATATTTTTTTAATCCTGCCTTTATTATTTTCATAACAAAACTCAAGAAAGCAGCCATATATAGTATTCCTTCCTCCTATCTTCCTCACAACAACAACCATGTGAGTGGGATGAGACAATAATAGGCTGAAGATACCCAGCCAGTTTTCATGCCTAAGACTTATAACTCACAATCTCTGGTTTCTAGCCTGGTGCCTTCACCACAAAACCAGACTGGCTCTCATATTAATTGTAAAGTATATAGGAGAAGAAGACAGTATATGAAAAACATCAACCACTGTCTTATCTCAAGTATTCTGGTCTATTCTTGTCTTTTTTACCATGGCCAGTCAACCAACATTGGGTTCTTATGTGAATAGAGACTGACAACATTTCCATGATGTTCTTCAGAACTTTATAAAATTTTGTACTTATCTTCAATAAGCAATAGCAACCTTTTGCTCTGTGCTTTTGTCCCATTTATTGCAGCTAGAAGTGAACAGTTGGAATATCAACTTGTATTTTACATAAATTACAAATTTAAGTTATAAAAATCCAGGGAATCACAAGATGTCAGCAAAAATGCAGAAAACTAATTTTGATGTATGTTATTGTTGTTCAGTATTGCAACCCAACTTTTGAAACCATATCCCTTGTTCTTGAATTTTGAGGAAAGGTGACATTTACATTACGTGGGGGAGGATGAAGTAACAGCTCCAAGTGAGCAAACCGCTTCTTTCATAAATTAGATATGAGCAACTCTTTGGGTTGATATCCAAATAATTCTGAAGACTTTCCATCTTTAGTGGGGTTAGCTTCATTTTTGCACTTCCCTATTTGAGGAGGAGGAGGAGGAGAATATAGAATATGGGATGACCTTGGGGAACAAGGGAAAGAGGTGTTGCCTAGGAAACAAACAATATAACTGGAGCCCCAGTATCTTATTTTTCAGACACAGAAACTTAGAAAGGATCTTCCCTAAAGTATCATACAATTAAAATTGCATCAGGAAGTTTTGTACTTTTAGACTTGCAAGATTCTGTTAATGTAGCCTTACAACAGTGGTGGGGTTCAAATTTTTTTACTACTGGTTCTGTGGGTGTGGCTTGGTGGGCGTGGCAGGGGAAGGATACTGTAAAATCTCCAGTCAGAGGTGGTATTTGACGGTTCTCCGAGCTACTCAAGATTTCTGCTACTGGTTCTCCAGAACTGGTCAGAACCTGCTGAATACCACCTCTGCCTGAGAATAAGGTAAATTTAGCTCATCTAGTTGTATTTACTGACTGATACTGACAAGCTAATAGTTCTTGTTGCTAGGGGATAATTTTGTGTTGTTCATTTTGTTTATTGTATTTTTATTGGTCAGTGACTGAAATAAAGTTCTGTCTATCTGGCTGTCCATCTACCCGGAAGGGCTGAATCAATCTTTCAGGTCTCAAGTAGAAAACTGTTAATGTAGCCTTACAATAAAGTAAATTTAGTTCATTTAGTCATGTTTCCTGTCTGATTTACCCAGGAGGGCTAACATCATTGTTCCAAGTACAGAACTTCCTGCCACTACTTTAACTATTTAATACATTAGGGTGGGTTCTTCTCTGACCATTAAGCTAAGTAGGGGCTTCTGCCTCTCTTGTCTGATTGTTTTCTAGGAAAAATCTCTTCCACCTTTTATTTATTTTTATTTATTTGGTTTAGTTTGTCAAGCATGTATGAGAAAACAAGTGTAAGTATGAACATAACATATAAACATATAAGTATAAACTGGTATAAATATATACATAATAAATGAGTATGAATAAATGGGGACAGTAGGACAGGGACAGTAGGCACGCTGGTGCACTTATGCATGCCCCCTTACAGATCTCTTAGGAATGGAGTGAGGTCCATGGTAGACCTCACCCCATTTTCCCCAAAGCCATTCCCACATTCTATTAAAGGTGAAGAACTTGCAGGTTTTCTTGAATTCATAGCTGTTGCTCAAATATATCAGCCTTGTGGCATAATCCAGACAAGAATCACAGCCAGGAGTATTAACTCTATCTATATCTCTATGGTATTGTAAGGTTACATTTCAAAATCTTGCAAAACTCACAATACCCCTTCCATCCCTCACATTTACTCCTTTGAAAACTGGGGGGGGGGTTCTCTTCTGAAATGTTTTCATCTTCCCTCCTCTTTTAGACTCAAATTTCATTTATTAAAATGTTGTCTAGGACAGCGGTTGCCAACTGGTGGGCTGGGAGAAAATTTTGGTGGGCCACAGAGAAATGTTACTCCCAAAGCACACAACCCCAAAGCAATTAATCCAGGCTGCACAGAAACACAAGGCTGCGCCACCCACATGGCCCGCAGGAACCCTCCCTGCCCACTCACTCCTTACCTGACAGACTTGCTTGCTAAGTTGCTGTTTTTCCTGTTTTCTGACCATCAGCTGTTCTGCTGTGCGGGGAGATTTAGATTAGCTAGGAAGCAGGAAATGGTTGCATTTCTTGCTTTCTAACTAGTCTTTAGATCTTCGGCTCTGGTTTTAAGTACAGTTGAACCTCCCTTAGGACTGAAGTTTCTATTATTCAATGCAGACTCACAGCAAGCAAATTTTATGTGACAGACTCAGGTTGCCAATGGCAGATAGATAGATAGATAACTGAATGAATCTGTGAGCAACTCAATCTGCCCGCCTGCTTTGCCTGATTTGGGGTAAAAGTTGCTCTTTTTAAAAATAAAAACTTCAATATTTACATACATGGTGTGTTGTGAGTTAATTTTGTGAGTTGCTTGCTAGCAAATGTTATGAGTTTGCTTGCAAGCAAATTTTATGTGACAGACTGAATTAGCTGATGACAGATAGATAGATCTCTGTATGAATCTGTGATTCTGTGAGCAACTCAATCTGCCTGCCTGCTTTGCCTGATTTTGAGTAAAAGTTGCCCTTTTTCAATAAAAAAATCAATATTTACATACATGGTGTGTTGTGAGTTAATTCCCGCTACTGGTTCTCCAGAACCTATCAGAACCTACTGAATACCACCTTTGTTACAGACTAACTTTTTCTCCATTTTGAATGGCCTTCACATCTTGAGCCACTAGATTTCTCAACATGGCAAAGAATCTCTAATAAAATCAATACACATCCAGTTGGAAGAATATATCTGCAGACTGCTTGGGGATGATGTTATTCAAAAGAGGACAATTATTCTCAAATTCTTCGGCAGTTTGGTTCTCCATCTTTCATTTGTGTAAAGAATCAGAGTATAGTTCAGATTTTCCCTGTTACACAGATAAAATGCTTAAAGATGAAAACAGAGAAGTGATTCTGCCAACCTCTAGAGTCTAATGTATTCTACAGTAATTACTGAATTGGATTGGAAGATTTCCTGCTGAGTGCTTTCTCTCTCTCTCTCTCTCTCTCTCTCTCTCTCTCTCTCTCTCTCTCACACACACACACACACACACACACACACACACACAAACACATCACCATTGAAACTACAACCAGGCTACCTGTTTTCTATCCTGAGAGAAAAGTGTTATGCTATAATAGAGTTTTAGAAATCAAACCAAACAGCTATCTTCCTAATTGTTCAATAAGGTCAAATAAGCCTTAATTAGAACAACTTCCAGCCTTTCTTTGTAGTCAATAATTTAAATAATAAAGCTCCAGACTTGGATTCCTAGCTTAAAGGCTAGATCAAAAGTCTCCAAACTTGGCAACTTTAAGACTTATGGACTTCAATTCCCAAATTCTCCAGCCAGCAGCTGGCTGCAGAATTCTGGGAGTTGAAGTCCACAGTCTTAAAGTTGCCAAGTTTGGAGACCTCTGGGCTAGATATTTGGGGCATGTGCTAGTCATAACTTTTTGAGGTAGAAAAACAGATGGAAAATACAAATCAATAAGCATTTACCAGAAGGCAGTTTATCATTTGGAGTATAATTAGATGAGAATTTCTTTTGTGGATCAGACCAAGGTTCATTTAACCCATCCTTTTATTTATCACAGCAGTGAGGTAGATGCCAGACAACATTTGTTAGTGGAACATGAAAATGCTGTTCTTTGCTATAGTTTGCCTCCAGGATTTAGCACTGAGGCTGTGCTGCCTCATTTCATTTAGCTGTCACCCCAGTTGAGTGCTAACAAATGCTCACATTAAACATTTGAAAAGTTATTACTTCTTTTTTTTCCCCGGTTTTGCCAGTATCTCTTTTCTGCTGCCAGAGTCTCACCACTCAACACCATTCAATATGCACACATAAGTGAAGGAAAACCAGTTATTTTTTGTATGCAAGTGGACATGGAATGAAATTTTTGTCAAGACCACCAAATGTGTATTTTATCACTTGCCCTTCCATGCAATGTTCATATTTACCTGAATAATTCTTCCAGAGTCCAATGAAATTAGATTGAAGTCTAGTGGGGAAAACCATGACACTAAAGAACTATGCACAGAAGATCCAGAAACAAGCCAAGGTTCCAGGAAATAATTAAGAGGAATAGGTTGCTGATAATGGTTATATGTGTCATATAAAGAACTGCAGTTGCATTCAGTTCAAAGAGCAGTGAGAGGCAGGCTTAAATGACACCATTAGGGAGATTCCCCTGGGCTGCCAGGTATTGTGAATTGCCTGAAACTTTGGAAGAGTTCCTCAGTCTTGACACAAACTCCGTTGCTTGTGTACTTAAATCATGATAGCTCACACAAACAGATAAGGGATGTAGCTTCCACCATGGATTCACAGTACAGATTTTATCATTCAGACAAAATCTCTGTTTGTTGTGGATGCCTATGCCTATATGTCCTCAGTTTCAGATTCTCAACCCCTCTTATTTTTTTCAGTATTTCATGGAATCCAAAGGAGGAAAGTAGGAAAAATCCAGCATTTCTTTCTTCCTGTAAGTTACATTTTCAATCACGGTACTTCCTTGAGATTTGTTCCTGTTTGCTAGCTGTTGTCTGGACATGTAATTGTTCTACTTCCTCATCCCAGAATTGACTTAGGTGCATGTAACACAGGAACTATGCATGGAGTGTTACACTCCTCTGGATATTCAAGAATTTGTTACGGCAAGGGAAAAAAGATACACCAGTCACCCACTACTTTAACTCTCCATATCTTATTTATTTTTGAAATCTGTTTCTAGATCTTGCAGCAAAAGAGAAAAGACACATAACATTCCTAAGTTAGCATAGCCCTATCAGTCATGTTCTGCTTAGCCAAAGTGTGCTTCAAGCATTTTTGCTTCCTTAGGTAGCAGCTTTCACTTGAATTTTCCCAATATTCTGAGCTAATTTACAAATCTTGTTGAGTGTACTACTCTGTTGCAAAGGTAGATCACAAAATATATGTTAAAAGTTTCATGCACCGGGAACACACTCTGGATGCAGATATGACATCATACTGTCACAAAATGTTATGCTAGTCCAGTCAAAAGGCTAGATGTCATATATCATTTTTAGTGAAATAATTGTTCTGAGTCTAAATAGCAAGCAACTGAATAGGCACCTTCATATACATATCCTTATAGATATATATGACCAGTAAGGATACAATAACAGGGGACGCCTGCCCACTCATTGACCATACTGGTCTTTTAAGAAGCTAGGAAATGTGTCTTCTCCATTGTAGCCCCTACCCTCCAGAACAGGGCTGCCAAACTTGTGGCCCACAGGCCAAATGCATCACGCAGTGGCCACACCCACACCTGGTTTAGCGAAGGGGAAACAAGTCCTGATATGTCACGTGACGCTGCTGTGACGCTGCAAGTTTGTCTGGAGATTAAGACAACCCTGACTCTGTTGGCTTTTCATAAGCCTGTCAAGACCTGATTCTGTACCCAGGTCTGGGGCCCCAAAATGTATTAAAGGCCCCATTTTTTTGCCTGCATTAATATTCATAGCAATAATTTTAGTCAGAAATGATATATTTTTCTTTTGTATTGTTTTAATTGTTTTAAATTGTTTTTTTATTATATATGCTGCCCAGAGTCACTTGTTGAGATGCATAGCTATAGAAATCAAATCAAATTAAAGAAATAAATAAGAACAGTGGCAGAATATGTGGGGAACAGCAGGGAGCAGTCAGGGAGGAGGAACATCTGAGGATATCATGCCTACAGCTGTCTTATACCCGATACCATTTCTGATAGTGAGTTTCATAAGAGAGAGTTGCTTGTAACATGTTCCAGTGTGCTATAAAGAATTTCACTAATCAAGCCTGGTTAAATTCTTTCCATTAAATACTAATTAGGGACAATCTCAGTGGTTGCATGCTCACTAGAGTAAGATGCTACTAGGTAAATTATTGCTCACATTTCTGCACTGCCTTTATGACAATAAGGTTTCCAAATAATAACCAAAGCCTTTTGGGCATTTCTGTATTACACACTGTTCTGTGGTTGTAATGATCCGATTGTAATGATCTGATCATATATTCTGGCTGCTCAAAGAAGAACATTTTCATTATTTATTTTTAGTCTCGCTGTTCAATCATTCAGTACTGTGCCTCATTTGCTGAAACTCATCAAAATTGTGAAATAGATTTTTTTAATTGAATATTTTATCAGGCAGTAGCTATATGTGATTTCCCTTTTCTTAATGTTAATGAATCTAATAACATGGTATTATCAGGATTCCTGCATAATGTACATCTTGTGGGCTTGCTGTTGGGAAAATGTTTGTTAATGAAAATGAGGAGATAGGTGTGAGAGATATACCAAGCTATGATCTAGCTAATGTAGCCTTTAATTGTTGGCCAGTAATTACATAGGTCTAATGGAATGGGATGGTTAGGCAGAATAGAATGAGATAGATAAAAGAAAAAGACTCCTATTTCTGATACAGCCTGTGGAAAATAATAATTGGGGGCGGATCCTTTCTTTCCTTGTATAAATGCAGCTCTGAGTTAGAACAAAGGTGGTACTTATCTTCATATTTTAAAACCATAAATATTAAGATGAAACCATAGCTTCTATGACAAAAGTTATGTAGGTTTTGGTTTTTTTGGCTCTACAAACATAGTTTGCACTTACTGACAAATGTTACAGGTGCTAAAACAGTTCATAAAGCTTATGTAATTCTAGCCTACAGTAATAGATGAAGGTTGTGAAACCATCTGGGTCCAGAAGAAAATGCTTATTGTGTGTGTGTGTGTGTGTGTGTGTTATGTATGTATATGTACACGCATACACACACACACACACAAACACACACACACACACACATGGTTCCAGGGGATATTTTACCATTTATCCAGGCACTGTTCTATAATCTTGATCTCCTCTGACTTCAGAAAAAAAAAAAAAACACTTTACAATTCTCACTGTGTGTGGAGAAACTGGGAGTAAGAGATAGGACCCAGCACAGCTTGCTGACTAAAAATACTGTTACTATATTACACTGAACATAGTTCTTTAATAGATTCTAGCATTAGGTGTGCTGATTCTCACTGGCAATGCCTTTGACTATTTCTGGAGTCATGGAGTGTGCAAATCCTAAGACTCCATGAGATGACTTTATCAACTCAAATCCAGGACTTTTAGATGCGCCCATAAAACAATACTGAATAAAAAAATATGATAAGAGTAATACATTTTCCCCAAAATATAACAATATAAAATATCGAAGTAGTTTATTTGTCTGTTCATCACATTTATAGACTACTACAATGGCAAAGACTCTTGACATTTCACAAGATAAAATATACGATACAAATGCAGACTTTAAAATTCCACAAACCAATTAATAAACAAGGAATAAAATCTAGAACCCAACAAATTATTCCCCATTTTTGAAGAGCTCTGTTTGATATGCAGATTACAGATTAACAGAGTTGGAGGGACCTTGTAGGTCATCTAGTGCTAACTCCTGCCCAAGCAGGAGATCCTACACAGCAATGGGTTCCTACCTTGGTCATTACCAGTTTGGTGGGTGATTGCATGCGCGCACCCCTAACACACATGCGCACATGCCCCTAACGCACCAATCAGCTGAGAGGATGAAGAAATGAAAAGGTAGGAGTGACCCTCCCACCTGCCCATGCGCTTGTCGTTTCTTTTATCCTCTCAACTGATCATCAGAGGAACCAGTTGAGATGAACTGGTAGTGTTTTTTACTACCGGTTTGGCCAAACCGGGTTTAACTGGTAGCATACCACCATTGTTCCTACACCATTTTTGACAAATGGCAGTCCAATCTCTTCTTGAAAGCCTCCAGTGATGAAGTTCTCACAACTTCTGAAGGCAAGCTGTTCCATTGGTTGATTATTCTCACTGTCAGAAAATTTATCCTTATTTCTAGGTTGAATCTCTCCTTGATCAGTTTCTATCCATTATTCCTTGTCAGGCCTTTGGGTGCCTTGGAAAATAGCTTGACCCCTTCCTCTCTGTGGCAGCCCCTCAAATATTAGAAGACTGTTATCATGCCTCTCCTGGTCCTTCTCTTCACTAGACTAGCCATGCCCAGTTCCTGTAACCATCCTTCATATGTTTTAGTCTCCAATCATCCTGGTTGCTCTTCTCTGTACTTTTTTTGCTTTTGAAAGGCAGTAAAAGTAGGAGTCAATCAGATGTCCACTATTTAAAAGAATCAATACTGTTATTGGAAGGCATCTATACACACACACACACATACACACACATGCCTTATCTCCTGTACCTTAAATGGGAACCACTAGTAGTTTTTTCAGGTAGACTGAATTAGTCAGTTAAGTTCCAATAGGAGATTGTGATGACTCACAATGTAACACAAATGTAACAAAATCCAAAACATAAATAAATGTCCTTTATTGCCTCCAACTTGGCCCCACTGTCAATATTACTCAGTTGGAGATAAAACTTACTCAAAAATAGTCTTCAAAAGAAAGCAATACAGTCCAAATTTAATGAGCAGATAGCGGTGAAATAAAAAAACAAACAAAATGATGAAATGTCCACAATGGAACCGGAGAAGTATTTACCAAATTCAAGGAGATAACAAAGCACAGTCTGTTGGAAGGACGCCAACCAAGATAACTTCAGACCAAAATAAAACATGCTTGTTTCTGGCAACCTGTGTTCTAACCGTCTCTCTTATATACTCGTCTCCCCAGCTGTAACCAGTGAGGAGGATCATTGCCGCTTCCTCTCTCGCAAGCCAAGTTATTGCCTTCTCCTTTCCTCCCTGCGTGTCCTAGGATGCAGAGGGGTTGGGCCTGGTTCTTCCTCTGACTACCCAGCTGGCCTCAGCCCTTTTCCAGCCTCTTCCACAACCTCCAGAGCCACACTTCCACTCCCTGTCAGCTGTTCCTCCTCTTCCTCAGAATCCGACTTTACCAAGGGCATGACATAGAATGTGGTTTTGAAGTAATTTAACACCAGGCCATGTTGGGTTTATAGGTTAATATCAGCACTTTAAATTCTACTCAAATATCTATTGCTAACCAATATGGGGCTCTAGTGTAATGTGATCCTATCCTGATGAGTGCTGCACATCAGCCACTGAACCAACTGCATCTTCCAAGTGATCTTTTAATTCATCCCCATGTAGGGTATGCAGCAGTAGTCTCAGCAAGTGGTGACAAGGACAGGAGTCACTGCAGCAAGCTCCCCCTGCCCAATGTAGGGCCACAAATGCAGCATTAGCCAAAGCTTGGCATACCACCCACTACAGCCATAACCTACTGCTAAAGCAGGAGTATGGGTCCAGGAGAATGCCCAAATCATGAACCTGTTTCTTTATGAATAGTGCCATCCATCAAGAGATACCACTAGGAGAGACAGAGAATCCAAATGCCCAGATAGTAACTTCTTTCCAGGACCATTTAAACCTTTTGTTACCCATCCAGACTCTCTTAGACTTGTAAAGCTAGAACAGAACAGGACTTCAATAACATTATCAGTCTGGGCCAGATAGTGATGGAAAAGCCTACTGAGAATAATTAACACCAGGTTGCCAGATGATCTCGCCCAGTGACTTTATATGAATGTTAGTAGAAGATGGGGAACAACTGATCCCTGTGGCACCCAACAAAGTCCCCTTTCCTTTCCCAACTATCTCACATCTTTGGGACTACAGTGGACTTCTTAAGGCGAGAGTACACCACTGGCTTCTGCAATGAGGCATTTTCAGACTCCCAAATCCAAGAAATTATCCCCTCCTCAAACTGTCCAAAAGAGTCAGGATCCAGCCTACAAGTTTTCAATTATTTATGTATTAAATGTATTTCTCATCTTTTTATCAGAAGCTAAAGGCAGCCCACCTCCTAATATCTACCAGATCTCCTCCCACTCGGTGAGATAATGGGTGAGAATGGCTGGTTAACAGAAGCTGTTTGTATCAGTTTTTGTTTACTCAAAAAGTTGCACAAAATCATGTGTTTGAGAAAGCTATACCCTCTCCCCCAAAAGCATGCATGTGGGAAAGACCTAAATATATATATATCTTTAAACAAAATTCATGCACTTATGATCTTTATATATTTTAAATTTTACACTAAAATGTAGTTGGCACCTTTAAACAGTCAAAGAGAAATATACAGTATACAGATATAATGTTGCTTCCAAAGGTGCTTTTTCCAGAAGGCTACTGGATTTTGTTTGACAACATTTTACTTCTCATCTAAGAAGCTTTTTCAGTTCCCATGTACATAGATTTATCTGACTTTCACATTCCCTCTCGGGCAGGGTTTTTGTTTTTGTTTTGAAATTTCTCATATTTAGACAATGTACAGTGTATCCTGTGTGGTGTTTCCAGTTATATTGACCAATAGGAGACAGGATATGACCAGTTTCACCCTTACTGAGAACTGTTAGGTGAATGTAGCCAGATCATATTCTACAGGATTCAAAGCCTCTATTGGGAGGCTTCATAGGAATTGTTGGAAAATTAGTTGGAATTGAGTGTGACACTGATTAAAGGCTGGAATTGAACTCACCTCAACATTCCTCATAAGATCTTTAAATGACCCTTTCATCTCTATTATTATATTATATTCTCTGCATTTCAGCTTTTCTTTATATTACCTTATTACTGATAGAATGATTTGGAAGTGCTTCTCTAATTACCCTCCAGAAAGTAAGCCCTACATTCAAGGGAAGGCTTTTTCAAGATGGTCTGTATAAGATTGCATGTATTTCATATCATTCTGTTAGGGTCCATTGTCCATCCTACACAGAATCATTCAATCTCTCTCCTTCATTGGACTCTTAATATTTGTGTAAAATTTCTTATATCATTAATCTTTGATCACATCTGGAGATGTCCTGGTTCTATCATCACCCATGAATATGAGGAGAATGATTGACTTAGCGTCTAAACATCTCACTGAATTTAGAACTGTGAGAAAAAGTTTGTCTCTTTCCCTAGCATTAAATTGGAACAGAAGATTTCCTTGTTTCCAAACATTTGCAATGAACTATATGATTGCTTTGAAGCCAAACATGTATATATTACAGGCTGAAATGGTGCACCTTAATTTCCCCTATAAATGAGCAGTCTTTGCCCTATTCCTTTTTCCCCCTGTCTTGGTTGCCATTCAAAAGCTCACAAGACGTCTTCAGTTCCAGAGGTAAAAAATCTAAGTGGAAGAAACAACCCTTTCCCCAAATTTAATCAACAAGGGTCACAGAAGTGACAAGCCAACAATAACAATGACAGTCTGCCAGCTGGCAAGGACTCTGAATGGAGCAATGCTGCCCTCTTGAGACAAGCAAAAGGGAAGACAGCTTTTCTTCTCCCCATCAAATTCTCCCAGTCTTCAAAAATATCTTAAAAACATAGAAATATAACTTCATTCATTTATCTCATTTATTCTGGGACTTTTTTTTTTTTTTTTTTGGCTCCTCTTGGTTCCCCACTTTTCTTTCCATGTTCTTATATTTGTTCCCTGCCAAATCTAAATTTGCATTATTTTATTTGATGCTTTGGAGTGAGTATTGACTCTTAGTGACTGCTTGTGTCAACCCAGGATCCATCTTGAGACAGATTCCAGGCTGCCACAGCATGGGATGGGCAAGTTGTAGGAACAGTAGAGTAGCAAAGGGAGTACAGCCACAACAACATTATTTCACCAGTGGTCAAGGACAAGCGCGGCGGGGGGGGGTGGATTCCTGAGACAGGAGCTGACCATGGCACCAAATGGGGAGGTGTGAGTGGGGGGAATTGGCTTCGTTCAGTTTTCCTCAGTTGAGACAGGATTGTTGACCAATGTGATCTGAGAGTCACTAAATGGGGCAAGGTGTGAGTTTTAGTGTGGAGAGGGGCAAATCATGGGACTTCAGATTCGGATTTTCCTCAAATGTTCCAACATAACTACTCTAATAAAGTCTTCCTTTGATGGACTTTGTCTCAGAGTTCTGGAGAGTTTGGAGAGTTTACTTGAAACACTGAGCTTGAACAAGTCCATGCAGTTTTCTTGGCAAGATTTTTCTGACGTAGTTTGCCATTGCCTCCTTCCTACGGCTGAGAAAGAGTGAGACCCAAGGTCACTCAGCCATGCCTAAGGTAGAACCAGAACTCATAGTCTCTCACCTTATAGTTTGAGAGACTATACACCACCAGAACAAACTGGATCTCTTCTAAAGTTGCATTATCAAGACATAACAGCTGCCTTGTGAAAAGTTAGTTTGCATGCAGGCATTTTGTTGAGGCTTCTATGAAGAGATTTCCCTGGGTTTCAATAATTTTGCCCATGGAATGCTTTGCTTCTGCTCTAGCAACAGATTTATATGCTCAGACTAAGCTACATTTGTGGGCAACATGCATCTAATGAGGGATCTTAGTTTTCCAAAGCTTTCTGGAAAATTTTAGTACAGAGACTTGTCAAGAAGGTGTTCTTGCAGAATCTACTAAAGATAATGCCTACAAAGATTTCTTGGTACCTACTATCTGACTTTTCTTGTTGTTTTTTAGATTATTTAAATTAAATACCAACAAATGGGAAGATGTCTTATTGCAAAACAGAGAATGAATCCATCTCATTTCTTTTATTTCCAAGAAAACCTATAGCGGTTTTTTTAGGAGAAAAAAAAAAACAGCAGCTCAATTTAGTTAGATGATTTCTTTGGAAGAGTGTCTAGGAAAAGGCAAAGATATATGCTAAGGTAGTAAAGAGCATCCTGGGAGTAAAAGGTTTCTCACTCATTTGCCTTTAGTAAATAGGAGTTTGGGATCTACCTGGACTACTAAGGCAGACATTTTGAAAAAGCTATCTGCAAATTACTGTCATAATGCCAAATGTGCCCATTTTTCATTAGCACTAACCATGGCCAAATTAAGGAGATGAAAACAGGCAGTGAATCCTTTTAATGAATGACAAATAAAACATTAGTATGATGAAAATAGCAACATGAAGAGAAAGAGAGTGGGGAGTGTTCAGTTGTCAAAAATTGCCCACTGAACTTTACAAGTATGAGAAAAAATTTATTCGCAATCCCACATTTTTCTTCTGCTCACTTTCTCTGCCTCTCCAGCAACCACCTAGATCCCAAGCTGATTAAAATTTTAAGTTTCAACCTATATTTTGCAATCAAATTAAAGCTTGGGGGGGTTATCTAAGGAAAGGTCAATTTCATTATGAGACATAATCCAAAATAGAACTTTAGATGTGTGTGGAATATCTTGCATCTAATCTTCTAAATTTAAACTTTAAACTTCTTCAGGTGGTTTTTTAATATATTGGCGTATCATATAGATATTGTAATTGCAGGATAACCAAATATTCTGTCTACTAACTGAATCTATCCAAAATGGCAACTATTAGACTTATACTCATCTACAAACAATCTTACAATATTTAAGCTGACAAGTTAGACCAAAAGATGGGGATTTGGTCTAACTTGGGGATTTAAATGAAACTAAGAACCTAAAGTTACAATACTGTACTTGCAATTCCATCAAGGGCTATATTCAGTCCCAATCAAAGCAGACTAGGGTACACTTCCTTCTAGGTCCAATTCAATAAGATGACCGTAAGAACCACTCTTACTCTATTGAGCTTTATAAATATTTAGACTAAGATATTTGTCCATTTCAGAAGGCCTTTTCTCACTGCATTTTGCTCCTGTACAATCACCTTTAAAAAAAAATCTTTCTCCTCTATCCCCTCCACTTTTTCTTATTTTGCTTCTTTCAGCTAGCTCCATTTGTAATTTGACTATCTTCTCTCAGTTAGGCTACTGACTTCTGGCTTTTCTGAGCTTCAAGAACTATTTTCAGAACTTGGTCCCTGTGTAAAAATGGGGAAGAAATAGGATCAGAACACACTAACCATTCCAAAATACAAATGCAAAATACTCTGATACGCACACTTTGAGACGTAGTTCTCCAATAATAGTAAACATCCTTCAAATATGCATTTATTAAGTAAAAATGTACATTTAGTTGTGGTTCATGAATACAACATGAAAACATAATTTGGAAAATGGATTGCTCTCTGCCCACATTGCTCTGATTTGTTATGAACTAACAAAAACCATTTGTTCACTAAGTCACTGACTCGTCTCAATTACTTGCACCCATGCCCAGAATATAACATGATTCTGCCATCATTTAAGTAGCCTTAAAGTCTGACTTTTTCCAACCTCTGGGATAAAGACTGCCTTTCCTTGATCGTCTTATATTTTAATGCCTTCTCCTTTCTTTGCTTTTATTTTATTAGTTTTATTTTATATCAGGGATTTTTATTAGCTTTTTTTTTTGTAAGTCACTCAGAGTCAATGGAGTTGGGCAGCACTATACATTCCACTAAACAAATATATAATCTGATAATGGGAGAAAAACATTTATATTGAGAAAATAAAAATTTGAAAGAAATGAAATAGAAAAATTTATGCTGACATTTTTTTTCTGCCTAGTCCAGGCAACATTACTTGCTTATCTATTGAATTCACATGGCCAGTGTCTTTCCTTCACTCAGAACCTGGAACAAATTATGTTTTGCATACATTCATTGGTAGTTAATGTTGATTTTCTGGAATTGTATTTTTTTCAGTAGATATGCATGGCTGTGCATAGAAGGAAGGCTGAGCAGTGATTTTAAAACATCCTATCCATAGAAACCTAATATGGCAAGATTTTTCTAAACTTAGCTTTTTTTTCTAATAAACTAATTGTGCATTTGTAAGGAAGATTTATTTGTTAGTGAGGTTTTTTTCAGGTGCAATTGCATTCAAGCATAATTTCCCCACCTTAAATGTCTATCATCTGGAATTGTCAAACTACTTTTAAAATTATTCACAGGACTTTCTGAATCAACACTGACAATTTAGTTGCATACTGTAACTAAATCCAGCTCAAACAACTCAGCACTACTCACATTTCTTTCTGACCATAAAAAATTAGTATTTATATTTTATATTATGTAACTTTTCTAGCTTCCTTCTTAAAAGCAGTTTCTTGTATGAAATTTTCAGAGTTAAATTATTAAAATGTTATCAAGACCGAGCAGAAGTGCCTAGGTTTTTTTTTTCCTTGTTGCTGAATATGCTATTGTATAATTCAGGTTTTATTCCACTTTCTTCCTTAGCACTAATCTTCCCTTATTTAGGATTTCAAAAGATAATGGACAATTACTTCCTCTTTTTGGTTTGAGTTTAACAACTAAAATTCTTAAATAAGTGATTATCATAAGCAGAGAGCTCTCATTTATGATAATTTGTCCTCAACAATTCATGAAATTCAAGTTGTTGACTCCCTGTTTATTCGATCTTATGCCATTTATTGTATATTTAGTGTTGCTGAGATATAATGATGTCTTATCTTTTTTTTTTTTTGCTTCCTTTATAAATGATAGAAAGAATTGGGGGTGGGGAGCTAGGAAGTATATCACTGGAGAAATTTGCCTGAAGTTATTGGCAACTTTAATAAGAGCTTCCACAATTTGGTCTATTCTTGACCTCTTCCCCCAGAATTTCCACTAAGATCTGAATAGCTAAAGCAGAACATCTGAGATCTCAAAGGACCATATAAATATGCATATGTTCCTTAGACAATCTGCCGGTGAGAACTTTATTTCTCTTCAGGACAACTCAGAACATGATGTATATGTTTATTTTGTTGTTGCTGCTGTGCTTTTGTTTTGTTTTCCAGATTATGTTTATTTTGTTGTTGCAGTTGTTCTGTTTTCCAGAGTCATAGATTAAAGGGAAATGAGGTAAAAAGTTCTTTCTGTCTATCCAGGATGATCTTCATTTAGAAGAGGTGATCTACATTGTACAAAGCAAGGTATTACTATCCCAGCAAACAGAGACAAAGTTTCAAGACAGTTTCAAGAAAGCATTTACATCTCAAAACTTTTGCAAAGGTTCATATAACCTCCAGAAATGACATGTGGTTCCTTAGGTTTGCTCCATTTTGGGATTCTTCAGTGATTCTTCCTATATGACAGAATAACAGAGTTGGAAGGGACCTTGGAGGTTTTCATGAGATAGGAATCACTCAAAAGTACTATTTTGCCTCTGATGTAATTCAACCTCATCATGGAATTCTACTGAAGTGGTTCATGAGATTACAACTCCCCATAGATGCCAGATGGAAAAAATAGGAGGCACAGATCTCTAGGTGTAAAGGAAATATTCTAATCATGAGTTATTGTTGCCAACCAGTTTAATAGTGATGAGAGCAGTTTTGTCAGTACTAAAGGTAGATCCCTCAGCCTTGGACAGAAACATTCATGTCGTTGCATGCATAGACAAAATAAAGATGAAAGTATTACCACTGGAATTGTGCACCAGTGACATTCAGTAGATAGGTAGGCAGAAGATACATTTACTTTAACAGAATATATCTAAGAGTCTCTCTTAGAGTTTAGACACAGTTGCTCAACTGCTTATATTTCTTTTATATTTCTTTTAAGCAAACTGGTCATTCCAATCTTAGTTATTTCAAAGCATTGTCAAGGTTTTCATTCATTTGGCAGACTCTAGCAACAACATATTTCTGTAAATTTACTCTTATGGCAAAAATAATAGTGAGGAAGCATTAAAAGCTCTGTTGGCTCTGTGGCTCAAGAGCCTGTGGATCACTCTATTTCTTTATGTTCAAGATAATTTGCAAGTTGATTTTCAGGTAGTTTTGCACTTATTAGCCTTATCAGTCCTTGGCTTTTGATCTTATGAATATGATTTCTCAGTTCTCATAGAACTTTCTCTGTCTGATCATTCCAATGTACCATCTGATCCAGAGTTGCTTTGGTTAACCAAATGGAAATAAGTAACATCCTGGCTTTTCAGATTTAATAATGAACTCTAATTTTGGTTCAAAGTGGAAATCTTCCATCTTTTTAAGAAAACAATTTATCTATTTCCCTTTTAAAAGTGATGTAGGTGACAAAGATAAGATATTCTTCTGATATATCTTCCAGACTTCCTGGGATTTTTTTCAGCCTATCTTGGTAAAGAATCTGGCCGCCAGTACTCTCCAGAGGCACAAAATAGTATTGGATCCAGTTTATACTGTGGAGAAAGGGATCTGCACCATTTTGAATCAGCAGATATAACATTTTTCCTTCAAGGATGTTAGATGATTTCACCTCTATTTGTACCTCATTTCTACTTATGATATCTTGTAGTAAAGCTGGGAGCATTTCAAATCCATTTATTCAGGTCCTTTAGAATTTCTGATTTGGAAAACTTTTTTTTTTTTTTTTTACTAATGCTGAATTCTGCATTTCTAATCAGGGAAATCACTGTCCTTTCTGTTATAGGTAGTGATTTGTTTCCCCATACAAAATAGAGGAATACTGGTTCCTGCATTTGTCCACCAAGTCAGTATTTTTCAACCTCAGCAGTTTTAGGATGTGTGAACTTAAACTCTCAGAATTGTCATGCTGGCTTCTCCCATCCTCTGAAAATTGCTAGATTGAGATACATTGCCATTGATAAATTCTACCTGCATTCCCAGGAAATAATCTTTCCTAGATACTTCTCATCTGCTGATAGCATAAATAGGAAATCCAGAGGTCTGTTCAGATCTAACTCAAGAACATCCTAGATGGTTAGCCACAGCATCAATATTTGCTTCAGTGATTGATTGTAAGTGAACCTCTATTAAAATGACATACATTTCTCAGGTTCCAATAGGAATTAAAGTCTATAATTCCTAGTCCCTTTGTTAAAAGATTATACAGTAACCATTTGGGTTACTCTGTCTACATTTGTCAGACATAAGATTGACTGGTTTGTTTCTTCAATGGATTGTATTGTGTTGCATAGTTTTATCATTTTTAATCTGCCCTCAGGAAATTGATTTGGGATGATCCTTTCTTTTAAGTTATACTAGAAGACCTAGAAGAAATACTGGTTTTATATAAAGTCCTTCTCTTCATCCAGCTGTGTTTCTCCTGTTTTCCCCTGTTCCTTTCATTTATTATTTGGTGACGAAACGAATCAGTATTCGCATTTCCCCAAATTCTCCAGTGAACTGGGACTATTATCATTACATTCTGTCTTGCTGTTACGATGCTTATAAAATCAATCAAATGTATTTTTATTACCCAAAGCTATGTCTTAAGACTGAAGATGTCTCATCTCAAGGGGTACAATGAGTTCTTCACCAGCGCTGTCTTCAGAAATAAGAAAATAGGAAGCTTTCTTGTAGGATGCATCCATCCTTAAGTGGAGGACACCTTGAGCTAAGAACAACGCTCCTCTTTCCTGGGGGGTCTGTGCGATTTTATCCAACTGCAGGCAATCACAGCATTTTTGGGAAGGATCAAATTGAAAGAGTGCACTTGAAAATGGCAATCTTCTACCAATGTATTCAGAGAGACAGAGAAAACCTCTTCTAGGTACAAAAGAAAAGATTAATTGACAATTTTTATGGTACAATAAAGCTGTTCATGGCTCTAAGAAGGTTGGGACAAGATGCCTGGCATTGTTTCACAGGAATCTTCTCAGCAAAACCACTTCCACTTCTTTTAGGTCTTTTGTTAGGAGCAAAGTTATTACACTGAATCATATTATTCTGTTTGCCGAAAAATTATGATTCAATGCTTTGAACTTCTTTGCTTGTAAGTTATTCTTGTGTTTACTTTGATAGCTCCCTTCTAGATAAATGGATAAATGAGAGGGGGAAGAAGCCTGTCAGTAAACATGTGTTATTGCTGTGATTAACTCTGGGAATCATATACATTTTTCATGATGTTCTTCTCCTGTAGTTCTCAACCATATAAACACCCATCTTTTTCAAATATGCTTTTAGGGTAAGCTGATAAATAGTACTTCATTCTAAAGTGATTGGGAAAGCTTGCATGAGACAGGAGGAAAAACTGATGGTAAAAGAGAAAGAAAGGGCATTTGTGTTTGGAATTAGGTTGAAGTTTATTTTATCATAAGACTGCCATTCATTGGAGATGGTTTATCATCCATAATGATAAACAGATTTCCCTAATGAGAGATTGCGCTACAATTCAAAGATGCTAAAATGACATGGACAATAGGTTCTGAAGCACTTCTTGTTGTGGTTCTTTAGGTACCTTCAGGATGTTGTCTTGTGAGCAACTTTCGTCACAAGCATTGCAAAACAGAAACTAAGTGTTCAAAAAAGAAGCTTTATATGAAAGCTTTTCCAAGCCATCCACACTTGCAATAAAGGACAATAGTCTAAGGGAGGAATCAAATTTGTCATTAGTCATGACTCTCTTCACACACGCAAGATATCTAAGTCCAGCCCACCTTGAATTCATTTTTCTCTTATCTACAGCTAATTTTACTTTGCCATTAGTAGTTCAGATTCTTTTAGAGAGTTTAAGCTTGCTTAAGCTCGCACTGAATCTTTTGAACTATCTGGATCTCCTTATTTTCCTCGTGCTTGACATGTAATATGCACGGTCTATTTCCTTCAGATTTCAGATGTTGCTATATTCTTATTTCATATATAAGCAAATCCAGGTCTTGTTTGGAAGAAAGCTCTTTGGATTTCAGTTGAAATAGTATAAGAACAAAATGAAAGCAAAGGAAAGACAAATGCTGCCATTTGAGATTAAACTTTTGAAGTCTTTATTTTCTTTGTGGATATTTATTTAAGAGATTGTTATGGCCATGCAACTCAAATACTGTGACTCTGGGTGGCTTGCCATTTTATTTGTATTTGTCAAATTTAGATACCTTTAGATCTTACTCCAGAGTGACTGGGCTATGTACAATTAGATTATAAAAACCTTATAAAACTTATAAAACTGTGATACATCAATAAAGAAGTCAGATAAAAACAGAAATAAAAATTTTAAAGGTGGGGAAGGGCTATAGAGATGCCAACTAGAATCTCTTCCTGGACCCCACCTATGGAAATTCTTTAACTGGCAGGATCTATAACATACTTTCTCTACTAGATCAGGTCAGATGGGGAAATAGATGGTTCTTATAATCACCTGGCCCCATGCCATTTAGGGTTTTAAAGGTAATAATTAACACGTTGCATTGGAGCCAGAAGCAAACTGGTAATTTCAGTTTTTCCAATAGGGTTTTTTTTTGGTTTGTTGTTTTTTGCAATTATAGCTTCATCTCATTCTTCAATGCATGAGCATTTCAGAGGTACAAAGTTCTGTTTTGGGTTTAAAAAATGGCTAAAAGGAGAACGATGATGATAATGATGATGGACAAGATGATCATGATCATTATGAACATGATCATGCTTCAATTTTTTTGGGGGGAGGGAATGAAAGTATTGCTTCATTTCTATTTTGGGAGGGGGCTGTATTTTAAAAAATGAGGTCTGGCCTGTTATTGCAGCTTGCAAGCTTTGAGTTGTCCAACCTCTATTTAGGCATCCTAACCAGAAAAGTAGGAGAAAAAGTTATAACAAAGGGCAGTGGAAAATGTTTTCAATAAATACTCTATGTGATTAGAAAGCAGGAGACTCCAATTTTCCCAGGTGTGTGAACGATACCTGTATATTGTGTATATGTGTATATTCATGCACATACCTGGATTGCAAAAGTGTGACTAAGCCTTGGATGGGAGAAGAGTTATAGCCATAGCCCTGTCTAACATATGTTATAGTGTGACTTCCAAGCAAGGTTCAGGAGCTTGGGAGAGTAGGGCAGCAGGCATCCTGTCTCCCTTCCATGGTCCAAATCTTTTAGCACTGAAGAAGGCTTCTCTATATAGATCTTTTTACTGTACAGAGCCCTTTAATTCACTTTGCTAATGTTCTTTGCATCATCCTTCTTGGCTTTGATTGCTGTGATAACTCTCCCATGTGGTCTTGGCACTGTACTTGCTGTAATTGCTGTGAATCCACAGAGACTCGATAATGGGCTATTGATGTTCATTGTGTTCTAATTCTCTCCTCACCACCTTTACATTTCCTGTCACCCATTGGCAGATAATCCTCAAGTGACCTTTTGGAGAAGTGCATCCATAGAAACAACTTGATAAGCAGAAGCTCCAGAAGTGCATCTAGAATTAGTAACTACTCCAGGTTGCTCTGATCGCTTTGCAATGTGCCACTTCACATCCCTTAAAGAGACTGATTTGAGAAGTAAATGGAGTTGGAGCAGGTGAAACTTTAAGTAATTGCAAATTATTAGGACACTTCATGTTGTAAGGACTCTTCAAATGATTTTAAATTTCTCTGCACTAATTGTGATCAATGCTGTATTCATTTCTAATACCTCTTCAGATTGACAGCCATGTTGTATTTTAGAGGCTTACAGAGCCAAAGTTTATTTAAATAAATTTTCTTTTAAAAATATTACCCATTTATCTGCAAGATAAATAAAAATCCTAGGACATCACTTTTTATTATTTTGACTAACACAGTATTTTTCTACAAAACTGTATGCTCAAATTTATACCAACACTAAGTAGTAACAAGGGAAACTATCACTCACTTAGTATGTAGGTAAGGAAACTTACCAAATTTATTATATTTTTGCCTAAGTTAAAAGTATAAGAAAATATAAATATTTTCTCTTTGTGTATTAGATATTTTGCTAGACACAGAGTTGATAAGGTGGCTGAATGCTCTTTATCATCCATTATTTTCTAGTCTACTGGAAACACATTTCCTAAGAAATACATTAATGTTAGATTCTGAATATGATCATTTTAGATGTTTATCCATCAAGATTAACATACATAGGGAAAACCTAGTGATGTATACCTCTTTATAGTATGCAGGTGGAGATTTAGTAATACTCTGAGCAGGCCAACACCTACTTCCTGGGTGGGGATGACATTGTACTCCTTCCATTGCCAGTCCATGGCAAATGCACCCTGTGCCTATATGCTTTTCTGTTTCAATTCAAAACTGCTGTTTTCTGACTCGAGGCATCTTAAGTCCTACAAGTAGATGATATCCAGTGTGCCATGCTAAGCTAGTGACAGCCCCAGCTTTGATTGGCTGCAGTGCCTAGCATGCCCCTTCCCATCCAGTGATGAGTTACTGTGCTATACAGTCATTTCATCCTGAGCCATGAAGCTGTTAAGATGGTTTTGTTTTGTTCTGTTTTATTTTGTTCTGTTCTGTATTCTGATTGACAAGTGCTATATTTTAATAGTCTAACAGTAGATCCAAATCTGTTAAGTCAATGAACTTTCCTCAGTCCACCATTCAATCTTTGCCTCTCCCAGAAGGCACCCTTTTGGTTTCCATCCAGGCTGAGTAAAATATGTTACTCTACCTTTCCCAACTCTGTCCCAACTCTATTTTGTTGTGCCTTTAAATGTCATTGTAGGGTTGCTGTTACTTTTGTATTAGGAGTCTGAACTACCAGTTCTTCTTTGCTGTAAAGTTTATCTGAGCATATAGAAGAACATGAGAAAAGGGAAGGAAGGAAGGAAGGAAGGAAGGAAGGAAGGAAAGAAGGAAGGAAGGAAGGAAGGAAGGAAGGAAGGAAGGAAGGAAGGAAGGAAGGAAGGAAGGAAGGAAGGAAGGAAGGAAGGAAGGAAGGAAGGAATAATGCTAGTGCAAACATCTGCAAAAGCAAAGGAAAAAAACAGAAATTAATTAGAATGAGGTGGGAAAAGGCAGGCACTGGTTGCCCTGCCCATACAAGATCCAGCTAATTAGGCCTGCCTTTCCTACATGGGTGTTAGGGGCAAGAAGTGGGGAGTAGACAGTCAGATATGTGGGGGTCACAATTCAGATTGGGCACCAGTTGACCTCTTTGCCAATCCATGGCATGATGCACTGAAATATTTGAAGTTGGCTTAAGAAACATCCAGGTGCATCAGGGATCTCCATAGAATCACTGTATTATACATCCCATTTGCCACTGCAAGAATGAATGGACATTGTGTGCAATTTTTATTTTATGTCATGTCATATATAGGAAAGACCTTAGAAAAATGGGCAAAGAGATGCTGCTAGGGAATGGCCACATAAGAGAAGGCATAGTCCACAGCTGGCTAATAGGTGAGATGAAAGGGTCAGAAAGTTTTCCTAGTTTCTTGGGCTGTAAAGGAGACTGTGCGAGATTTATACTTCCAGACTTTCAAGATTCTGGTAATGTAGTCTTCTAACAAAGTGGAGTTAACTTATCTGGTCAGGTTTTCTATCTGGTTTACTTGGTAAGGCTGACAATATAGGTATGAACCTATTGTTTGTCAGAAGCAGTACTTACCCTGCATTGAACCATTCTTCTCTTTTGGGGAAGCCTTTAAATTTTATTCACATATTCACTCCACTGCTTTTTAGTGTCCCTTAGTAAAGGATATGCTAGCCCTTTGTGTGATTGCTTCTGGACCTTTTACTATTTTCATAGCATTCCTTTACAGGTATCAATTTCCTTCTTTGCTACAGCAGGAGCCATAACTGAAAATCTTTTTACAGAAAGCTATTCTCTAAATGGGGTAGATCTATACTAATGGGGTTTTTTAGTTTTCTTCTGATTGAAGCCTTATAGCACTAAATAACATCTCCCTATTGACCAATTATCATTTTCTTCATGACTACAATCTCCAAATTTGCTTCTTAAATGCATGCAACAGAACATGATGAAAAATCTATAGTCTCATTACCCAACTATTCATTTCTAACATTAGACTCAGTATTGAAAAAAAACTTTTATACTTATATACATATGTAGACAGATACTATATCCTTTTGGAGAAAGCAAAGTAGTAGGGAAAAGAATTTAAAGACAGGAAGTAAGATAAAAAGAAATCTAAATAAATCTAAAATGTTTTATACCATCACATTTTTACTTATTTATTTTGTTTGTATCCCATGTTCATTATTTTTATAAGTCAAAGTGGCAAACATAGCAATAGCACTTAGACTTATATACTGCTTCACAGTGCTTCACAGCCCTCTCTAAGCAGTTTACAGAGTCAGCATATTGCCCCCCAAAATCTGGGACCTTGTTTTATCAACCTTGGAATGACGGAAGGCTGAATCAACCTTGAGCCTGGTGAGATTCGAACTGCCAAATTGCAGGCTGTTGGCAGTTAGCAGAAGTAGCCGACAGTACTTCATTTTAATCACTGCGCCACCACGGGTCTACCAAATACTCCTTCCTTCTCTTATTTTTTCCACAACAACCTTGAGAGGTGGTTGGGCTGAGAGAGAGCAGCTGACCCAAAGTCACCTAACCAGTTTTCATGCCTAGTGCAACACTAGAATTCACAGACTCCTGGTATCTAGCCTTTTGCCTTAATCACCAGACCAAACTAGCTCTATACTTACTATATCTTTCCATAAATTTCTATCCTTGCAAACCTTCATAATTTCTACCATGTCCATACACCAATTTCTAAATTGTGAGAATGTAGTTTATGTGATATCATCATAATCTATAATAATAATGTTGAATTATTGTTTCTTCTGGTAGCTAAAGAAAGTGTTACACTCGAGTTTACACAGAGCTTGCAAGATGCCAGAATATTACTTTGTCATTTGAAAGTATTCAGTTTTAAATTTATTTTTTAAGAATTATATAATACAAATGTGTGAACACCCTGAATATAATCTTTTTAGGTTAAATGCTAATATTAAATATTCTTAAATGCTAATATTAAATATTCTATTCTTTATTAAATAACTACTAGCATTGTGTTCATATAATAGTAACAAAGCTTCTCATGGATTCATTCCATTGAATATATTTCAAACAAAAGCAAATAGCATGATTGCATTTCTTTAGCCTCATTCATTGCAGCACTATTAAGTTCCTTTCCTTTTCTCTCCTCTCTTCTCCTCTTCTCTCCTTATAGATTAATATTGCTCAGTCTTCATATCTCAGTTGCTGTCATTCATAAAAATATAAAATCCATGTGTGATCTCTGTTGGCTCCATATGTTTGACTTCAAGATACTGACAGCCCATAAGGTCAATAGACAGATGGCTAATGTGCTGAAAATTGACAGAGCATAAATTCAACAGTGATATCCATCATTCAAGCTGACAGGCAAAATAATTATTAACTTTTAAAGTCCAAGCAATAACACCCTTCTCTTTTATGCTGGCTATAGCATTCTTTCTCCAGAAGGTTCAGTGAGAATCTGAAAATAAATTCAGTGGAAAAAATCTGTTGTTGTGGCTGTTTTGTGGTCGTTGTTGGTACTGATAATAATTTTGAAACCTGGCAATAAGAAACTGTGAATCTTGGCTTCTCAGGACTCAGGAAAAAAAAACTTTCTCTTTATACAGAATTTCCACTGAAAGGAAATGCCATTTGATCTGGAGTGCTTAATATTACAGTAATTACATTACTATAAGATACAGCCTTTGCCTATTCCCGTGCACCTTTAGATGAAAGTTTCTCAATCTTGGCACCTTTAAGATGTGTGGACTTATATTGGCTGGGAAATTCTTGGAGTTGAAGTCCACGTGTTTCAAAGCTGCTACAATTGAAAACACTGATCTAAAATGCCCGTTGTCCACTTTTGGAAGGTATTTTCATAAATGTTATATTTCCTAGCTGCCCTGCTTCTAGACATCTAATTCAAATGATGTGAATATAGCCCAATCTACCAAAACATAACTATAAAAGTCAGACTAGAGATACAAATTATAATAGGCAAGAAAGTGGTAAGAGAATACCTGTTCACTTTAGGTGAGTTCAAATCACCAGGACTTGATGGATTACATCCCAGAATTCTAAAAGAGCTGGCAGACATGATCTTGGAACCATTGAACCATATCTTCCAAAGATCCTGGAGAACCCGAACACTACCAGAGGATTGGAAAAGAGCCAATTCCATCTTCAAAAAAAGCGGGGAGGGGGACAGATTCAGGAAACTACAGATTAATCAACCTAATATCAATAACTGGGAAAATCCTGGAAAAGATAATCAAGCAACAGATCTGCAAACACCTAGAAGCAAACAAAATTATAACAAAAGTCAACATGGGTTTGTCAAAAACAGAACATGCCAAATAAATCTTATTTAATTATTTGACAAAGTGACTAAATTAGTGGACCAGCAAAATGCAGTAGACATAGTATACTTGGATTTCATTAAGGTATTTGACAAAGTAGACCACAATCTACTTCTTGATAAGCTAGAAAAATGTGGGATAGACAGCATCACCATCAGATAAATTTGTAACTGACTGATAAATCACACTCAGCATGTGGTCCTTAATGGAACTACATTTATGTAGAGGGAAGTAAGCAGTGAGGTACCCCAAAGTCCCGTTTTAGGCCTAGAACTTTTCACTATCTTCATCAATGATTTAGATGAGGGAATAGTAGGAGAACTCATCAAATTTGCAGATGACACTAATGCCAATGCCCCAGATGATGGGCTCAAAATCCAAATGGATCTCAACAGACTTGAATATTCATTCCTATCCAACAAAATGAAATTCAACATAGAGAAAAATAAGGTCTTACACTTAGATAAGTAAAAAACAAAAGTATAGGTACAAATTGTGTGGAACCTGACTCAATAACAGTAATTGTGAGAGGTATCTTGGAGTCCTAGAGGACAATTATCTAAATATGAGCCAGTAGTATGCAGCAGCAGCCAAAAGAGTCACTGCAATCCTAGGTTGCATTACAGAGGGATAGAATCATGACCAAGTACTAGTACTGCTCTGCAAAGCTTTAGTAAGACCATATCTGGAATACTGCATCCAATTTTGGTCACACGTCATAAAAAAAGAAGTTGTGACTTTGGAAAGAGTGCAGAGAAGAGCAACAAAGGTGATTAGGGACCTGGGCGCTAAAACATATGAAGAAAGATTGAAGGAATTGGACATAGTTAGTCTAGTGAAAAGAACTAGACATGACACAATAGCAGTGTTCCAATATTCGAGGAGCTGCCACAAAAAAGAGGGGGTCGATCTATTTTCCAAAGCAGCAGAAAGCAAGACAAGAAACAATGGATGGAAGCTAATCAAGGAGAAATCCAACCTAGAACTAAGGAGAACTTTCCTGACAATGAGAGCAATCAACCAGTGGAACAGCTTGCTTTCAGAAGTTGTGGGTGCTCCATTAATGGAGAGACCGGAAAGTCATTGTCCAGTCTCTTAAGAACGGACTGGAGAATCACTTGTCAGAAATGGTATCAGGTCTCTTGTGTGAGCAGAGGGTTGGAGTAAAACAGGGGTATCAAACTGGTGGCCTATGGGCTGGATGCATCACATGCAAGTCATGCCCACCCCAGCTCTGCAAATGGGAAAAACATTGTGAATTGTCATGTGACAGCAACATAAAGCAGCAAGTTTGACATCCGTGAAGTAGAAGATCTCCAAGGTCCCTTCCAACTCTGTTATTCTGAATGGTCTGATTCATACAACACCCTCATTCAAAATCAACCAACCTACATTCTGGCTTGGTTTATGCACCAAGATGTATGGCTTTGTATATTGTAACAAAAGGTACAATATATTCAACCAATAGTAATATATTCAATATTTTGATGATGTTAGCATAATGTACACATTTAACCGTAGAGGGATACTTTGATACTTATAGTAAATGGATTTTTCTCATCAAGTAAACAAATTGAACTAGTTCTAAAGTCACACTACTGTACCAAGAATTAAACAAATACTATAGCCATTACTAGTCAGGTCTGCAAATCTGCTTGGAAGATTGGAAAACCAAACTATGTGTTGGTTTCTCAGTGTTTTTTCTATCATGCTAGGTCTAGATTCCTTTGCTCCAAGGGTAAGATTTATGCAAATTGTTTTTGCATCCTGAATCAGGAGGAAAATGGAACTTGTAAAACATGACAGCAGGAGGAAAAAACCATCCACCAGTTTCAGTAGCAGGAGGTTCAATTCAATTTTCAGGCATATTTTCAGTCATGTTTAGTAATGCCTCTGTATCCTTCCTTTTCACAAACCTGGAGTAAAAAAATATCATGAATGGCAGACCAGCCAAGGAATGTTCCAGAAAAAGGAAGAAAAACTAAACTTCTCTCTCTTTTTTTTCCTCCTCCCTCCCTCTCTCTCTCTCTCCCGTTCCTCCCTCCCTTTCTCTCTTTCTCCATACATACATTGTTTTTAGTCTATCTGATCTTATAATGCCACTGAAAAATATTGTTTGTTTTACTATTCATCTTATTTTTCATATTTCAATAATACTGGATATTCTTATAAATGGTTGATTATTAATTATTATTAAAGTGGCTTAAAATATTCTGGTATCTTCCACCCCCTTAATAAGTATGAAGTATGAAATAATTTATTTGTGGGACAATTCCATAGGATATGAAAGAACATAATTATTAGCTCTGAGAGTCCATTGAATATGCGCCTGCATGATTCTCATATTGCTTTGGAAATCACGAGGGCATTACATTGTACAGCTACCTTATTAAATTGCTCTTGAAAGACTAACGGGTGGCAGGAGGCTTTAATTACAAACTCAACATGAATTTGATGTGATGCACATGCTCCTCCTAATCACAAACCTGCAAAGCACTTTAAATTTAATTTTAATCATGGGACTGGTTCAGTATAAGTCAATGGGACTACTCTAACATTACAGATTGTTCAGAGGTATTTCTTACATAAATGTTCATTTGAAGAGTTCTCCCATAAGTCACTTGAGTTGCAAAGAAATCATAATGCAGGAAAGATTTATACCTGAATCAGTTTGAAAGTAGAATACAGATAAACTGAAAATTCAAGCTATTTATTAAATGACAAGGACAAAATGCCTTCTCTCTCTATTTGTCCAGTGTCCTCTAAAGTGGACAAAGTTCAGACACTCTCAATAACAACATAACTCATGAATCTCGTGGCTGAAATGTTCTGTATTCATGTTCTGACTTTCATGAATTGAAAAGACTCTTTGGAAAAGCTACTGTAGTAAACAGAGCGATTTCATTATCAAAGGTTCAGACATATAAGAAAACTTTAATCTATTACTCTACAAGAAGGGGGAAGGAAGGGAGAGGGGAGGGAGAGGAAGAGGGGAGGGAAAGAGAGAGGGCGGGGCGAGAGACTCAGTTTGCTTATCATTGAGCTGTAATCATTGCCCACATTATTTTAATTTTTTTAGATATATTTTTCCATTGCCCACATTATTGTTGGCAGAGAAATATTCAGCACCAATTCAGGCCCCAAATAACCTTTTTGTGAATAGACAATTTGCTATGCCCCCCAAGTATATTAGGCCTTGCAGGAGCCCAAAGAATGAGAATTTGGCTTCCTGGGAAGCCTTATGGCACTTACCTGCCAGAGGGAGGGCCCATTGGTCCAACTGCCAGCATTCTCTTCAATCCTGTCCTTCAAAAGATTCTTGGCATCCAAGGTCAATGGAGGGCTAGATCAGCATGTCTCAGTCTCCAATGTTTTCCCTTGCCAAAGACCAAAATGGATATTTCCAACCTACAGGGAGGAAGGTAGCATGGCCCAATTTGCAGGTGCCCGCTAGTCTAAGATATTTCAGCCCTGTTCCTGAGGTAATGGTGAAAGTGGGCCTGTAACATCCCTCTTTTTCAAATATACAGGGCAAAAAAGCTCTTCAAAACCCTCTCCTACTTCTACAAAATCCAACTATCATAGAATATGGTTTGGTAGGGCTGTCTGTGCCAGGGCCAGCAGTGTGGGATCCTGCCAGTCTAGGTGCCCACACGACTTCCTCCTTAAGAAGACCTCACTCTTAGACCCACCAACCAGCAGTGATTAAAACCTGGTGAGAACACTCAAAAGGTTTGGATTTAGATGTTGGAGAAAACAACTGTGTGGGGTTATACTCTTCTGCTTGTGTGTTTGCATACCAATCTTAATAGAACTCATAAAAGTACTCATAAAACTGTGAATATATTTTTCTTCTCTATTTGGTTTTCAACTCTTCCTTTGTTCCTTACTTATAGATACACATAATAAATGTTTGAACTCCCCACATCCTAAGGCTGTCTCCATATATGGTTACATTTAGCAGCTTGTCCCAATTTACCTTTTTGGCACCTTTCCCCCCTGTTGTTTAATTTCAATTTCTCTGGATTGCATATAGATGTTTTTCTTCCCATGCTACAAGCCTGTGAGCACAGTAATATGAATGACAACAAGCTACTGCAATAAGCTTATTTGTCTATTTGAGTCATTTTAGGATTTTCTCATGAACTAGAATATTGTCCAAAGTTTATTGTTTTGTAGTCTTGATAACTTGTACAGAACTGACAAATTAGACACAAGATCATTTATGCAAGAAAAGTGTACACCATCAAATTAATAATAGAACCTAACAGGAGCTTAATGAAACATTAGTGAATATATTTAAAAGCTAATTTTATTGCAACCCTGTGGACCCAGTCTTCTGGGAAGGGACAATGCCAGAATGTTTATACTGAGTAAGAAAAAAAGCTGTTACTCCGACATTGGTGATCCAGATTTGCCACCTGTAGTACCCCAAAGTAAGGAAAACTTTGTAAGATTTTTATTAACTGCTGCATTACCAATGTCAGGATCTGAATGATTTTTATTTGAATAAACCATGGTGCTATTGATTGAATGAATGTATGAATAAACGTTTTTCTTAGGAAGTTGTTTCAAGAATTAATGGGTAGCATTCTTGACTAATGAAGTTTCTTGAAAGTGATAGATTCTTTAAATTAATTATCATGGCTGCCTAATTGATTGCAAAGGCACTTTTTGTGAGTAACTTAAATTGGAACACTATCCCATTATTATTATTTACACAGCTTGTTTGATCGCTCATCTCATCAAAGCAAATTTTTGCAGCTCACAACAAAGCAACCCAATGATAATATGTTAAAAACCAATATACAAACATATAAAAGACATCCATAATCAATTTAAAACAAAATAATATGACCAGCAACAGAATCAATTCTTACACCAGCTTACTATTGCCAGACTCCCAAGAACTGCAGCAAAGCATGTCTTCAAAGCTTTCCCAAAGGCTGGGAGGGTCAGAGCCAACCTATGATCCAGGTAGATGATGATGCACAGGGCGGGCACCACAACAGAAAAGACTGTCTTCCTTGGCCCCACCAGATAGCAATAGTAGATAACAGATAATCAGAGTTGGAAGGTACCTTGTAGTTATCTAGTCCAACCTCCCACCCAAGCAGGAGACCCTACACCATTTCTGACAAATGGCAGTCCAATCCCTTCTTGAAAGTCTCAAGTGATGACACTCCCACAACTTCTGAGGGCAAGCTGTTCCATTGGTTGATTGTTCTCACTGTCAGAAAGTTTCTCCTTATTTCCAGGTTAAATCTCTCCTTGCTCAGTTTACATCCATTATTCCTTGTCTGGCCTACAGGCTCTTTAGAAAATAGCTTGACCCCTTTCTCTCTGTGGCAGCCCCTCAAATATTGGAAGACTGCTATCATGTCTCCCCTGGTCCTTCTCTTCACTAGACTAGCCAAGCCCAGTTCCTGTAACTGTTCTTCATATGCCTTAGTCTCCAGTCCCCTAATCATCCTGGTTGCTCTTCTCTGTACTTCTCAACATCTTTTTTATAGTGTGGTGACCAAAACTGGATGCAGTACTCTAGGTGTGGTCTTACTCTAGGTGTGGTCTTTATAGAGTGGTATTAGTACCTCACTTGATCTCGATTGTATCCCTCTGTTAATGCAACTTAGGATTGCATTAGCTTTTTTGGCAGCTGCTGCACACTGCTGGCTCATATTTAACTGATTGTCCACTAAAACTCCAAGAGCCCTCTCACTGCTATTGAGCCTGGTTTCACCCATATGTGTACGTTTGGTTTTTCTTGCCTAAGTGTAGGACTTTACTTTTCTCTACATTGAATTTCATTTTGCTAGTTATGGCCCAGTGTTCTAGTGTGTCAAGATCCATCTGATAGCACTTAGTCTTATATGCAGCTTCACCGCACTTTACAGTCCTCTCTAAGTGGTTTACAGAGTCAGTGTATTGCCCCAACAATCTGAGTCCTCATTTTACTGAGCTCAGAAGGATAGAAGGCTGAGTCAACCTTGAGCCAGTGAGAATCAAACTGCCAAACTGCTGGCAGCCAGCAGTCAGCAGAAATAACCTGTAGTACTGCATTCTAATCACTGTACTACCACGACTCTACAGAACATGACATTCTTCTGTAGATAGAACTCATAGCATGCCTTTCCCAGCTAGTTGTACATAAAGGGGTGTACCCAAAGGGAGATGATCCCTCATATAATCCAGTCTCATACCATAAAACTAGGATCTTGAATTGAATCAGGAAGAATATTGGAAATCAATATAGCTTATGAAACAGAAGTGTAACATGCGCTGAGAAAGAAATGCTCATAGTTGCCCATGCTGCCATATTTTGCACCAGATGCAGCTTCCAAATACACTGCAAGGGCACATTACAATAATCCATATCAGAGGTGACCATAGTATGAGTGTCTGTGAGCAGAATCTCCAGGTCCTGGGAGGTAAACAATTATAACTCCTTATAATTATTCTCCAAAGCTGCATAACAATAATATCTTAAACAATTCAACAGATGGCACGTTGAAATTAACTTTTTGCAATTATAGTGTCCCTTTTATCATGAGTATTTTTAATCATTCCTTTCAGCAGTGTAAAGAGGCTTGTCCTTCATAATCATTATGTAGAAATCAGCATATAGCTCAAAAGATGTACTCACAAAAAGGCTCAGTTTTACAGGATTCCTACTGTAATCTTCATAACACATGAATACAGGAAATACTTTATTCATTTGTCATGTTATTTTTGTACATAAGAAAAAAAGGAAAGACTGAATCATAGTCTGACTTCTGCTCCATAAGGCTTAAGTTGCCCATAAGATCTGGTTTGAGCTCCAAATCCTTCTTCTTGTAATACCATCCAAAATATGGTCTACTTTCTAGTGCTGACAGAATCAAATATTATTTTTTTAGAATCCAAAACTGTGAATCTACCATCTTTGTGCAAGTGGACTACCATCTGGCCTAGTCCTCAAAGTCAAAGAAGAAGGGAAAAAAGGGAAAAGTTCCTTGAAATAAAGGTTAGATGGCAAACCTAAGACACAAGTTCAGCCTCACTTAGATCAATGGAAAATGCAGGCGACAAATGCATACAGTTTGACTTAGTTTAATACTAGCGTTAATCAAAACCTAACTTGCAATTTCTAAAGCATTTCCTCCAGAGGAGTCTGTTTTTTACCTTATTGGTGTCTGGTTTTTTTTAAATATCTTAGTAAGCTATTTAAGCTTACAAGTTGCACTAGACTTATGATTGGTCAATTAGCGACCATTCAAAGCTAAGCCAGAGCCAACCCTCTAAAAAAGATACCTAAAACCGAGTTCTGAAATTCTGATGAGTGCCCCCTCTAGAGTCACATGACTGGATTTGAGGTGGTCAGCAACTGGCCCTCACTTATAGCTGTTTGCAGCATCCCATATCATGTGACTGCAATTTATGTTTTTCCCCCAAACCAGTGCTCACTTCTGATTTTCAGCAAAAAAGGCCCCATAGAGAACAATGGGTTCGCTTAACAACCATTGAAAGCAAATTAAAATTGGGTCAGTCACTGGTCAAAATTGGGTCAGTTTACACCATCATATAATGGCCAGGCTCCATTACGGCCATAGTCAAAGACTGCCTGTGCTTGATTGTTTAAAGGTATTACTAGTGATGTCATTTACCATTCATTTCTGTCCAATGACTAATGGCAGAGGATCCCTCATGGTTTCCTCCTGTGGGATTTAATTGAATTATGGGAAGACAGGGAGAGGGCAGACTACTGGCAAAAGTTTGTACAACGATTGCATGTCATTTGGCCATTTCACAACTAAATAAATGCAGTAATCAACATTCAGCCAATGAAAACAGTATCAACATTCTCTCCCCAGTTGGAAGTACTTTTAAATTCTCTTTTCACATTGAAAGAGAGTTGCCTCCCACCCCACCCCACCACAAAGCCCAAGGAACATTTTCAGTATGATAGTCCTTCTCCATATCTAAAATAGGTGGGTTTTTTGAATTACTTGCCTTTGCTTCCTACCAAAGCTTTCCATTTGTTGCATGGGACCTGCATGTTCTCTCTTTTTCTTGATACAATACTACTGATGCGAATCATCAAATATTGACCTTTATTTTTCTTTTTGTGCCAAGGAAGAGTCTGCTGATTTGTGTTACCAGTTTAAATTACGGAGAAAATTAGGAGATATTAATGACAGAGACAGAGATATTGCAGCAAAACTAAAACAGTAGATTTTTTTTTATAAGAATCATCTTCTCTCTTTTTCCAAAAAATATTTTATCTACTGTACATTTATAATGAAAAAAGTTTCCAAGATTTATTTTAGTTTCCTCTACTTCCTCCAAGATAGAAGTGTAGATGTCAATCATTTGTTGTGTGCAACCAGGGGTGAATATAGAATTTTCAATTGACAAGAACAATTTCATACATAAGACTTTCTTTCTTCCCACTCCCAGATCAAGTATAAGAATAGAAAAATACTGTAGAACTGTATCAAACTCTATTTCATCAGGGTTGTGTTTGACCTTGGGGAGGCCAGGGAGGCATGGCCAGTTTGACATCACTCGTGTTGAAGGCACCTGTGGTCCGAGTGCTCTGCCAGTAAAATTGGGTTCCCGAGCTCTGTTTTCAGCCGTGATGGCCTCCTGCAGCACTCTGCCAGCAAAAACTGAGTTCTCCTGACTTCTGTTTTTGCTGGCAGAGGGCTGCAGGCCAGATCTTCACTGTTTTCAAGGCGGCCCCGCGGGCCAAATCTAAGTACCCCGTGGACCAGATCCAGCCCCTGGGGCTTGAGTTTGACACCCCTACTGTAGAGTTTCAGTGATTCCTTTGTAGCTCTTTGACCTCTTTCTTTTTCCTTTTATGAACCTGTAGTCCCTTAATTTGGGAGAGTCAGAGAGACTGGATGGAGCTGAGCATTTACTGGCCAAATGCCTTTCCTGATGCCTCTGTGGAATTCTCAGCACATTTTTTTTTCTTTGTACAAAGAAAACAAGAGAAACATCTGCCACTACCTAGGATTGAACCTTCTGAGAGGGAGGCGAGCATCTTCACCACTAGGCTACCACATCAGTCATGACGTTCTTTGACTTCCTTATTTGTCTGAAAATGTTCAATAGTATGGCTCAAAGTTGTACCCATTTCTATCTTACCCATTTTGAGTTAATGAAATTTCAGGGATTAGAACAAGGCCAAGGAAATCCCCATATAATGAACATTCTATAGCTGTGTGGCAAATAGAACTCCTATGCACTTTAAGGTTCAGTGAGCTTTCTATTTAGAGACAGCAATGCTTTAAATAGAATTTATGTCTTGACTGAAAGATTGTATAACACTATTGCACAGACATGCAATTTCATACCAAGATAAGATGCTTATCTGCTCTACTCTGATGGTTCAGAACATAATTTGATGTACTTTTACTATGTTTCTGGGACCTTTTACTAATTTGAAAAAAGAAAAATTCATTCACACTTCTCTCTTCTACAATGGCACAAATAAGAAAATGGTTGATCTTGCCATGCAAATAATAAGGAAACAATAGAAGAGGGTAATGATTACATTTGTTCTGTGTGTGAAAAACCATTGTAGAGTGTTTTTACCCTGTGAGGTTCTGAGAAATATCTTTGCCTTGTGTTCCTTCTCTAGGCTAATTTTCTTTCCATTGTTCTGCAGTTTTCAGTACTTATGAATTGGTTTCACTGAGAACTTACAGTGAACAACAGTCTGCCTACATCATAGGACAAGATAGGATATGTTATACAGTTTACTTCTTGTCTCATTTGCAAGTTCCTGGAGGAACCCCATTCAATCTTGATTATTTTCACACCATGCATGTTCAGAACTATCAGTGCATTGTTTCATTTTATCCTTGGAAATGTCCCTCAATATCTCAATACAGCTGTTCCAGGGATAAAATTGATAATAGAATAGATCCACTGTGAGATTAAAATTCAATTAAGTCTTTTAAAAGTTTCTTTAATGTAAGCTATTGTCATCAGTATTTGAACACATTCTTCATCAAAAGATAGTACTGGACATATTAATGAACAATATTAGAAACTATATACTAGGTATCAAGTGAATAAGAAATTTCTGTTATACACTGATAATGGGGAGGTGGACTGGAACTCTGGTCTGTAATGCGAGAGTGAATGTAATTCACAAGTATGCAAGTCTGGCCCTATTTTCATTGATGAAGAGTTGGATAAAGTGCAAGCTCAAAAGATAGATTATGGTATTGCTGTTAATATGCAATTTAAAGAGGCAATTCCACTATCTATGGAAAGGGTATCTCCGTCAGACTTCTCTTACTATCTATCTTCATTCATTCTACCAAGTTGCAGCAAAGGGACAGATGAGAAGTATGGTGATACCACCGTCTCTACTGAAAGACTGTTTTTAATTGAATTCCATCACTTTTGGATAGCTATTGTAGGAATTTTATAAATAAGAAATAGAAATGGTGCTTTTTGTAGGGAGGGCTGGCAACTGGAATAAATAAAATAAAGCAAATTAACCATTTCATTATTTTTAATATACAGTAACTCAGTTCAACTTATCACTGTGAAAAATTGCAGGACACCTTTACAGGAAGATTGGAAAACATTCCTTGTTGAAAAACACAGTTTTGACTCTGCAAAGGCCCAACAGTGCAGTTGATACAGAACACAAATCACAATCAGGCAGAGTATTCAATTACTGGGAAAGCAGATGCAAAGTCCTGTGCTAGCCAAAGGGAAAAGCAAAGGCACTTTGGATTGCTGTGTGCCAAGCAGACTCCTGTGGTGCATACTTACATGCTTGCCTAAACAAAGAAGTTTTTGTCTCTATAGCATCTTGAATGCATGCAAATGTACTAGGTTCCCTTCTGGGCAGTAAAATAATTCTCCCAGTTTAGAGGAATTGAAGCCCCACTTTATAAAACATTATTGCAGAGTGTGATCAACTGAGTGACAGTTTTTACCTGAGGCACTGCAGGAAGCAGTATACTGAAGAGGGTTTAAGGAGATGTAGCTCCACACTCAAGGGTGGCATCTTTCTGGCTACATTGTGCTAAATCTAATCCTGATCATGTGATGCTGCAGTTAGCTTCTTCAAAACAAGTTGGCAGAGGATGAATTTGTTTTCTAATTTCACACTGACTCAAAATATGGGTTTGATAATGCAGTTAGGCATTGTTCAAAGTTTGAATCAATAGTCTTCTAATATACTTCCTTTTTTAAGTTCAAGGAAAAACAATCTAATATCCTCCAGATGTTTTGGATTGTGCTTTCCATGCACTCCAGGAAACATGGCCAATGGTGACTGATTATGTAGTTAAAACCATCTGAGACACTAGGTTCCTGTTACTATTTTATATAACAATATGTACTTTTTACTTATTTTAAAAAGTGCAAATCCAGACATAATAGAGCCCTCCTATTCATCTGGTTTAGAGGGATCATAAACATTTTTCTCCAAGAGCTATTCTTACAGCATCATTAATGAAGAGGAAACTCAGTTTGATGTAGTGCCTAAGCCACTGCAGAAATTAGGAGACTGTGAGTTTTAGGCCTCCCTTAATCAGCCTGCCAGACTTTATTGTGATTTTAGACCAGTCAATTTCTCTCAGCCCAACCAACCTACCTCCAGGCTTGTTGTTGTGGGGAAAACAGGAGTCAGGAAAATCATGTACGCTCACCACTATCATTTGACCAAACAGTTAATCATTTATTATTAACTCTGACTCTGTTGTTACATCCTCAAGCCCCCATTCCTTTAATCTTAATCTACTATTGACCTCACCCTATTCCTAAGAGGTCTGTAAGGGGTGTGCATAAGTACACAATCATGCCTACCATCCCTGTCTTATTGCCCCCATTTATTCTTACCTATTTCCTGTATTCATACTCATGTTACTCTTATACCTATTATCTTATAAGCAATTGACAAATCAAATAAATAAAATAAAAACTGTTATTGTTATTATTTAACTTGACAATAGATCTTATCATACCTTAGAGGATAAGGAAAATATGCAAGAACTATATTTTCAGCAAAAAGGGCTGAAACTGTCCAAACAATGAGATAACACTCAGAAGTGACTCAGACAAATACCTCCCTAATTCCTAAAAATATAAAAAGTAGAAAGAGGTGTAGCAGAATCAGACTTGTAAGTTTCTATTATATCTAATTTCAATAAAAGTAGTTTTAGTCTTCCTGTTCAATTTCGTGGTCTGGTATACTCTGATCAAGAGCTGACCCTCTTAATTAAATCACAATATTTTATTGCTAATATCTTTTGTTGATAATGTATTGGAGAAAATGTACTTTTTCTGCCCTGCAAAAAGTTTGTAGATCTATTTTCTAACTTCTGTAATGCTTAAATCTAGGTATGTTCAACTTAGCTATATTAGGAATAGGTACATAGATCATTTTATAGAGAAATTTGCATTTTGTTAATGGAGTCACTTTTAATGCAGTTTTCATCTAACCTGCCAGAATTGGAACCTGTCACTGTGAATCCATGAACTATTGATCTGACTGAAAATGCGGCTAGGTGCCTGTTTCTCCTGAATTCTGTCCCTATCAAAATAGGAAATCATTTTGTTCCTAAAGAAGCCACTCTTTGTCAGACCCGATAGAATGGAGATATCAAATGATTCCTTTTATGGATCCATTTACTATTACAAAGTATTTAAGAGACCAGGAGGCAGCTCATTCAGTTCTACATTTGCTAGTTATGGATGTTAATTGTAATATTGTTTGAGAGAAACAGCCATTTCTTTTTTTTTATTTTTGCCTCTTTCAGAAAAAAGAATTTGCAGAGAAGAATGTTTGGCATTTTGCTATCACAACAGAAAAGTACTATACTGCACAAGAAATCCTTGGACTAAAATCCCAGCAAAAACAATGGATTAAATTAGAGGTTCCCAATATTTCCAGTGATTGAAAACAAAGAATAATGATCTGTTATTACAAATCAAGTCCAACAAGAGAATATTTTAAATGAATGTACCAGTTCTGGAAGGAACAACATGAAAAACAGAATGGAGGCATGGGAAGACAAAGTACTGCATGGCCAGTATATTTAAAAAAATAGCAGGGAAAGGAGATAACAACAAGACCTGGCAATGGCTAAAAGCATGAAAGTTGAAGAAAGAGAACAAGGGACTAATTCTGGCTGCACAAGATCGAGTCTTAAGGACAAGTGCATACAAAGCCGGAATTGAGCAACAGAGAGTAAGTGCTGCCTATGCAAAGAAGCTGAAGAAACAGTGGACCACCTGGTAAGCTGATTTCCCAGATTGACTACAAACAACGGCACAACAAAGTAGCAACAATGGTGCATTGGAAGATCTGCAAGAAGTATCTTTTGCCTGCAAGCAAAAAAAACTATGGGACCATAAAATAGAGAGTCATAGAAAATGAAGAAGTTAAATTCCTCTGGGACTTTAGAATTCAGACAGACAGGCACTTGCCATATAATACCCTGACTTAACAATTGCCGATAAGAAAGTCAAAAAAAAGTCTGGATAGTTGATGTGGCAGTGCCTGGAGACAGCAGAAGAGAAGAGAAAGAATCAGAGAAGATAATAAAATACAAAGACCTACAAATAGAAATAGAACAACTGTGGCAATGGCAAGCAAGGGTAGTACCAATAGTAACAGGTGCCTCGGGTGCAATCACAGAACCACTGGAGCACACTTGAACACCATTGGCATTGACAAATTTGCCACCAGTTGATTAGAAAAGGTGGCTTTATTGGGAACAGCTTCAATCCTGCAACAATATCTGTAAAACCATCCAACTTCCAGATCTGACTATCCCAGGTAAGGACTCAATAGGTAGATAAAAATGCCAAACCCGGTCCCAACATCTGGCTGACTGTGTGATAATAAATAGTAAAATAATAATAATTAAGGCATGGATCAGGGCTGTGAACATCTGTCTTTAGGAAAGAGTGGATCACAAATAAGAAAGTGATAGAAAAGACAAGGTGTACCCCATTATCTCTATTCATTGTTATACTAACTTGAGGTGGGTGGAATTGAAATCTATCAACATCTGGAAGGCCATAGGTTTCCCAGTCTTATATTATAGCAAAAGTAATCAGGTTCAGAAATACACCTCTTTCAGTGGGAGAGAAGAAAAACCATGCATCAACTTCCATCTGTAAACATTATCTGTCTGGCCACGGCTTCCAGAAACTGGTTCAGCTTTCAAGCTTAGAAAACTTGGAAACAGTATTTTTGCTCTTTATTGTACAATATCTAAAAACAATGATGTTGTGATGGTTTGCAGTTATGGAACAAAGCCAGATTTTATCTAAAAGCTGAAGATGGATTGGCAGTAGGACTAGAATTGCCAGTAGGCTCAGCAAGTAAATTTTCACATGACCCATAATGATGTGATTGTTGACCCACATGAGCTACAGCTATTAAAATTGTAATCTAAATATTTATCTCACTTTACTGTTTATCTTTATCTATTCCATGCCTGATTACAGTATTGCTTATATAATACTGTATAAATAAATTCATAAATAACTACAGTTTGAGAAGCAATGAGCTGTGTTAGTAACCTCTCTGCAATGCTATCAACCTACTGCATTTCTCCACTTCACTAGCAGCGGGTGCACAATGGTATATTTGTACATTTATTTCTCTGACTTGTGACATTCCCAGAATCAAAGATATACATGTCTTCCCAACTGTGCTTCTCCTCTAAAAAACGGGCAGAGATACATATTCTGTTGATCAACTGTTGTGTTATGCATTTGCTCACTTCTGCGGAAATCAGTTGGATTTAGTCATGGATTCTTCCTCTTTACAAACATTGCTCATCATTCATGGATCTACTGAAGCAAGGCAACAACTGTGTGCTTTGCTTAGGCTATAAAGCAGCCATTAATTTGGTTTAATATCCCAGAAAAACAATTATTAAGATGGCTTTTCCTTTGGTATAGAAGTAGTTCAACCGAATTCTTATATACCATAAACTAAGATAGAGAATAGGTATTAAGCTTCTAAATCCCTACAACAAGAAGGAGGCATAGTGACCAAATGATAATAGGAGGGAACAACTCAATGCATTGTGTCTTTATGTTTTCTATTTCACATTGTGCAAGTATATTCAGGAGTAATTCAGCACTGAGAGAAGCCACCTACCTTCATCCCACTACAATTAAAGGACTGAAACCTTTGGAAATGTAAGAACGGAAGAACATACAGAAATGTAAACACAGTCTATGTTAAGAGTAAAATAGGGAGACATATATTGGATCTTTTTAACCTAACATTGATCCAATGTCTTCTAGAGCTTTTCCTTGGCTTTTATTTCCCATGCAAAGACATGCATGTCAATTGTAAGCATGACATGAAACGCAATATTCAGTTTGGCATTTTGTGTGTTATTTGTTTACATGTCTCCCATCTGTCCTCCATCCGTTGATGACAAAATATGAGCTCTGATATTTAGACAAAGAATATATCACAACTTCTCACAACAGCATATTGAATGCAATAAAACAAATAAAAATGCATCTTTATGGAAAGTGCATGCATCTTACAGCCAAACATTTGGCATGCAATATAAAACGAAATGTCATGCAAAGAAGTCATTTAGGGCTCATGTCTTGTCTTAACAGAAATAGGCTGAGGGCCTAGTATTAGATGATAGCCAAGAGTTGAAGTTTCTTGCCCCTTCCTGGTTTTGAGGAGGCAAGGTATGCATTGTCTTATCAAATATAGGGAGATCATAATCTGACAGTTCAAAAATCACAGCTCTCTTTCTTACAGTCCCTGAAATCATGGTACCAAAATATTTCCTTTCATTTAGTGGAAAGAGAAGAATTATAAATTGATCTTTTTTAATACAATTAATTATCTACAACTACAAATAAAAATCAAAGAACAAAAATTGTGAATACAAAAAATAAAAATCTGTCTAAACAAATGTGATTATAAAGAAGAGGAAATATAGATTTAAAAAAAGAAACAGAAGACACATGAATTATTCTATCTTTCTATTACAAGAATTATATTAACAAGAATTATATATGCAGCAGTGTAGCACTGATGAAAATTGTGTAATGAAATGTCTGCAACAAAACAAGAACCTCAGAGAGAACCCCTCAGTTATATCTATATAAATAAAATATAATGTCTACAGCTTAATTTTTAAAGAATAAATTAACTCTCATTCACATAAAATTATATTGTCTGATATTTTTTTCTGAAAAAGAGTCACCCTTTTTCAAAATGTGCAGCTCAATGTATTATCATAAGATCTTTGCCACCACTTGTACTTCCAGGAAAGAAATTGTGAAGTGAAGATAGCTCTGTTAAAATTGGAACCAACACCCACAGCAGAATGAAGAGCCAGTGGGAAGGAGAGGACTTCAAATCACTCACAGGTGCTCCAGCTGTTGCTCCATGCAAGAGGACCACAAGACATCGTTCTACATTGGGTTTAGAGCTCTGGGAGATGAAGGAATAAATAGCCAAAGGGTGATTAGAATTCTGATTTTGCAAAGTGAGAAACTGACTAGGAGTCCAGATGGATTTGAAACAAGTTTTTGGAATTAAGTATAAGAATCCTTCCCATGGGAAAATGCTTTTGTGTTGTTGTTGTTGTTTTTTAAAGATAGAATTGAACTTTGAAAATTGGACAGAGAAGAAAATAGAAGGAATCAAAGACAACAATTTAAAAAAGAACACTTAAATTTGACTTACTAATGAAGCAAAATACATGGGATGTATTGAAGGTTATTTGTGAACAATTGTGATGGCTTCCCCACATACCAGCTCTGACGATGATGAAGAAACAACTATGGGGATTTGGACGGGTGGTGGTGGTGCAAAGGAACACCAGGAAGTTGACAAGGTCTCCAAGCCAGAAGTGGAGAGGCCAGGCATTAGCGGAGGGCTCACTGGAGGGACAACTGGACAAACATCTAGCTGGAGGGGAAAAAAGGAGAGGTTCAGATGCAGCTGGAAAACTCAGAGCCCCCCTCCAAAAGTACAGATTGTGGAAGTTGCACAGCTGCAGCCAGCCAGTGAGAATGAGGTGGAATTGCCTCCCCCACCTGATCCACAAATGCACAGTGTGGAATGGGAGCAGGTTCAATGGAGGTCAGTGAGGCTACTCACAAGAAGGCAGCCTCACCCTTCCTGATGAGCTTTGTCACCAAGCAGTTATTTAGTCTGATGAGTGGAGCAGGGGGTTGTTGGAAACAACTGCCCATTATCTTGTTGTGTGCGTGCCTTTTCTTTGTGACTTCAGTTTTAGTGGACTGTGCTACATTTGGACTTTGGATTTTCTCGTGGATTTTGGACTCATACTTTGGACTTCAGACTGGAGCTGGTTTGTGGACTTTGCAGACTCTTTGCCTTGCCTTTGCTTTTACTTTTGAATTTGGTATCCTTGTGCCTAGAATAAGCAATAGGACTTTGCCCTGGGTATAAGTTGCAATCTGGGAAATTCATATTAAGGGCCTAGACTATCAATAAAGGGCTTAAAATTCTTGGGCATGTTGTGTCTGTGGACTGAAACAGGGCAACAATGGACCCAAAAATTAATTTTATGAATGTTTGCCATTATAGATACAATTTGTCAAAAATATGCTATGGATAATGAACAAGTTTTACACGGCAAGACAGCAACTGATTGCAAAGCAAATTTAAAAATGACAGGTGCAAGTTTAATATGGAAAATGATGCTAAAATTGGACATACAAATGTAAATTAATGTCTTAATAATTAAAATGGATATATAAATAATAGACCAATAGGGTGACCTGGATAATCTTCCCACATTCATTTTACAAAAGAGGCTTGCTAAAATTTTGAAGAATTTTGTGAGAAGGCACAAAGAAATGAATAAAAAAATCACATTCTATGATATTATTTGAAGGGAAATAAGATTAAGATTGTTAAAAGTAGAAGAAAGGAATATAAAGTTGGTTTATTTGATCAAGGTTCAAATAGATATGTTGCTATCTTTGGTAATCCTTAATGGATATTTCCTGACATGGACTGAAAAAAATGAAGTTTTAAGGATCTGTTTATAGCCAAGAGATGAAATGTAGGAAGAAGATATATTTTAAGAGATGATAAGTTTCTAAAAATGTTTATACGTATTGTGATGAAGGGAGAAGTCATTTCTCTGTTTTTCTTTTTTTTTCTTTACTATATTCTTTTTTTATTTCCATAGTGCTTGCTATTTTTCTTTTTATTCTTTAATTTTATTTACCTTTTACTAGTTTTTAATCTAATTTTAAAGAGAAAAGTCAAACCTTTGGACCTTTATAAATATATAGCCTCATAACTAATGGTTTTGCTCAAACATGTGCCCTTGTTCTCAAATTATAAAAGAGATTTTTCCACACTTCATTTCAAATTTCCAAAATGTGGCTGGGCTAAATATGTATTCCTTCATTTAATTTATATATAACTTTTGCTCCAGGAGCTCAAGATGATGTACCTAAGACCCCAGCTTCGTCTTTCTCACAAGAGAGAGGGGGAGACAGGGAGGGAAGGAAGGAAGAAAAGAGAGAGAATGACAAAAAAAGAAAACAGACCCAATCAGTGAATCAGACCCTGACTAAGGGTAGATCTGAAAATGAATCTTCCCAGATTGTCTGTTTCACTTATACAAAACATGATTTAATACAATGAGCTATAAAAAATACGATAAGAATTCACTCTAATGAAAAATATGCCAAATATCCTAGCGTTCATTAAATTTCATACTCCTAATTTTTGCAATGTGCTTCTTAGTTCCTTCTATTTCTCCAGTAATTTTTGAAGACAAACATCTAAGATCTTCCCGATATGATGGTTAAAATTTAATTTTTTTTTCTTGACTTGGAATAAAAACAAAAGTAGAATGGTATTAATTGAAAATTAAGAAAATGCTGTTATCCAAGCTAAAGTATTCGTTAGAGCAGCATTGCCATCTAGTGGTCAGAAAAGTAACAACCACCACTCCTCAGCAAGTTGTTTTCACTTGAAGCGGTCAAGCCCTTTATGACCTCAAAGCTATATTAAGGCCTACACAGATAGAGACATACAGACACACACAGATACAGATACAGATATACACAAGCACATACAGATAAGCACACAGACACATGCTACATAACACACACCACACATTATACATGGAGTCAGCTAAACTACAAGGAAAATCAGATTAGATGTTTCTTAATATATTTCTTGGCAGAGCATGATATGAGTGAAACTAAGGTAATACTGATCATTATATGTATATTTGTTCCATGGTAATTGTATAAATAAAAATATAGCCACTCTTGATACATTATAATTCACTAACATTCGTTTGGCTGTTCCCTTCTTATCCTCAGAGGTTTGATAAAATTGAAATCTAAATTAGTTCTGAATATAAAATGAATAATTAATCTTATTGGAGTTTAAAAATGGATTCTTGTACAACATATCGAGTATCATTCTAAAGAAATACTCTGTGATTAAAGAAGATATCTATTGAGTTACTGGTGGAAGGGGAGACCAGGAGAGGGCACAATAACTCAATGATGCATCTCCAAAGCAGAGGTGGTAATCAGCAGGTTCTGACCAGTTCTGGAGAACGGGTAGCTAAAATTTTGAGTAGTTGAAGAGAACCGGCAAATACCACCTCTGACTGGAGATTTTACAGTATCTTTCCCTGGCCACGCCCACCAAGCCACACCAGTAGTAAAAAAAATTGAATACAATCACTGCTCCAAAGTAATAGTAAAAGTAGAAAAGAAATGCTACCTTTATCATGTCTCCCTAGCTCTATAATGATTACTTTGTCTGGTTATAATGCTATAGAATTAGTACACCAGTCTGTCAAACAATCTGCTATTTTACACATTGAGATACCAAACACTCTGTCCGTGGTTTCAGGATGTAAAGTAACTTCTGAACCATTCAATCTTTCACCCTGTCACCAAACTTTGCAGTTTTACAAATGTTACATGTGATTGACCTGCTGGATGCTGAAGTATAAACTACTAAGTTTTACAATAGAAAATAAATACTAGTGTTAAATAGTTTTGAACATTCTCTCCTAGGAGCTGGAATGGGTGCCTAGGGTATCTGGAGAGTATGGTTTTAAAAATGTCAATATGGCTGTTGTGTGATTAAAGCTCTACACTTTTTAAATGTGTGTTGTACATTATTGGTCAACATCTTGATGCTCCACCATACCCTGCAGGCAACCCTGATGTGTGTTAGTTGACCATATCTGTTAAGACAGATTTGTTCACTGTATGATGGAAAGGGAAGATCTGGAGAATTTTCCCCATGTCCTCAAAGCTTGTATAATCTTAATAACATGAAGGAAAAAAACACCCTGCTAAACCTGGATGCCATATGTCCATGTAATAGCAACAAGTAAAGATCTTCAGGGAACAGTAACTGTATCTCAAAACCTTTAGTATAATAGGTAGAAACCTAAAGGCTTCTTCCCTGGACTGTTGATCCTGAAAAGGAAAAACTCTGCCTTTGTACCCCATTCAAGCAAACACCTGTATAAATTGCTTTACAGCAGGGGTGTCAATTTCATTGAGGGATCAAGGTTGTGTTTGACTTTGGGAGGCTGGAGTGGGTGTGGCCAGGATGGGTGTGACCATCTCGACATCACTTGTGTTGGGGGCGCCTGTGGTGGTCTGAGCACTCTGCCAGTGAAAATGGGTTTCTGAGTTCCATTTTCGGCTTCAACGGCCTCCTGCAACCCTCTGCCAGTGAAAATGGAGCTTGGGGGGGTGGCTGTGGCCCTCACGACCTCCGTTTTTGCTGACAGAGGCACCGTGAGCCAGTCCTTCATTGTTTCTAGAGTAGCCCCCTGGGCCAGATCTAAGCACCCCATGGGCTAGATCTGGCCTCCGGGCTTGAGTTTGACACCCCTGCTTTACAGTGTGCTTGAATGACAGGGAAAATCAACATTCCTGAACAGTTTCTATACTTCACTGTGCCTCCACTAAACAGGCATTTTTATATATTTGTTTATCATATGTGTGTGCTGTCCATTCCCTCTAGAAGCAACTCATTAAAAAGCCAGTAAACATTAAAATGATTTTAAAAAATAACATCAGCAATAATATAGTGCTAGCTATTCATAGAATTTCTGAGAAAAAAATGAGAAGTGGGACTTAAAACTGTGTTGCCATTGTTAAAATATCCCAAAGATGCTTTTTCAGGAGGCAACTGGACTTTGTTGGTTTTTTTCTTCAAAGACATCTCACTTCTCATCCAAGAAGCTTCTTCAGCTCTGACTGAATGGTGGGAAAGGATTGATATTCGTTGCAGACAGCTGGTCATTTTCATCCTTTTAGGGGGTCGTTGAAGCACTTGGAGGTTTATCTGTAGTGCTTCTGGTTGCTGTTGTCTCCATCTCCAAATCTACTATCATGTGTATTTTGTCCCACCTCCAGATACCAGAAAGTGGAAATAAATAGGTGGACTCTTAAATATTGAAAATTAGCAGATGGATAAATTGGTTGTATAAATGGATGGGTAAAGTAATTGACTTATAGGCCATGTTTTGGTAAGATTTCATCATACATTATTATATCATTAAAAAATTATAAACCAATTATTCAGAAATAAGCACCAAACCAGGATTATCAGTCTCCCTAAATCTGGTACTTATTATTAGTAGTTCTGGAAGTAGAAATGATAACTCTCAAAATTTCCAACAAGTACTTTCCCATATACTCAGCTATACCTGGGATAGCTCAAAACTGCATAAACCAAGCTATTAAACAGTTGAAAAATAGTTGTTCTTGAACATTTTTTTAAAAGGAGATATCAAATATTTGTTATTATTTCCAGCAGATTTCAGAAACCTATGTAGCTGTCAATAAAGAAACCAAGAATGCACAGTAAGTATCTTCAAACTAGGAATATAACAACCAAAAAGCCCAGGTTTTAAGACATTGGAAGAGAAATGTATTAAATCTCATGGCACCTTCTTCTACCTGAGCCTAATATTCTGCCTACTCTGCAGCTCACTGATACATCTGTTCTTTAAAAGACTATTTTATGACTAATTAAGGGAATATTTCCATATGATGCCTCCAACAATCCTCTTACTTCTCCAAATATTGAGAAGCTGAAAGAAGTAAAAAAATACTGTTAGCTCTGGATCACTGCACATTTTTGCCCTCAAACATTAGAGTGAGATACAAAAAATGGACCCAAATTCTATAACAGCAATAACTGATATGTCTCTCTATATATGTACCCCAACAAGGGACACTTGGATAGCAGTCAAAGGATCTTCCATCTTTCAGTCCAGGCATATGAATATATGTTTGAGAGAACAAATTACCTATCTCCTTAATGAAGGGAACAACATCAAGGCAAGTATTTGGGATCTACAAGATACTATGAGGATCATGAAAGCTGAACTCAGAAGGTAAGTTGTAATAAAGATGACGCTAAATGAATGGCACATTCTTTGTTTTCTTTTTTGAAAAACATTCAATTGAAACATGAACAACTTTTCAGATTTGAGCCTTACTTTGTATTGCTCAAATATTTTCTCCAAAAAGCTCATCAAATAGACATTTAAAAAACAGTTTAAATCAAAGCCACATTAATTAGTCAGCTCTGATTATTATTATTATTATTATTATTATTATTATTATTATTATTATTATTATTATTATTATTATTATTATTAATGATGATATTGTTATGGTTGTTATGATTACTATGACTAATATTTCTAATTTGCACAACATCCAAAGTTCTTTGAATAGATTAATACATTATTTAAAACATGATTTATTTATTTATTGCTTTTGAGTGCTTTTGAGTCAGCATTGACTTCTGGGGAGTATCTCAACTGCTCATGTCTTGCGTTGGCCAGTGGATCACATGAGAAGCCTTCTCCATGGGACGGCCTTGGCTTGGAGCTCCCACCTAGCAAATATAGTCGTTAATATTTTGAACAGCTTGGACAAGTCAGTCATCTGCTAGCCTTTTCTGGAATATCTCTTCCAATACATCTCTTCCTTCCCAATTTAGCTGGGGAGGGAGGAGTAGCTGCTGAAAAATTGCACTTTGTCTAATTAGCTTTTTTACAATGAACAAATCATTACAATTGTTGTTGTTGCTATTATTATTCCATGGCTCATGCCCAGGATAAAACAAGCTGAGGAAGCCATCACTTTCTTAGAAACAGACATGGAAGTAGTTAAGAAAAGACAGGAGGAAGAGAATGAAACAGCATCTTCAGAGGAGGAATTTCTGAAAAAACTGGTAGGCAGTAATAAAAATAAATATTCCTGATTAATTTTCCACACAAAACATGGCATCCTAAAAATAAGAACCATAAATCTGCTGGCTAAATGACACGTAACTGGTGGCATGATTTGAATGCATTTAAAGCAATACCTGGCAGCCCTACATTACATTTAGTCAAACAAATTTTTAAAAGCACTGATTTGTGAAAGGTCTGCTTAAAATGAATCTCACCGCTTTAAGGTCTCAAGAGACAAGATAAAACTGAGCTTCTCAGGGATTGGAAAGCAAGGAGGGTTAGCCCTAGCCCTAGATGAATAGAAGGTATCAGGAATTTCCAGGAGTGTAGGCTATTTTGAATTTTAAAAAAACACAGAAGGTATAATTTGCAAACAATTTGGTGACTGCCAAGAAAATGGCATGCACCTATTATGAATCACCCAGAATCAGGTTTGATTTGCAAGGGTATTTGCTTTTTCTTAGTTCAAGACATATTTGCTTGACACCTTCAGTGATTGTGGCACATCATTACTTAGACAAGTAGCCCAGCTCAGTACTTATAACTCAGAAAATCTGTACCGACTGTTCTCCGAACAATCCTCTGAGTCCCTGTCAGTTGTCAATCACTATTTGCCCTATTGAGCAATGTCACAAAGCAGGATAAAGAAGGAATCTCAATGAAAAAGCTTTATTTTTTTTAAATCCCCCAACAGGGTCTCCCTTACCATTGAGCAAAGTGAGAGTTATATCCTGTGACACTTGCTGGTAGTGAAACGGCAATTGCCTGGACTCTTCCTTCTGAGTCTTCCTCAGTTGGAACATTCCCATGCTGGTCTGCCCGAGACCTCTGATCAGAGTAGTCTACCCCAGGGGTTCCCAACCCCCAGGCCAGGCAAGCAGCAGGAGAGTGCTCTTGCACAGTGCTCCATTTGCTCAAGTGGTGGGCACTCACGTGAGCATGAGAGAACCACTAGTCTACCCCCATCATGCCATATAGGGATTTTATCCTTTGCCACAGGCAGCAAAATCATTCATTTGGGTAGCTCTGCTACTCACATCATGAATTTAGGCATATTGTTACTTCCACACCAGAGTGGTACTCCCAAATGTAGCAATAGCAATAGCACTTGGTCTTATATACCACTTTATTTATTTATTTATTTATTTATTTTTGACAATTGCTTACAAGATAATAGATATAAGTAAAAAACATAGTTATGAATACATGGATACATATAAGAAAAAAGATAAAAATAAAAGAAACAATAGGACAGGGACGGTAGGCACATTGGTACGTTTATGCACGACCCCTTCACAGTGCTTTACAGCCCTCTCTCTGTGGTTTACAGAGTCAGCATATTGCCCCCAACAATCTGGATCCTCATTTTACCCATGTCAGAAGGATGGAAAGTTGAGTCAACCTTGAGCCTGGTGATCTGCCAAACTGCTGGCAGCCGGTGCTCAGCAGAAGTAGCTTGCAGTACTGCATTCTAACCACTGCACCACCGCAGCTCTTATCAAATGTAGCTGTGGATCCCACAGCTGGAACAGTAGAAGAGGCTTGAATGAATTTCAGGAATGAATTTCTTTACGAACTAAAAGTCATAATGAATCATAGAAGAACATCTCTTTGGGCCAAGACAAATTTGTTTAATTATAGTTTGTTAAACAATTTATGGCTCAGGTTTTTTAGGTGTGAATCTATCTCTGTTTATCAGCCTTTAGAACTAATGCAACTTTAAGGCAGAGATTTCACTTTTTTTTTTCTTTCTTAGGAGAAGGACAATGAAAATTTACATATGAGAATCTTCATGCTTTCTGAGAAGGTAAGTTAGGTAATTATTTCCTTGGATGCTTTTCATCCTACAACATAGAAATATAAACATGACTTTTCTTGTTGGATGACACTACTACAACATTATCATATTTAAAAGCACATGTATGTGATGCTCTAGAAGAAAATAGCTGGCATAGGCTGAAGATGACCTTATGGCTATGGTATTACACATCTTCCTAATACTTCATGTCAGGCATTTTCACAGAGAACATCACAATGCACATTGAAACAGTACAGAACTTTGACTGCATAATTGTCACCCATCACCATGACTTTTTGAATCCTTTTGCGGATACCCCAAACTCAGGGCATTCTGCTTTGCATGCTTTCCTTTAAAAATAGTCAGAATCTCCCTTTTATTTCCCCCAGACACCAAAACCTCCAATCTTTAAAAATACTACATAGATGGGATATAACATCAAATAAATTATTATATATCCAAAAAAGTCAATTTCAACTCTTTGTTTGAAGAACAGTGCATACTAATTTGGTGAGAAGTTAAATGTTTCATTGTTGAATAGCACTCATCTGTTGAACAGCTAGGAAATTCTTCTGGATGTCTAATAAAAACCTCCTTCCTTGTAATTTAACCCTGTTGTTTCTTATCTTGTGTTCTGGAATGACAGGAACAAGTCAGAGGTGGTATTCAGTAGGCTCTGACCAGTTCTGGAGAACCAGTAGCAGAAATTTTGAGTAGCTCAGAGAACCAGCAAGTACCACCTCTGACTGGAGATTTTATACTGTCCTTCCCTGCCACACCCACCAAGCCACACCCACAGAACCGGGAGTAAGAAAAATTGAATCCCACTACTGGAACAAGTCTAGCTGATCTGTTACATGGCAATCCTTTCAATACTTCAAATAAATATTATGTCCACCTGCCCAAGGCTAAATATACTAATGCCCAATCATTCTTCAGAGGTTTTCACTTATCAGCTTGGTTTTTTAAAATAAACTTACTAAAATATGGTGAACAGAACAGGAAACAATATTCTGGATGTGCTCTGCTCAGTGAAGAATAAATTTGGAAACACTTAAAGACACCATCGTTCTATTGATGCAACCTAGAATTTGTTTTTGTTTTTTTCTGCAGGTGCACTGTCATCTCATATCCTGCTAGGCATTCTGATCTTTTTTGCATGTGCTGTTGCCTAGTATGGTCTCCCCATGCTTTATAGATTCATGCTTTTGCTTTTTCATTACCCAAAGGAAGAGCTTTGCATTTGTCCCTATTGAAATTTTGTTATTATTATTCCAACTTGTGAAATGTTCTTGAATCTCGACGGTATCCTCTAATGTACTTGCTGTGTTCTCTACCTTGGGTCATCAGCAAATTTATTAATCTTATTCTGTAGCTCTTTCCTGAAGTCATTTATAAACATGTTCAGCAGTACAAGGTATATAATGGCTGTGGAGTATGCTACTTGACATTTCTGTCCATTGCATTCCCATGACCAAGTAAACTGGTCATGCAATCAAAAATGGAAAACAGTTTGGATTAGTGTAGTCAGAAGAAAAAGAGAGGAACAGGACAACTAGGAGCAAGTTGAGAGCACATATTCACAGGTTAAGCTGTGCACAGGTTACATACTGCATTCCAATCACTGAGCTATGGTGGTGCAGTGGTTAGAGTGCAGTACTACAGGCTACTTCTGCTGACTGCCGGCTGACTGAAATTTGGCAGTTTGAATCTCACCAGGCTCAAGGTTGACTCAGCCTTCCATCCTTCCAAGGTTGATAAAATGAGGAGCCAGATTGTTGGGGGAAATATGCTGGCTCAGTAAACCACTTAGAGAGGGCTGTAAAGCAATATAAGTCTAAGTGCTATTGCTATTGCTAAGCAACAGGTACAATATTGGAAGAGCTGAAGAATCAGTTTGGGGACAGATAATCTGGAGAAGGTTTAGTCTGTACTCACTAAGAATCAACACCAACTTAATGCCATGTAATCAATCCAGTTAATAATATGCCTACTGTAATTATACCTGATGGTAGTTTTGATCTCTGGAAGATCTATCATTCTATTCCTTTATTTTTATTGGTTTAACTTAATGTAATTTAAATGGCATTCTCAAAAATCTAATTACTAGGCACCTGCTAACTAAATTAATATTCCAAGGGATAAAGCAGAAATGAATTTTGTTGGGGTTCTTTTGATGTCATTTTTTATTATTTACTATCATTCTCCTATTGTTATTCATAATAAATTTTAACTTAATTTCATTCATTCCCAGTCTAATTTTAAAAGACTTTTTGCCAACAGATAACTTTTTCAGACACCTTGCAAAAACAATATTTTGCTAACAACCTTCCAGGGAAGGGATGGGGTGAGAGGTAAAATGGGACAGAAAAACAAAGAGTATTCTACATGCTGTATTACAGTATCAGGGCCCAATACTGCTTATGCCTGTTCAATGTATGTTCTCAACATATCAGTTTGATCACATGAATCAGCTTTTAACTATGCTGATAGAGTTTCTGTTAACTTGTGCTTTCCAGAAGGTTTATATTATGTCCCCATGGCCAAAGTTACTAAAGTGATTGTCAGGTCATTTTCTGCAATGAGATCATTTTTATACATGACTCTACAGGTAATCCTTGATTTACAACCACAATGGAGTCCAAAATTTCTATTGCTAACAGAAACAATTGCTAAGTGAATTTTGCTCCATTTTATGACCACACATACCACAATTGCTAAGTGAATCACTGTAGTTGTTAAGTTAGTAGCATGAATCTGGCTTCCCCATTGACTTTGCTTGTCAGTACGTTGCAAAAGGTGATCATATGAGAGTAGGAAACTGCAACTGTCATAAATACATGCCAGTTGCCATGCATCCAAATTTTGATCGCGTGTCCCTGGAGATGCTGCAACAGTTGTAAGTGTGAAAAATGGTTATAAGAGCCCTTTTTCAGTGTCGTCATAATTTCAAACAGTCACTAAATAAACTGTTGTAAGTTTAGGACTACATGTATAGAGTGGAAGTGCTGCTTCTCACTGGTAGTTCTTGCCTTTTGGAATAGTTTTCTGATTGAAATCACTCTGACCTCCATCTTGAATTCATTTCAGAAAATTCCCAAAACTGAGCTCTTTCAAAGCGCTTTTGACAATTGATTGGAGGTCAGCTAGGTACAAGGTATCATTGATATTTTTTTATTAGAGTTTGACTTTCATTTAATTCTTTATTTTCTTCTTTTTAAAATGTGTTTTATATTTATTATGAATGTTTTATGCATGTTTATTTAAGTTCTTACTGTGGGTATTTATTATTATCTCCTGTGGATATTTTAACTGTACAAAATTGTCAACCTTCAGAGGTGCTATTGGAATATATATTAAATGAAGGAATAAGTAAGTAAATACATAACAAGATGAATAGTCCAAAAGCTCTGGAGGGCATTCTGATTAGTAAGGCTGATCTGGAAGAACATTGATCTAAACCAAGTTTCCTGCCTAAAGTGAATTGGGAACTGTTATTGATTCATTAGTGTTTGTTCAGCCATATTGAAATAAGTATTTAAAAAATACACTGTAATTGAGAGGGGGCGGAGCTGGCGTCGCGAAGATATGGCATGCGATCTTGGAGGTCTGAGATCGCTGCCGATATCTTTGCTCCTGGACGGTCCAAGTGGATCTAAACCATCCTGAAGAGAAGGTGCATGTAAAGATCGCATCCTGTCAATCCCAGGGATATCACAAAGTCCCTGGTAGATCCAGGAGAAGCTCTTTTTGCCAGCGGCAAAGAGGCAGCCATTAAAGCTGCTGAAGTTGGGACAGCTCCAAAACGAAAGAGAACAGAACGAGAAAGTGTGCTGGTTTGGTGAGAACTTTTCTTTATTTAAAGATTTGAGAGGACACCCTAAGGGAAAGAAAGAATCTGTAAAAGTTTTTTGACAGAAGTGAATAAGCAGCGATTTTAAACAGGAATGTCAAAGTAATTTTTTTTTTTTTTCCTTATTGCTGATGATCCTATATTTTGAAACAGGACTGTTTTTTTCCTTTTTTTTTTTAATCTACTCTTTTCTTTCCCCTTTTTGATTTTGTAATATATTAAGCCAGAGACTCCCTTTTAGTCTTTTTTTTTTAATATTTTCTTCCTTTTTAAACTAATTCTTATTATACTCTGCTGGAAAAGGAGGGGGAAAGGGAAAGCTAAAGAAACTTTGTAACACTGCCAACTAGAGGCTTGGAAATACTTTTCCTTTGACCAGACAAAGCTGATAAAGAATTGAGACTTTTTTTCAAGGACACTGCCTATTTGATAAGATAGAGGGAAGAGCATGGGAGAGTATTATTGCAGGTGCTCTTCTGGGTTTCTATCAACAGCTGAAGTCTGGTGTTGAAACCTAGGGGGGAAAAAAGGTGATAAGTTTTTGGAGAAGACAGTTATAATAAGAGCCTTGGATAATTAAACAAAGTGCAGTGTGCTCTTTTTACTTTTTCCAAGTTGTGCTATCCCTCCTCACCAGCTTTATTTTATTTCATTTTATCTTTTTTTTTTTTTGCAACAGCTATTTGGATCTTTGGCTTTGTTGGAGCTTGTCTTTGTTTTTCTTTGGAAGTCAATCTCTACACTTGCTTTTTATTTTAAAGGGAAAGCTTTAGTATTAATGTTTCCTTTTTTTTAAGGGAATAGCCTTTTTTTCTTCTTTCCTGGTATTTTTGTTTTTTCATCTACCTTTCTGGTTTATTTTTATGCACTCCTTTCTATTTGAGACCTCTCAATTGAATTAAGGTGTTGAAGAACTTGAAGAATTTTTCCTTTTCTTTTTCTTTCTTTTTTTTAAGCCTTTTTCTTCATCTAACCACTGATTGGATTAAGGTATACAAGAACCTGAAGAAATTTTGTCCTCCCTTTTTTTTCTTTTTTCTTTATCATTACTATTTGGCTTCTTTTTTCTACTATTTTTATTTCAAACTACAATTGGTTATTTCACAATTGGATTAAGGTTTAGAAGAACCTGAAGATTTTGAATTGCTTAAAATGGGTAGGAAACTAACAGCTCCTGGTTCTTCAACTTCTACTTCCTCCTCTCCTGTCCTCCACCTGGAGGACAACGTTCAATACAGACAATGTTAAAGCAAGAAAAAGAACAAGAAAAAGTGACTGCAGATGAGTATGCAAGGAATTCAAAATATTCAAGCAAAATCAGAAAATATTGAAAAGAGAATAGAGAACATTGAACAAAGAACAGAGAACATTGAACAAAGAACAGGGAAAACCGATGAAAAAGTGGAGAACATCTAACAAATGATGTTAAAGTATGATGAGAGATTCAAAAAAATTGAAGAAGAAGATAAACAAAGAGACAAGAAGATTGGAGATATTGGTAATAGATTAACGGTGGTTGAACAAGATAAAAGTGGTATGTTGAGATGGGAGATGGATAGATCAGAATTCTATCTTAGATTCCAAAATGTAGAGGAAGAAAAAGGACAAAACTTAGCTGAGATAATGATAGAAATACTGGCTGAAGCTTTGGAAATAACTCAAGAGAAGATGATGGATGGAATAGATGAGAAATAGCTTACCAAGAGAAGTTCACATTAGATTTACAAAGAAATCCATTAAAGCGCAAATATTGCAAGTGGCAAAGGAGAAAACATTGAAATATAAAGACAAGGAGATTGTGGTCTTGAAACAAATACCCAGAAGAGTGAGAGAGATGAGAAGAGAATACCGATTCCTGACTAAAATGCTACTTAAAAAAGAGGTGAATTATAGATGACTGATTCCAAAAGGTTTAATGTTCACATGGCAAGAACAGAGACATAGAATTGACTCAATTGAGAAAGCGGAATTATTTTATACAGAATTTTTTGGAGGGAAAGAGGAAGAGGCAGAAAAAGAAATCTCACTAATTGAATTCCAAGAGGACTGCCAAATGGCGATTGAAAAAGAAGAAGGTGCAGTAGGTGGAAAGGTGGAAGCCAAAGAACAACGTGAACCAAGATCTACAAGAACTGCTAAACCTAACTACAAAATATAACCATGGAAGAGAAAAAACTGATTACAATTAATATAAATGGACTTAACTCAGCCATTAAAAAAAGGAAAACCTTTCATAAATTAGAGAAATTAAAATTTGATATAATTTGTCTACAAGAAGTACATATTAAAAAACAATATGAACAATTGTTGATATAGCCAAAACTAGGGAAAATATGTACTTCCTTGACACAATGTAAGAAAAGAGGAGTGGTTTTATATATTAAAGAGACTATCCCAGCAAAATTGATTTATACCAATGATGACGGAAGAATACTAATGATGGAAATAATGGACAATAATACAAAAACATGCCCGATTGCAATCTATGCCCCGAATGACAAACAAGAAGAATTCTACAAAAAAATTACATATGAAAATAATTGAACTGGACTATGCTAACATAGTTATGATGGGAGATTTTAATGGAATTGTAGACAATAAATTGGACTATACAGCACAGAAAACAATAAAGGAAACCAGAAAGACTCTCCCTAAATCTTTTTTTTAAATGGTAGATGAAATAAACTAAAAAGATACATGGAGAGAAAGAAATGCTAAAACTAAACAATACACCTTCTATTCAAATAGACACTTATAGAATAGATATGATATGTCAACAGAATTGTTAACTAATATTCAAGAAATAAATATTGAAACAAGTATTTGGGCAGATCACAATCCAATGACAATTAAATGGAAAGGACAAAAAAGAAGATCTAGATGGACGTTAAATAATACTATTTTAAAGGAAAAAGACTTTACACAGTGGATGAAGAAAGAATTGCCTTTTTTCTTTAGAGAAAACAAAAAAGAAGATACATCATATCTTAATGTATGGGATACAATGAAGGCATATGTTAGAGGCTTGATAATAGACTATACAAGGAAAAGAAATACTATGAAAAGATTAGCCTCTAAGGCCTTAGAGGATGAGTATAAAAGACTTGAAAAAGAGCTACAGAAAATGCCACAGAAAAAGGACATCAAGCTAAAATGGATATAGTTAAACATAAAATGGGTCAAATAGAAAAAGAAGAATTAGCACAGAAAATTAGAGGTGCTAAACAGAACTACTTTGAAGACGCAAACAAACCAGGTAGATGGTTAGCATACAAATTGAAAAGGAGAAAGAATCAAGGAAAATATTGCAATTAACAGATGACCAAAGCCAAGTTTGCTATGGTAGTAAAGAGAAGAAGGAAATCATTCGAGACTTCTATGGGAAACTATATATGCAAGAGAATATTGATGAGGAAAGAGTTAAACAGTACTTACAGAATGCTAATTTACCTCAGATACCTAAAGAGATTGAAACAATGTTAGAAAGCAATATAACGATGATGGAGTTAACTGAAGCACTCAAGCAGCAAAATAATGGAAAGGCACCAGGCCCAGATGGACTTCCGGCAGAATTTTACAAAACATTACAAGAATCGTTGAATCTTCCATTGCTAGAAGTTATGAATGAAGTTATGTTAAAGAAGAAGATACCTAAATCATGGTCAGAAGCCTATATTACACTTATTCCAAAAGAGGAGGCCGATCCATTACAAATTAAGAACTATAGACCTATTTCTCTGCTAAATGCAGATTATAAAATCTTTGCTTCATTATTGACAGAAAGACTTAAAAAATATCTAAATAATTTTATTCATCCTGATCAAAATGGATTTCTGCCAAAGAGACAAATTAAAGATAATATGAGAGTAATCTTGGATACCTTGGAATACTACGAGGCACATCCTGAAAAACAAATGTGTTGTGAACGAAAGAAATGTAATTAATAAAGATTCATTTGCCTAGCAGGATCGTAATCCTGCACGTCCTATTGGCCCATATAATGGCAAGTTATGATTGGTTCATTCCAAGCAATCTGACTGGCTGTTGGCGGGCTGCGCCAAGGTTCAAACACTATCCATTGGTTATCCGGGGAGCAGCTTACTCTATAAAAGAGTGACTGCTAGCCGGGTTTTTTTTGTCTCTGTTATGTTCATGAATAAAGAGCTGAAGTTCACAGTTTACAGTCTGGTCTCCGTTCATTAACCCATGCCTCAAACTTAACACTGGCGACGAGGATGGGATACGGAGACAATAGAGCTGAATAAACCCTACAGAGCACCAACCGAAGCACGTGGCTGAGAGCGCATCTACATCGGCAGAGAAGGAAGACTGGGAGTCGTATATGGATCGGTTCCAAATGTTTCTAGAAACCAACAATTTGAAAGACGCAACAGCCGGAAAGAAGTGGGTGGTGTTCTTGACCCATTGTGGACCAGCCGTTTTTAGAATGGCGAAGGCGCTCGCGAAACTGGCTGAAGTGACAGCAATGGATTGGGACAACCTTGAGCCTATCCTACGGGCTCACTATGCCCCCGCCATACCAACGTTGGTTCGGAGACACGAATTTTATCAACGGGATCAGCGGAAGGGTGAAAGTATTGCAGACTTCATCGCTGACCTAAGAAACCTGGGAGGCCTCTGTGGGTTTTCAGACCTAGAAGAAGCTATGCGAGACCGCATAGTTCTGGGTTTAGATGACCACGCAGTACAGAGCAAGATCATGGCAAAAGGGGACATCGATCTTGCAGATGCCATTGCTGACGCTACTGCAGCAGAGGCAACCAAGAAGTCGGCTGCTCGAATGCGCCGCACCAACGCACCACTCCGTCAGTTCGCCCGTGAAGCCTCGCCTCAACTAGAAAGACACTCAGCGACAGCGCACCATGAGGACCTCGAGTCCCAATCCGAGAGCGATGAAGAAGAAGTTAACAGACTTCGGGCCGAACGAGATCAACAAACCCTAAAACTTCAGTGCCCATGTGTGGGTTGTGGGGGAAACCACCCGCGATCCGGTTGCAAATTCCTCGACGCAATCTGCCGTTCCTGTGGGAAGAGAGGCCACATCGCACGGGTCTGCAGAAGTAAGAGGGAATTCAACACAAACAAAAAGGAGAACGACCTCCGCCAAACCACAGGGAACCTCCCTGCAAATCGGGATCGTTTGAATAACCAATGGAACAACCATGCCTACAGCAGCAAAACATCTGGTCTTCCAGCAAGACGAGAAGAGGCACATCAGACTATTATTATCGGCTACGCTTCATCATTAGACAAACAAAAGATCCGAGTGGAAGTGGCCATCGAGAACAAACCTTGCCAGATGGAAGTCGACTCCGGATCGTCCCTCTCAATGGTTTCCTGGAAGACTCTTAAACAGCTGATCCCTACCATCCGTCGGCAAGACCTCAGGACACAGAAAATCATCCTCAGAGATTATCAGGGGAACTCGATCCCAGTCGTCGGAGTGAGTCAAGTCCATGTATCTTTTAAAGATCGTGCCGTGTCTCTCCCATTAACTGTCGTCGATGGTGACCGGCCTAGCTTACTAGGCCTACAATGGTTCGCCCCACTCGGGATCGAGGTGGCCGGCATTCACCAGGCTGGAAGCGACGATTGGGAAGAGAGCATCGTCCAGGAATTCCACAACGTGTTTTTGGACAACTTAGGCAAGTACAAGGGGACCCCTATATCATTTAGCCTCAATCCAGAAGTAGCCCCTATCCGCCTTAAGCCTCATTGGGTGCCGTTCGCCCTTAAACCCAAGATTGACGAGCAACTTGATAAGTTAATAGCCCAAGGGGTGTTGGAGCCTATTGACCACGCCCGGTGGGAAACCCCAATCGTAACCCCCATCAAACCGGATGGGTCAATCAGAATTTGTGGAGACTACCGCGCCACTCTGAACCACGCACTCCAACAGAGCGCTTATCCAGTGCCGGTGGTTCAACATCTTCTCCACTCCCTGGGCGGCGGGAAGATCTTCGCAAAGTTAGACTTAGAGCAAGTGTATCAACAACTACCCGTTGATGCGGAAACCGCAGAGGCACAGACTATCGTTACACACCGAGGTGCCTTAAAATGCAACAGACTCCAGTTCGGAGTGAGTGTAACCCCAGGGATATTTCAGAGTCTAATGGAGAGACTTTTACAGGGAATAAAAGGGGTTGTACCATATTTCGATGACTTGTTAATTGCTGCCCCAAATAGAGTAGAGCTTGAAAGGCGTCTCAGATTGGTTTTACATATATTTAAGGACGCCGGCCTCAAGGTTAAAAAAAATAAATGTCAACTATGCACTGAAAGGGTAGAGTTTCTCGGATACCTCCTCGATAAACATGGTATTCACCCTACCGAAAACAAACTCAGGGCAATCAAGAACGCCCCAAGACCTAAAAAATAAGACTGATCTCCAGGCTTTCCTGGGACTTATTAACTTTTACAACATCTTCTTGTCCCAGAAGGCGACCGTAGCTGAGCCCCTACATAGACTTCTCGACAAGAAAGCCACCTGGGTCTGGGGACATCGAGAAGAACGCTCTTTTCAAAAAGTGAAAGACTTATTAACTTCCGACGCTGTGCTAATGCAGTACAATGAGACTTTGCCATTAAACATTACATCCGACGCGTCACCATTTGGGGTTGGAGCCATTTTGAGCCACGTGTTACCAAACGGGAATGAGGCCCCTATTGCTTACTTTTCCTGCACATTATCAAAGGCTGAATGAAACTATAGCCAACTTGACAAAGAGGCGCTTGCTATTGTATCGGCCATGAAACGATTTCACGAATATGTCTACGGGCGGCCCTTTACTCTAGTCACAGACCACAAGCCTTTACTTGGCATTTTAGCGGGTGATAAACCAACGCCGCATATATTATCACCTAGAATGACTCGCTGGTCAGAATTCCTAGCAGCCTACAGCTACGTACTGCAGCATCGCCCGGGAAAGCCATTCCCCACGCTGACACTTTGAGCCGTTCCCCACTTCCGGAAACTGTCAGCGACACAGCTCCAACCCTCACCACATTGCAAATTGAAACCCTCAACTCGCCGCCACTAACGACAAGAGATATCGCTGCCGGCACAAAACGAGACTCTATCCTCGCAAAAGTTCTCAGTTGGGTCGAACGCTGGTGGCCAGTCGAAGAAACCCCTGCCATTTTCACGCCGTTCAAACACCGGCAAACGGAACTATTCTCCAAGAAGGGCTGCATCCTATGGGGAGATAGAGTCATTGTGCCAGAGAAACTACAGCGACTTGTGTTGAAAACCCTACACGAAGGACATATGGGCATCGTCCGCATGAAGGCTCTCGCCGAAGCTACGCGTGGTGGCCAGGCATCGATAAACAAATTGAAGCCTGGGTTACCACGTGTAGAAACTGCCAAGAAGTCAGCAACGCCCCACCGAGAGCAATTCCCACCGAATGGGAAACTCCTCGAGGCCCGTGGTCCCGCATCCACATTGATTTCGCGGGACCCACGAAAGGACACACTTTTCTCCTAACCGTGGATGCCTACTCCAACTGGCTCGAAATCCACAAGATGAAAAGCACAACTACTGACTCGGTCATTAAAAACTAGATAGATTATTTGCAACACACGGTTTCCCGGACGTTCTAGTTTCCGACAACGGACCCCAGTTTACGGCCCTCGCCTTCAAACAATACTTGGCGGACCGGGGCATCCGCCACGCCTTAATCTCGCCGGCTCACCCTGCGGCAAACGGTAGGGCTGAACGGATGGTCCAATTCCTTAAAAAGACACTCCAAAAAATGGATCCGGGGACATCAACGCTAGATTGAACAAAATACTCTTACTACAACACATTACCCCCCACAGTGTCACCAACAAGACCCCAGCCAACTTTTAATGGGGCGGAAGCTTCGCTCCGCCTCGACCAGCTACACCTGTCTTACTCGCCAGAGAAACCCTGTGGATCCAGCGGAACGTATCGCCAATTCAAGGTAGGCGACTTAGTCTACGCAAAAAACCTTTCCGGCGAACCGCTGTGGGTCCCAGCCACCATAGTCTACCTCACTGGCCCTAGATCTTACCGCCTTAAGACAACAGATGGCAAGATATGGAAACGTGACATAGACCAACTCCGATCTCGTTTACAATCAAATATTCACGACCCTCCGGACTTCCAAACTCAGGGAGGAGGGAATACCAAGGGGGACGAAGACTACATAGACGACGACGTAATCGGGGACAGACGGCCACTAAACCGAGTGCTCGCGCCACCTGAAGAAGGTCCGGGATCGGGGGCATCCTCCCTGCAGAGGAACACCATAGCGGAAACATGCCCGCCCGATCCAGGAATGGACTTAAGGGACTCTGATAGTGTCGCGAATCAACCCCGGGTGAAGACGAGCCTTGCGTTCCACCGGAACCGAACTTTAAACAAAAACCGGTGGAACAGCTAAAATCGAATAGACAGGTAAAACGACCTGCATACCTCGTGATTACGTCACCACGGCCACAAATGAAACCCAGGGGAGGGGTGTTGTGTGAACGAAAGAAATGTAATTAATAAAGATTCATTTGCCTAGCAGGATCGTAATTCTGCACGTCCTATTGGCCCATATAATGGCAAGTTATGATTGGTTCATTCCAAGCAATCTGACTGGCTGTTGGCGGCTGCGCCAAGGTTCAAACACTATCCATTGGTTATCCGGGGAGCAGCTTACTCTATAAAAGAGTGACTGCTAGCCGGGGGTTTTTTGTCTCTGTTATGCTCGTGAATAAAGAGCTGAAGTTCACAGTTTACAGTCTGGTCTCCGTTCATTAACCCATGCCTCAAACTTAACAAAATGGCTCTGATATTTCTAGATGCACAGAAGGCATTTGATAATGTGAATTGGCGATTCATGTTATTACTGCTGGAACAGATGGGCTTTGCTAGAAAATTTATTCAAGCAATAGAAGCTATATACTATAAGCAAATGGCAAAGGTAATGATAGAGGGAGAACTAACAGACTCTATCAATATAAGAAAAGGAACAAACAAGGGTGCCCACTATCACCTTTGTTGTTTGTGTTAACTTTGGAAGTGCTAAACAGAAATATTAGAGATGAAAAGAATATAAAAGGAATGAAAATCAAAAAGGAAGAATTTAAGCTGCAAGCATTTGCAGATGATCTAGTTTTCATCTTAGAAGACCCTCTAGAAAATTGATAGAAAAGATAGAGACATATGGAAAGGTTGCTGGTTTGAAAATAAATAAAGATAAGACAAAGATCTTGACAAAGAATATGCTATTAAGACAAAAGGAAGAACTGGCAGACCTATTGAAAATTCAGGTCACAAATAAGATCAAGTACTTGGGGATATATTTGACAGCAAGATGTAGTACTCTAAAAGAGAATAATTATATCAAACTTAAACAGCAGATAGCACTAGATCTGGTGAAATGGGAAAATTTACAACTGTCACTAATAGGGAGAATATCAACAATCAAGATGAATATATTACCGAGAATTTTATATTTGTTTCAAACAATCCCAATTAGGCTTGGAAAAGATTACTTTGAAGATTTAAATAAAATTGTGTTGAAATATATATGGCAAGGTAAGAAAGCAAGAATAAAGTTAAAACTTTTGCAAGATGCTAGAATTAGAGGAGGATTTGGTTTGCCTAATTGGGAGTTGTATTATCAAGCTACAAATCTGATGTAGGTTAAGGAATGGGTAACACTAAGAAATACTAGATTGTTGAGATTAGAAGGACATGATTTGTTGTTGGGGTGGCATGCTTTTTTATGGTATAAAGGAACTAAAACACAGGGGTATTTTAGTATATGGGAGTCTCTGTGGTTAAACTGGGAGAAGATTAAAAGACAATGTTATTTGAAAATTCCAGTCTGGCTATCGACTATTGAATCATTTTCTTATCCTATAATATACAAAAAGAAACAGTTAGATATGGTGAAATATTGAATGAAAAGGGTGAACTTAAATCTATACAAAAACTAGAGGAACAAGGTATAAAGATGAATTGGTTTTCATGTTTTAAAGATTTTAAAATGGAAGGTTTCTATTATAAATTGACTGATTTAGATAAGATTTTGACAGGTACTGATGAAAAGGTGATTAAAAAATTGTATGGATATTTATTAGAAATTAAATTAGAAGAAGAACAAGTTAAAGAATATGATTGCTTGGGGAAAGAATTTTGGATATGGGATTGATTTAGAGAAATGGCAAAAATTGTGGTCTCAAAATTATAAAATGACAATGTCAACAGCATATAAAGAAAATTTGTATAAAATGTTTTACAGGTGGCATTTTCCCCCCGACAAGAATAGCAAGAATGTTCAAGAATAAATCTGAAAAATGTTGGAAATGTCATCAGACACCTGGCTCATATTACCATATGTGATGGACTTGTGCGGATGCTAAAAAATACTGGACTAAAATCCACATGTGGTTGGAAAAAATGACAAAAAACATATAGACTTGAAACCAAAGATATTTTTATTGGGAATTTTACCTGAAATATATAGTAAAGACTTGAAATATCTGATTGTAAATGTATTAACAGTGGCTAGGATTGTATTTGCTAAAAACTGGAAAAATGAGAAAACACCATCACAGGAGGAAATCATTAAGAAAATATTGGAATGTGCTGAAATGAGTAGATTGACATTTGAAATTAGAGAACAAGAGGATAAACAATTTTATAAAATTTGGGATCTATTCTATCAATGGTTAGACAATATAATACAGTAATGAAATATGTAGACTTTTAGAAAATAATAAATATATAAAGATGTACTTCTTTCTTATTATATCTACAAAATGATTTTAGGATAGATTTGGGATAATAATATGAATTGTTATAAACCAAACTAAGTAAATTATGATTATCTTGTAAAACATGAATGAATAAAAGTATAGTCAAATGATTGATTAATAATGATACTAAGGTATTTAATTTTTGATTGAAAATATGAGATTATATGCAATGTAATTGTAATTAAAGACTACGAAATGGAAGCACAAAGCAATTTGTAAACCAACCGGCACACTGTATGTATACATATGGAAGATGGCTTGATGTTTTTATGTTTTGTTTGTTTATGTTTGTTTTTAAAAACCAATAAAAACTTGAATAAAAAAAAATACACTGTAATTATCTCCACTGTGCTCATCCTTCTTTATCATATGTCTGCCCTGACAGACTGAAAACCATTACAGAGGGAAACATGAAACAGCTTTCGCAGCTGAATATCTCAGCTGTAGCTCACTTGTCACAGAAATGAATGTTATGCCTCAAGCACTAAATTTTGATAGAGTGCAGCTTTTTTCCCCAGTTTAGTTTTGAAATTACGATTTAATTTCTGTTGAAATAAACATTCACATTATTTAATACATGCAACATAGATACTATTTTACCAAGTCATTATAAAACTTATTTTACATTAAGCATCCAACGAAGGGTGGCATGGCACGTTTCCGATTGTAATCACCTTTGGTTTGGTTTTGCTCCTAAGTAGACATTCGGGGATTTCCTTGAAAGTGACAGAGGCAATACTTAAAGAGATGATGTTTTGCTTGTTCCAAGTCTCCCACCAATGAAAGTTTTCCTCTTTGAAGCTACTGTTAATTAGCTTCCTGGAAGGAAGGATGGAGAAACAAAAGGGAACCCTATTTATCAGTTGTTGTTCAGTTGCTAAGTCATGTCTAATTCTTCACAACCCCATGGACCATAGCATGCCAGGCTCCTCTGTCCTCCACTGTTTCCTGGAGTTTGCCCAAATTCATGTTCATTGTATCAATGATACTATCTAACCAACTGCTGTCCCTTTCTCCTTATGCCTTCAATCTTTCTTTCCCAGCTTCAGAATCTTTTCCAGTGAGTCCTCTCTTCTCATTAGGGGGCCAAATATTTGAGCTTCGGCTTCACTACCATCTATCAGTAAAACAAAACTGGAAGCTTCAGTTTTAAGATTATCAGACCAGTTTATGAATTGGCCTTATATATCAAGATGTAGCAAGGAACAGTTGACTGATCAGTCCATTGTGGTGAACTGAATATGAATTTTTGCATTGCTTTTGTGTTCAAAACTAGAGCTCAGCTTTGACAGCATCAAAGAATATCAATCAGAGGAACTACCTTCAGCTCTGCTGTTATGTCAACAAACTACAGGTAAATAAATGTAGAAGCAGAATAAAAATAAATACATTGTTAAGGACTTGTCTGTGTGAAAAATGGGAAGTTTTATTGTTGTCATTATTATATGAAACTCTATGTAACTCGTTTCAGACTAAGAACCAAAGGGGTATATGGTGGTTGAATATGCTGCAATATATTATTGGTTTATAATAAAGAGTGTGGGGAAGATCAGGTTTATACAGAGAGAAAACATCACCAGAACTCCTAAAATGTAATTTTTTGTCACAGAATTTAAATGTGTAAAGTATCTTATTCAGTATGAATTTTGAAGTACAGATTACCTACAAATATTCAATCAACCTCTTCCAAAGCATTTCAGTTAAATAATTACAATTGATCTGATTGGTTGTTATTATTGCAGTAGAGATACCACTTAGTCTAAGGCCAAAAATCTGCACTGGACGTTTTTGTACAATTTTCTTTGCTGCTATCTGGCAGTCGTCTAGTTCCTGACTGATTGACCAATTGACAAGATGTTGTAGTTCTACCTGTTCACAATACAGCACAAATAAGAAAAGACTTCTGGATCAAAACATTAGAACCATAACATTTGATTACTTCAATTTAGCCTCATGTTTGACAAATATCACATTTTCTATGCATTACACCGTGAATGCTGCATTTTATCTCAGAGTAGCTGAAGAGAAAAGTTGAAAATCTTTGCTTTTTGTCCTCAACTCCTGCTTTATTACTATTTTTGAGATAACAAGCTGGGATATCCACTGAGATAAGTAATTATTATTGTTTTTAATTAGAGGGAGCTTCAAGAATGCAAACTGATTTGTGGAGACGAAGATGAAGTTTTCAGAAAGGTATATTTTATTATTATATATGCCAAACTTTCAAAGAGTTAAGTGTGTTAGTATGCAATTCAAAGAGTCTTATAATGACTCTAAAATGTATCATAGAATCAGTTTCCATAGACTCCACTATATCAGCTTCATGGAATATGATGCTGCGAATTCTGGTTGCTGTGAGAAGAAGAGAAAAGTTAGAGAAGTCAGTTATAAAGAGACAATAACAGTTTCATAAAGTTAAGCAATTTCAAGTCTGCTTCTCTCTGAAAACAGCAAATTGAATTCATAATCCTAGAGTATTCTGATCCCCGGAGTTAAATATACATGTAACTTTTCCCTAAAAGAGACATGGAACAATAGATACCAGCGTGTAGCTTGATATGCATTTGCATAGAAATACCCTGGCTCACACAAACTTCCTACTTACTCCCACACTTTATTCTAGACAATCCAACTCTTCATTAATTTACTCATGAGGAATAAAGCGGTGCAGTTCCTCTGATTATTCTTGGTAGGCTCACCAAATGAGAAGGAAGAGTGTGATAAAATTCTCTCAGAGTTTGTTCCTCACTCTTTCCTAAGGGAGAAGGTACAATAAAGACAATTTAAAGTTGTCCTTTCTGCAACTGGCTGGTGTCTTGGTGAATTTCTGGGCTTTAATGGTCTCTGCCCACTAACTAGATTTGTGTGACAAATCACACAGAAGTTTTCCTTTAACATATCCAGGTCTGGGTCTTTTAGAATAGCCTTTTGGAATTAACTACATATCATTTTTATTAACAATCTCTTCATTAACCTTTCGAAAAGCAAGGACTTTTGTTTTAATTTGACAAGAGGGGTAGCAGGATATTTGGCTGGTATTATCAAGGTCTTTGAGTGACCTTCCAAAATATTTCATTTTCATGCTTCCCTGGTGATTTTCAGGTATTTTAAAGACAGCTCAAATAGTCTAACTGATTTTGAGGGCAAGCATCTCTGAAGGTTTCAACACTGCAATACTTCCCTGCAATACTTCCCCATGTTCAGCCAACATGGGGATTCATACATTTTGTTATGACATAGTTTATATGGCTATGATTCCCTGAATGAATCACAATTCTGGGTTTTAATAATAAAAAAGTATACGTGACTTATAAAAAACAATAATTGGACTCCCACAACAGACTAAGCCTCAGACATATTGTATTTTTTACTTCTACAATGATGTTGCTACTCAGTCACTGCGTGTTTAATTAAGGCAAAGATAAAGAACTCTAAAACTGAAAATGACCATTAATAAAAACAAAAGGTTGTGGGGAGGTTTGTATCTCTTTGCAGCCATTTATTGCCATCTGGAAATTTGTAGCCTAGATATGGTACTTAATGACATTTAAATGTGCTTATGTAAATGCACTGAATAATAAAAACAAAGCAGTCAAATAATATGTTAAGAGCATGGCAGACATTACTTGAATTTGTTTTCCAGATGAAACACCAAATTCAGGAGCTAGAAGAGTACGTACAAGAATATGAAGTAAAAATACAGGTATTTTTTAAGGTACTGAGGTGTGAGTATTATATGCCGGCTGCAAAAATTCAGATGACTATTTTATGGCAAAAAGTTGGAGTTTTCTTTGCTGTCCCCTAATGGCCCCTATTTATGTAGTCTTAAGTTGGTAGCATATTGAAAGGTAACTTGCCAATGGTATACAAACATGACATTTGTTGTTCTATAACTAAACCAAAGATTCTTTGGCAAAAATGTTGATTACTCACAAAGAAAGCTCATTCTATACTGATTCAATGGTGCTTATATCCCCAGTTTTGAAAAACAGTCTTTCCTTTTCTAGAATAAAATAACAGGTACCGGTTGGATGTCACGAACCTCATCCTGGTATTCTTTACCTAAAGATCTTCCTGCATGAATGCTCCGAATCAGCCATGCCCCTCTAGACATCATTCATATGACATCATAATCCTGCAGGTTCTTGCTCACATGGATGCAGTACATCTAAAGTCATAAATGTTGAGGTAATTCCTCATTAGGAGAATGAATGCACACAGGGAGACGTAGTGAGAGTGATGTTGAATAGCACATGACCAGCACACAGATACACTAAATAGTAAAATGTAGGTTTTTACTTCCAGTAAATGGTTAAGCAAAGTCCAACAAGCGGTCCAAGTCATACACGGTTAAAGCATTCAGTTTTCAGACCAGGGATAATCCAAATAACAACGTCCAGTATCATACACAGTTCAGTAACAGACTTACAGCAATTCAAGAAGAATGATAATCAGTAACAGTCAATAGGAAAAAATGCAGGAACCAAAAACAGAAAACATCAGAACATCTAGCAACAACAGAACAGAACAACCCAGGTTTCTGACTCCATCTTATAGCCCTTTGAAGAACCACACCCAATTACAATTTTAACATTCCCTTAAAGAGACAGTATTAAATGTCTATCCTGGTTTATATATTTCCAACCCAACTGTTAGGTGACTATCAATTCCTAACAATGCAAGTGAAGGCTTTTCTACTGAGAGCTGCATAACTCTCTGCAAGAGAAAAATATCATTCGAAAGAATAGAATAGAATAGAATAGAATAGAATAGAATAGAATAGAATAGAATAGAATAGAATAGTTGGAAGGGACTTTGGAGGTCTTCTAGTCCAACCCCAGCTTAGGCAGGAAATACTATACCATTTCAGACAAATGGTTATCCAAGCTCTTTTTAAAAACTTCCAGTGTTGGAGCATTTACAACTTCTGGAGGCAAGTTGTTCCACTGATTAATTGTTTTAACTGTCAGGAAATTTCTCCTTAGTTCTTGGTTGCTTCTCTCCTTGATTAGTTTCCACCCATTGCTTCTTGTCCTGCCCTCAGGTGTTTTGGAGAATACCTTGACTCATTCTTCTTTGTGACAGTCCCTGAGATATTGGAATACTGCTGTCATGTTACCCCTAGTCCTTTTTTTCATTAAACTAGATATACCCAATTCCAGCAACCATTCTTTATATGTTTTGGCCTCCAACCCCTAATCTTGCTTACTTCAAGAAATAATTCTTGCTTACTTCACTAATAGGAGCAGGCACTCCAGGCAGAAAAAAGCTTTCATAGAGCAATGGTGTAATTGAGGACAAATGAAAAAGAGTCAGTGTGAGAACATAATGGTAATAAATTATATGAATCCTTTCAATCAAGGTTCAGGCCTGGGCATAAGAGAAAAAGTCCTCTAATTGTTCTAGTTGGTGACATAAGGCAAGACTTAGATGCAGGAGAAGGACTGTACTTGTCATGTTAGATCTTCAGTACCATCAACTATGCTATCTTTCTGGATCCTCTGTGAGAATTAGGAATTATTTTGAATTTTGGTAGTTCAGTTCCTTTTTTTCAGAGCAGTTCCAGGCCGTTGGGTTTAGAAACCAACTAAAACGCAAACTTCAGTTCTCCATAGGGAACGGCCTTCCCCTGGAAAGAGCTGGTATGCAATCTGAGGGTGCTCTTGGATGTTTGGCTCTTGTTGGGACAAGAAGTAGAAGTGTAGCTAGGAAAGCCTTATTCATTTCCAACTTGCTATATATTTCCTCCTAGATTCTTCAAGACAGAGAAGAAACTCTGAAGATTGAGCTGTCAGCTGTTGAGAAAGAGAAGGCCCAGTAAGACATTTCTATGAATCTAGTTCTTTCTTTATCATATGTTAACCTTTGTAAGTCATACAAACATTATTGGAATTATGTACAAGAAGAATATGACTTTAATGTAAGTACTGCTATAGGAAAGAGGACAGAGATTTTCCAGCTGCATCAGGTTCTTCTCTAAATCACACCTTTTTTGTGTTGTGCTTCTTTTAGGTAGATTATTTCTGAATATTTCCAATAAATAAAGGCCCTTGGCTTAACAATATACAGTATGTACAGTTTTAGAGAGAAAAAACCCAAATGGAGCTTTTTAAGGGTCTCCTATTCATTTTGTCCCCTCACACAGCTTCTTTCAGTACAGGTAATCCCCAACTTATGACCACAATTGAGCCCCAAATTTCTGTTGCTAAGTGAGACATTTGTTAAGTGAGTTTTGCCCCATTTTATGACCTTGCTTGCTATAGTTGAATCATTGCAGATGTTAAGTTAGTAATAAAGTTGTTAAGTGAATCTGGCTTTCCCATTGACATTGCTTGTCAGAAGATCGCAAAAGCTGATCACTGCAACCAACATAAATATGAGTCAGCTGCCAAGCATCTGAATTTTTATCAAATGAACATGGGGATGCTGTTAAAAATGGTCATAAGTCACTTTTTTCAGTACCATTGTAACTTTGAGCAGTCATTAAATGAAGTCATTAAGTTGAGAACTACCAGTACTTTTATTTCAAAAGTCACTCAGAGTCCAAGGAGATGCAAAAAAATGGTAACTCTTTCCAGGGTTTCTTGGATTCTCATACCTTTGTGAGGCTATCTTCATTTACATCTGAAATCTGCAGCCCTTTCCACTAGCCAGTCCGCTAAACCAATTCTGTTCTGGTATCCTCTCCCACTGCAGCTTCCACTGCCACCTGATCTGGAGAATGATACACATGGTATCTCCAGTTCATGCCATAAAAACAACTCCAGAAACATCCAACAACCTGTGTACCCCGAACAAGCATTTTAGCTCTCTCTAATATTGTTTTGAATCAACATTTGTTGCACATATCTCTTTTAACTATTCAGATATTGTCAATTCAGCTTTGGATATTTGCATATCAATTTCGTTTGCACTGATTAATGACTGCAATGAAGCTTTTCAGTTTCAGTTTTCCTGGCCTTTCCCTGAAGGGAATTGGTTGGTTGTTTGCATAATCAAAGGTAGCTGAAGTTAGCCAAGTCATACCTGAAGCCTTAACATGAGTCTTTGTAGTTTGCATTCTGAGGAAAGAAAGAGAGTTACTGACTGTGAAGGAGGAATTCTGATTTTAATATCTGTACTGTCTGTACAAGTCATTTTTCAAGAAGTAGAGTTTGCAAGTGGAAAAATATAGTTAGAAGGGCATGAATTTACTGGATCTAGATCAGGGGTGTCAAACTGGTAGTCTGCAGGCCGGATGAGTCACGCACAGGCCACACCCACCCCAGCTCAGTGAATGGAAAAAATGTCATGAAACTTCATATGACGACAATATAATGCTGCAAGTTTGATACCCGTGATCTAGATTCTTTTACACACAGAGAGCAAGAAAGGGGGGGTGAGGAAACACACACACACACACACACAGAGAGAGAGAGAGAGAGAAGCATTTTGTGTACAGTATATGAGCCCTGGATAAGTTTCCACCCAATTCAGCGCTGAGTTTTCTTTTGCCAGTTGGGCCCGCAATATTCGCTGATGTCATCGATCCATTTTGTTTTAGGTCCCTTTCGTAGATGCTTTTTTATCAAGTGGAATCCATTCTATGACTGCCTTGGTCCACCTGCCATCTGTTCTTCTTGCTATATGACTAGCCCTTTTCCATTTCAGTTATTTTCCTCCCTTGATAATATCATAAATTTCATTTGTTCTCTCTGTGTATACATTCCTTTTAATTCTTCAGATTACATTTACTTTCTTATAAAAAGACCCAGGGAGAAAGGGCTGGCAAACAAGAAAAAAACATTCTTAATATAAATCTCTATGTTTTATACACAGTGCATACCTGCATCTTATCATACAAGCATGACTTTCTCAGTGTTGGCTTAAAGAACACCACTTCTTCCATCATAATAATCTCCAAAGAATACCACATTCTTTGAGGATTTTTTAAAGAATCCCATTTGGGAGATTTTAGGAACAAGCTCACTGGTATAAAATCTGTTTCAAAAATCCGGATTTCTCTTCTTTCAGATGTCACAGCAATTTTCCAGGCAAGTTTTTGAATCTTCACCCAAAGAACTTGATGTATGAAATAGCCAGGGCTCAACTGGTCAGTAACCTTGTTTTATCCAAAACAGAGAAAGCTATCTGGTCAGTCTTATGAACATAAATTATAGATCACCAATGAGGGAAAAGTGGGTCCTTTGTTTTAGCTATAGTTATTACAATTACCGAAACTGAGCTTTGACAGAGATAGCTGCTTAGTGATACCTTGGAGCTACAGAATAAGATGTCCCAAAAGTGTTTTTTCAGAAGGCAACTGGACTTTCTTGTTTTTTCTTTTGAAGACATTTCACTTCTCATCCAAGAAGCTTCTTTAGCTCCAACAGGATAGTGGGAAATGGAAGGATTTATATTCCTTGCAAACAGCTGGTTATTTGCATCTTTTTGTTGAAGTACTTGGAGATTTATCTGTGTCCTCAGGGTCACCTGGTTCCTGTAGTCTGCAATTTTTCCTCTGGAAAAATCTTCAAATTCATTGCAAGACTACAGGAACCAGGAATACTACTCAGGTGATCCTGAGGACACAGATAAACCTCCAAGTGCTTCAACGACCCTCTAAAAGGATGCAGATTACCAGCTATCTGCAAAGAATATAATTCCTTCCATTCCCCACTATCGTGTCAGAGCTGAAGAAGCTTCTTGAATAAGAAGCAAAACATCTTCAAAAGAAAAAGAAGAAAGTCCAGTTGCCTCCTGGAAAAAGCACCTTTGGGACAACCATGACCTGAATAATTGAGAATCTCAACAGGCTTGTAGAAAAAGATGTTCCTTAATAGCTTCTGAAGGGGGAGAGATACAGACTAACTTTATATAATTTGTTATTTAATTCAAAGAAACTGGCAGGTTGTCCTCACAGTAAGCTAATAATCTACATTTTGCAATTACTATCTTCTTAAATAGTCAGCAGTTACAGTATCTATAGTCCTAAAGTAAGGATTGACTTAACAACCTGACTATGATGTTTCTCTGCATTAACAGCAGGGCACAAATTTAGCAGTAATTGACTCATCATCTGCTGTGACTGGATTTCTGTGCACATATGGGTGCTTGGCATCAATAGAGAGACAGCATGCCTCTGACATTCAGTTGCTGGAAAGCGTTATCATGTATCCCGCCTGAGGTATCCATCTGGGAGATCTGAGAAGGAATACTGAACTAGACTGGTCCTTGACAGTATTTAGCATGTTCTTTCTTAGACTTTCTTAAATCATGTTGCTTAAAATGGTTACAAATGCTGTTATTTCATAACAGCTAAGAGCATAGTGCAAAATCATGCTGTAATTTAACAGCATGGTTTCAGTGCTTCAGAGGCAAGAAAATTCAGGGAACTTAACTGTCTAAATTTCACAAAGAGGAACTTTAAAATGTTTGCCAATTAAACACTGGGAATACTGGAAGCTAGAAATCTTAAAAATCTAATTTTATTCTTTTTTTACCTAAAGGAAGAAAAAATAAGAAGGGAAGAGAGACTTATGAAACAGCAGCTTTGTGGTGGTAGGTTAGTGAAGAAAATATTACTATTTGATAGTGACAATAACTGCAACATAAACTTGCAACAACCAGAAAGAGGAACCTGGCTGATATGCACAGAATCCATTTTTCTTATGATCAGATGATTTCCTGGAGAGCTTGTCTAAGTGGATTTTCAGAACTCTGTTTTTATGATTAATCTGGCAGACCACAATTTCCATTAAAGAAAAATAGAATCCAAAGGTGAATTTGCAATACACTCAATGGCAGCAGGACATTAAGCAATAGGATGGTTTATAAAATCTAATGAGAATTTCTTCATAGTTTCATATTATATTATGCATCATGGATGTTGCAGATATCCAACACAGCTGTAGCCTATTAGCCTAAATGAGCTTACATCATTAGTCAAAGAGGAATCAAACTTTCTTGGAATCCATTAGATTCCAGTAAATTGGTTGAATAATCAGTGCATGGTAGATTTTCAGTGGAATGAACCAAAAATGAACGTGATTCTTCTAAAAATTGGATCTCAACAGCTTTACCATTTTTACATGATAGACTATCATTAAAATATAAACAATGAAATAAATTTTTCATTAGATTAATATAGTAACTTCTGGAAAACTCTCAGATTTGTTAGCATCGTGGAAATATAGTAACAGGGGAATCAGTAGTAGTATTAAAAATATAAGAGGGAAGTTATGAGAAAATATTGGAGGGGGTCAAAAATGGACATAGCAGAGGAAAAACTGTCATTCAAAATTTAATAAAGTCATAAAAGTCAGCTTTAATGTTCTAAAAGATCCCTATAAATATATTAGAACAAATAAATAATAACACTTAAGTGCTTCTTTCTGTGATGCAAGATAGAAGAAATTGTTGCATCTATTATTCAGCTAAGCGTTTTCAATGGGTTTCTTTCCTATTTAGTGGTTTCTTTGTGGCAGAACTTTGACCCCTAATTAGGGATGTATTAACTTACACCAGTAAACAAACCAAAGATTTCTGTCTCCCTTTCTTTTGTTAAATGGGAGGAATTATTTTTATCAGGTGTTTGTTTGGTTTGATTTAATTTTATGTGATGTTTCTTGGAGAACAGAACATATAAGTTGATTAGGTAACAGGTACAGAGCAATGTTTCTGTTGTTACATGGGAGAAAGGCTGTCAATCATGATTATCTAGTCTTAGATTTGTGGGCAAATTTTTCAGTATTTCAGATCTATCAAGATTTGTGTAAAGTAAAAATACCATTGTTTATTTCTTGAGTTATGTGCATAAGCAGAAGAGAGAAAACCTACGGGATGGACAGTATAGAGCAGCCACAGCCCACTGGTGGGCTGCGAGAAAATTTTGGTGGGCCACAGAGAAATCTCACCCCCAGAGCACCCCACCCCCCAAAGCAATTAATCCAGGCTGCGCAGAAACACAAGGCTGCGCCGCACACATGGCCCACGGGAACTCTCCCCGCCCATTTACTCCTTACCCGGCAAACTTGCCTGCTAAAATTGCTATTTTACTTTTTTTCGACCATCAGCTGTTCTGCTTTGTGGGGAGATTTAGATTAGCTAGGAAGCAGGAAATGGTTGGATTTCTTGCTTTCTAGCTAGTCTTTAGATCTTCGGCTCTGCTTTTAAGCACAGCCGAACCTCCCTTAGGACTGAAGGTTCTATTATTTAATGCAGATTCACAGCAAGCAAATTTTATGTGACAGACTGAGCTAGCCGATGGCAGATAGATAGATCACTGAATGATTTTGTGAGCAACTCAATCTGCCTGCCTGCTTTGCCTGATTTTGGGTAAAAGTTGCTCTTTTTATAAAAAAATAATAATATTTACATACATAGTGTGAGTTAATTTTGTGAGTTTGCTTGCAAGCAAACTTTATGTGACAGACTGAGCTAGCCGATGCCAGATAGATAGATCTCTGAATGAATCTGTGATTCTGTGAGCAACTCAATCTGCCTGCCTGCTTTGCCTGATTTTGGGTAAAAGTTGCTCTTTTTTATATAAAAAAATCAATATTTATATAAATATTTATAATATTTACATACAAGCCATGCCCAGCCAGTTACATGACCACCAAGCCACACCCACAAATTAGGCCATGCCCACAGAACCTGAGGTCCAAAAGGTTGGCAACCCCTGGCATAGAAAATCTTTTTCCCAAAACATATCTCCTACAGTCAAACCAAGGAAGCAAAGGAACTCTGGAAATTTTCCTCACAACATAGCTTCCAGAATTACAGCTCATGCAAGTTTTAGGAGTAGAAGTTCCAACACATCTAGGAAGCACCTGTTTGAGCATGGGTGGGATTATAAAGTCTTGCTGAAATTTGTCATAGCTGGGGAGATACAAATATAGTTCTGCCATATTCAGTCTACAGTTTTAGATGTTTGATCAAGCCTGATAGAAAGAAACCAGATACTTCATTGACACTGAAATTTTATCAATTGATGATTAACTAAAACTTCGGGGGGGGGTTGCTGTTTGTTTTTCTTTCATCTGTAATATGAATGCAGTGCCAAACATGTTTCTTTATCACCCAACACCGTTTCCCCTTGCTAGTTTTCAACAACAAATTCATATGTCCAGAAAATGCAACAAGGGCTTCCAGACATGCCTTTATAGTCATTTTTTAAAATCAAAAATCCAAAGCATTCTTGTACCTGAAAATCAAACTCTAGGAATTTAGTTACAGTATATATTTTCTCCAATCATTAAGATATAAGAAGTTATTGTTTTTGTCATGACCTACTGTACTTTTATCAACTGCGGGTTTCACATTTCTTTTCAACAGGTGGAAGCTAACCTGGGTCTTTATTATTTTGTGGCATTTCGCTGGAATCCTGCTGGTGATACTCCTCACTATGCTTCTAGCCATACTCTTCATTCTTGGTGCCTGTCTTTCAAACCATACAGTGACAGAGGCCTACCAACGACCCCTATGGCAGTTTTTGGACTATTATATCCAACCACATATGCAACTGTACAGTACTGGCCTCTTACCAAAGTGATGCCAGAATCAAAAAGAGCTGCTGACTAAAGAGATCCTGTCATTATAATGTATATGAATGTGGATAAAGCTGATATCCTATCAAAAATTTTAAGGGCTGAATTATTTCAACTGAAATTCCTTGAAGACCTGCTCAATTTAGCATGCTAAATAAGGCAACTCTGTCTGGCTGACACTCGGGACACTTGAACCATACTGTTTTCTCAGTGGTGGGATTCACATTTTTTTACTACCAGTTCTGTAGGCGTGGCTTGGTGGGTGTGGCAGGGGAAGGATACTGTAAAATCTCCAGTCAGAGGTGGTATTTGCCGGTTGTCCAAACTACTCAAAATTTCCGCTACCAGTTCTCCAGAACTGGTCAGAACCTGCTGAATACCACCTCTGTGTTTTCCCTGCCTGCTTGAATTTAAAGATAGCATAAGAAGAGTCCAGACCAAAGGCCTATCTAATCTTCCTCCCAATAGTGGCCTGAGTCAGTCATTATGCCATAGACCTAAATAGATAAACCTTCTGTGAATCTCTCTAATTTCTTTTCAAGCCTTCCTTTACTTAGTTTAGCTATCCATTAATTATTTTCTTTTTTCTGAGAAGTGTATCTCCCACACTCAGTGCCATTGAAATTGCCAAGTTCTAGAATAATGAAAAGAATTGATAATCCACTTTCATTATTCCAGGCCTAATTTTATATGTATATAAAAATCCATAAGAAGAGTATGTGTGTCAAATGATTGATGATCCATGACACAAAGCTTAATTCATAAAATTGGATAAAAAATTGTGCTTTAGAAGAATATAATTTACAAATAAAAATATAGAACACAAATATTTATCATAACACAAGGTTATTAAGGTTATTATAAGTATCATTATATCAAATTGGAAAAATAACAATAAAAATACTACCAACAAAAGAGAATATTAAGTCTCTTCAGATCGCATTAAATTGATACAAAGACCTGGTGAAAAGATGAATCTTCAACAAACAATGGAACTGAACTTCCTAATAGTTCTCTGCTTCCTAAAACAGGGAATTCTCCATGAAGGCATCAGAATATATGTGTCATCACTCCATTGGCTTTGCTCATAGATAGAAATGAGAAAATCATGTAAGACCTCAAGGACTGAGTTAGGATACCAACAGTATTTCAACAACCCCGGCTGCAAACCATATATAACTTTGTAGGTCAAAAATAACTTAATAAATGGAAATTAATGTTCCGCCAATCAAATCAGGGAGATTATATGACTCAAATGTTATGTGCAATTCCAGACTTAAATAGTGATTGTCTATTGCTCTAATATATCAGAGGAACAATATGGAAAGATGTCTGCAATCTTGTGTGTTGCTCAATGGGGCATCTGATGATGCTATTGGAACAAATTTGGAGGCAAAGTAGACATTTAGATTTGTTGCAGGGTCTGGTTCTTATGTTAGCATCATTTCTTATTGTTTCTTGTTATTTGTGAGAATCTGTTTCAGGTTCGGGGGTTGAGTAGAAATAAACAATGCAGTGTGGGTGGAGAGGCAAAGTTTAATTCTGGACCAATAGATTCAACCTTCGTCTGTTTTAGTCACAACTGGGGATAAGTAATACATTTCTGGTACTAATACATTGAGAAGCACTAAAGAGACATTATTTTGTCACATCTGAGTTTTTGTTATAGGAAAAAGTACGTTGTGTGTAAAATTCTGGGTCTTTTTAATAGAACTTATTTGACATATACTATTCATTTAAACTGTGCAACCTTTGTTGACTCAATGACATTGAGAATAATTAAGCGTGAAAATTATCAATAAGCTATCATACTATATGTGTTTGCTCTGCATTCCGCAAGTCTATAACAAAGTCCTACATCCTTCATTTATTTTTTAAAACAGGATCTGTTCACAGCTGAAAGCAAACATGGAGACTCTATCAGATAACTAGGGTTCTAGTTCTGAAAAGTCAGCATACCTCCATTCTCAGCAGACTTGACATATGACTCAACAGATTCTATATACATATATAAAAAGTTACATGGAGTTCTAGTAAATCAAACATAGCTTTTGAAAGCCAATATCAAAACATAACTACTTAGAGGAAAGTTGAGTAACAGGACAATTTTTTTCCACGTAAAAAGTTCCAGGCATCTCAGTCCTGGCATCTCAGCATAGGACTTTAAAATCTCCAGGTGAAGGCTTTGGAAGACCACTTCTATTTAGTGCTAACAGCATTGGGCTAAATGGATCAATGGTCTAACATAATATAAAGCAATTTCCTGTGCTCCAAGGTATTGCAATGGTACTGTTATCCTTTGCTTACTTTTTCAGACAACTGTCATAAACTTTAGGGATGGTTACAATAGCTAGAAGGACTTGCATCCATTATAACCCTCCTGTAATGACCCTGATTTTGCATTCACTAGAAGAGGAGGAGGAGGAAGGAGGAAGAAGAGATACTGCTTACTATCAGAGAAGTACTGAGATGAAGAACTCCACAGAATGCCATGGACCTCTAAAATTTAGTTCCAGGCCTTTTTCATGTAGAACAAAATATCATGGCAGTAAATAATAGGTTTACAACAAAAGAAAACAAAAATAAAAGTTAGCATTTCAAAAATAATGAAATGCTGACTGATGACAGAAAACCATGCATTTTTGCATATTCAAAAAAACAAATAGATTTTTTTTTCATTTAAATTCTTTCATCAGACAATTATTTTAATATCTGCAAAGAAAGAAAAATATTTATTATTATTATTACATATTCTCTGTCTTTTTGTGATATGAATCACTGACAAATAAATGCCATTTAACACTTGGAGGGCTGAAAGAATATTGTTCTTTATTAGCTGTTTTCCGAAATACTAAATATGTTGGAATAGTCTATTGTTTGCACTTTTCATGTTGCTAACCACTAATCATGTTAGGAATATAAATAAAAGGAAAAAACTGATTTTTACTCTTATCTTTTTTCCTTTCTTCATTGCCTGATTTAGCAGAAAAATATTCTGGCATAATTTGATTCCCCTTTTGTTGGTCCTTGGCCTATCTCTGTTTTCTGTTTTCAATTACTGCAGTCACCACATTCTATTTAAGGTAACACGTAACAAGTTGAGAAACGGTCTTAGGTCCTGTTAAAGGCACCAGCTTAGAAACCAGAAAAATGAGTTATGGTTCCATCTTATGCACAAAGCCAGCTCAGTGACCTACAGCCAGTCAATATCTCTCAGCATGAGAATGAAGGTAATGTCAAATCATTTGCCATTTTCTTTGAAATCTTGCAAAGGAAACATCAAGGACCTGTTGTTGGTTGGAAAGCACAATTAAAAAAAAAAGCTTGACATATTTTAGATACCTTGAGACTGCTCTGAGACAATAGGTGGAAAACATTACCATGAAGTCTACCTTCTTATGGGCTGGAGATGAGAGGAAGACATGGTTTTGGGGACACAGAAGGGATAGGCATAGGCAAAGCATGCAAGTGGTTAGGTACAGGTGGGGAAATGGGCCTTACCTCTCTTCTTCATTTCCTTTTCTTCTTCTTCTCTGCTCTACCTGAAAACAAAATTCAGAGATGCAGGCCTTTGCTTAATAAAAGGACAAAGACAACTACCTTATCTATTTGGGTCTTAATCAACTATATTATTTTTACTTACTTACATACTAGCATGTATGGGGTGACTTATTTTTGGAATGAAAAAGGAGTCCTTTTTCAAACGCCAACATAATGTGCTTTCATAGCTAAACTAGAGGACATTAACAAGCTGATGAAAATCTACATTTTGTACATTAAAACTATTCAAATCTATAATTGATGGGTCTATGGGCTGAAAAATCAAACAAAAACTGGACATATTTAATGATCATGGTATTTGGGGTTTTGTTAAGAAAAATAATTTTAAGTTAATCTGATTGGGAAGAGGACCCATCTGGCTGGTCAGGTTCCTACAACATTTTCTTACAGGAACTATTTGATAATAGTAACTTCCTATTTATATTGTTCTGTTTGTTATAAATAATGGTTGAAGATAATAAATTTCTGCAAATATTGGCACTTGATTATTTTATTGGAATTAAAGCAATGATAAAATATAAAGAGCTTTGGTACACTGTGAACTGAAACAAACTTATCAAATAGAACCAATGCTTTAGCTGACTGCGTCAGTTGATACCTCAATCTTCTTTATACAAAGCTGCCTTTGACCATGTTACATGGTAACCAAGTTGAAGTTACACATTTTACAGTTGTAGGAATTGAGAAAGAGAGAGTCCACTTTCTACCTCTCCCCAATTTGGTGCTCACAAGAGGAGGGCTTGGACTCTCTATTCCAGTTCTCTGATTATATTATGTTTGCATAACATCCTTATCTGGATTCAATTAATTTTGATCAATGATCAGGAAATTGCATTAAAGCATAATTTAAAAAAAGTAAAACTACCGTGCTTAGACTGTTGCCTCGTTTTCACTACCACAACACAATATTTTGTTTGTGTTCAGGTAACAGATAAACTCATATTTGAGAGTAGGAGGTTCATATAGTAATTATTCATTGTTCCTGGGTATTGATGCAGCAGTAGTAAAATGTAATTATTATGAATATACCTATATATTAAATTTATACTATAGTAGCACTTGAGAACTGCTTCTATCTCTCCAAATCCACATGGGCAGTTACACTTGGATAATAAAATTTTAGAATGCCTACTCTATAGAAATACAGATGGAAACAAATTGTGCCTGGCCTTGAAATTGTTTTCCTTAACCTAGGAAAGTTAAGAGTTAGGCATTGAAGCCTAAATACATCTTTCAAATTCAGCAAACCATTTTATTAGGCCCCTTTGGGGTTTTTTTTCCTGCCAAACTATGACTGAAGTTTCAGTCTAACAAATCAGATAGGCACCAAGATAGGATCATCTCCCACCACTCTTTCTGAGCCCAAATTGTTCTTTAGCACATTAAAGACTATCTGCTCAAGAAAAATAATCCAAAAGAGGATTGGGTACAAGAAATTGGTCTCTTCTTGGTGGTTTTTAAACAATCATCTTAAACTATGAGGGAGGGAAATTGCATTATACCTTTTCTATTTTGGATACACACCTTTTCTTTTGGTGTGTCTCATTTGCACTCTGAACTTTTTCTATTAACAAATTATTATACACCTGGTACAGACATATTAGATATATTAGCTGTTGTATTGCTTATCAACTAGTAATTTTTAAAACTCTTTTTGTTTCCTCTTTTTATCTCATGGCAAGTACTGTACAAACATCACTTCTAAAAGTTAGGAGTTGGAGAGATATCCAACCTATAAAAGGTCTAGTAAATTGACGTTCAAGCTTACATTCACTCAAATCTAATGTAAGCTTTATAAAGAATTTTCAGTGTATGGGCTGCTTTAGTGTCAGGCTAGCACTATCTGCTGTACTCTTCAAAACAGGTAAGCCTTTATTTAGAATATTCTTTTAACCACAGCAGGCAAGGTAGATGTTAGATCAATTGTGTTCATTCTAATAGATGTTTGAATCAATAAATCATGAGGGAAACATTGCATAAATTAAAAATTATTCTAAAAACCTCTTGAGTTTTCTGTGCATTAATTTAGAGCATTAGGACAATTAGCATAGCACCTTCAAACTCACAAACTACACATGAAACAGGTAATAATGTTTAAATATTTAGCAGAGAATAAAAGTATGACGCAAGCAACCAAGATTCATATACATACACACACACACACATATATATATACACATATATATATAGTTTTATATATATATATATATACACACACACACATATATATATGTGAAACGTTGGATATATATATATATATATATATATATATATATATATATATATATATATATATATATATATATATATATATATTCCGAAACGTGCTACAACTTTAAAAGTACAACTATAATGATAAAAATACCAACAAAGCTGAATACCATATATATATATATATATGTATGTATGTATGTATGTATGTATGTATATCCCAATGACTTCAGTTGGACTATCTCTTAAGAAAATAGGCATCAGATTACACTTTAGTTTATATTAATATATGTATATAAATATTATTTAATATTGCATGTAGCTTTGTTTTTCTTTTGAACTTTCTAAAATTGAACAAAATAAAAACAAGTATATTAAGTAATATGCCTGAGCTATCAGGAAAAATTTATTTGAATCATTAATTTAATTCAGAAAAATTGAATCAAATCTGAAAGTTAACCCAGTCCAGATATTCAAAATAAATTGTTAAGTGTGTTTCCTAATAGCTTTTTTTTGGGGGGGGGGATTTCAATTTTATTCAGAAGCATCAAAGTGATCAGAAAAGAATCAGAAGCATTCAATTTGATGTTTCACTTTGACTTTTCAATTAAATTCAGAAAGTCAATTCAGAGATTCAACCACATCATCAGGAATTTGATTGCCCAAATTTTTTACTTAACTCTATATTTAAATAAATCTGGTACCTTTTGCCATTGCTACTGAACAAGAAATCTAGCAACACGGATTTTGCTTGATGTCTTTATTTCTTTGGTCCTTTTCATTAAAGTATCTTCTTGGACATTAATTACATCCCCTTTCTCCTAGCCAGCTTGTGTTTAATAAGTATTTTAATATCTTCCTTCCTTAATTTAACTGTCAGTATCTCTTTTTGTTTCTCGGTGAGATCCCATCTAACAGTAACTTGTTTGTCTTCCTTTGTCTTCAAATACAAATGTATGTTCTTTGCCTTTGCAAGTGATCATTCTAAAGAATTAGGAAATTTAGATATTATATTAACAAACCCCAACATTGTTTAGATAAATAAGCAAACTCCTATATTTATATAATGGACAATCAAAATTTCTTTACAGTTCTTTCAGTTGTGGATAAAACAGACAGGTGATTAATCTGTGAAGTTAGTCCTCAGGGATGTTTATAATACATTCCTCACCTTTTCCAAAGCTAAGCCATGGTGAAAAAAAAAGAACATGGTTGCTAAAATATTTAATTATTCATTTCACTTAAGTGTTTGCAGCCTTTTTGCAAAAGTGCAGCATTGAGATGACTCCAATGCTTTTCAGTAAAGCGTTGTAAGTCCAGGTTCTCATTTCAAAATGAAAACGGAAAGACAGATGAATAATACTTATTAAGCAGCCATCACTGAAACAAATATTTTACTCAAGAAAGTCTGCAAGAGGAAATTTTAAAAAAATATGTATTGCTAATGAAATTTGGAAGAAAACTACCAGCTTTCTCATGATCATCTTCCTAATGTAAAATATGAAAGCTGTGGGAAAGACTGTGGGAACATCAAAACCAGTTGATGTTCCAAGGTACCAGAAGTCAGAGGATGCCAATTTTTAATTTCTATCAATTACCTGGAAACTAATATTAAGCAACAACATGAATACTCTGGATACTGAGAATATATCCATCTGCTGCATCTTCCTGGAATCTCCTGTTGAGACAGCTGAGTTAAAATATTGCAAGCATCTACTGATTTCATCAGAATATAGCCACAAAATCAGGTAATCTGTCAAATGTTGTCTTATTGTTTGGAAAGATGGGGTGTTCATTTCCCCCAAAACAGGATTTCCTAAGTAAAAAAGTTTAAATATATTCAATCCTGGGGTCTTTATGAAGAAATGTCATGGATCTCTCATCCATATCTAGTGTTGCTCCACTAGAGTAGCTCAGTTATTCCTTCACTTCAAACCTCCGTCGATATTCCAATACAGAAGCTCAGAAGCAACACAGTTGTAACAGAATTGTAGCCTGACATGAAGTCTATTGACAGAGGAGATCTGTTCAGAGAATTGACTTTAAACTATCTGTTGATATTTAACAGGAAAAAAGTATCTTCATCAGAAATAGTGTATCTACAACAATTGTAAGACAAATGTCATACATGGCCACAAGGTGGCTCAGGGAAAAAAATCTCCATATTTTTCTGGTAAAGGGTGAGATTTTATTTTTATTTCTGCATGTTGTATATAAAGCTGCTGCATTCTGAAACATATCTGTTACACTCTTTCTCAAATTTACATAATTATTTCTGGATTTTATGAATTTTTCAAACACTTTGGTACGGGTGGAGATATACAAGATGGTGATGTCGAGAAAAAAATGAGCATTCTCAAGATTCTCTGTTGTGTAATACATATTTATCTGGAAATAAACCCAGCTCAAAAAAATCCTAGACTTTTCCCCTATATAAATATGTGTTGTTGTTCTATCTTCTAACTATTAAGAGATTGTAGTCTTGTTTCTGAAAGCCTGGTTGGTGGGCTGGTTAATAGTTTACACTATATAATTCTTAATGCATTTTAAGGTGGAGAGTATATGTTGATCTTCCATTTCTAGAGAGCCCACAAAGGAGTTTTCCATGGGGAAATGTTTTTGAGAAGAAATCAGCTTAATTCTGCTCAAAAGTGTTCTTAACATAGATTCTTATATCACTGTAACACCTATAAAGAGTTATACATTTCAGTCTAGGAGAAGAGTAGCTGAAGAATTTTAGTAGCAACAGTAAAGGATATTTTTGTGTGTGCAATAGTTGTGGTCGCAGTAGAAAATGCATGACTAACACATGTTGTTTTCACTCATATCAAAAGCTTAAGAAGCAGTCAACAAGATGAAAAAAATCCAGATGTGCTTGTGTGTCACCTTTCTATTTGCATTTGGAATAGTTTATGAACTGTCCCAAGAACCAGATTGCTTCTTTTTCTGCAATCCAATTTCCAAACATTTCCTGAGGCCCAAAGATGTCATGTCCCAGGGCAGAAGTATCATCTTTCTGGAGACAACTGATCATCTGCAATCTTCTCCACTTGTTTTATGTTCTGTGGAATCTGCTGCCAGAGTTTATCCAGACAGGCCTATCATTTTCTTTATGAAAGGACTGGACAACAACACATTGCCAGTTATAAAGTCTTCTTACCCCTCACTTTTCTTCTTATCAACTATGAAGAATGTTTTCCTTTTTCCTCTTCAGGAGGACAATTTATTCCAGGACACGCCTCTATTGTCATGGTATCTTCAGGTAAGATGGGAAGTGGGAGTGTTTTCTGGATAGCCAGAGAAAAAGGCAACATTAATTCCAACTGACCTATTATTGCTCTTGCATTTATCAGAAGAAACACTCTTCTTTGGGACTTGTGTTTGACTCCAGCCCCATTTACTCAGTATTTAGAGATCTGTGAACACAATTTCCTTGGTTTTTCAATTGTTACATGATTTTACTACTCTAGTTTATCCACAATACTTCCAGGAATGACCGTGAGACTCCTGTTTAAAAAAAAGGTCAATCTTGATTCAGAATACTTTCCCAAACATAGAAATTAGATGGAAAGGATTTTACTTGATCTTCATTGCTCTGTTTAAGTTAAGAGGTTGCCTGAACTCTGCAAAATTTAATACAACATATCAGGAAATAACCACATTGGCTCTCTATCCTTTGAAAAATTATTCTCTAAGAACAAAGCCTATCACCAGGTCAGGCTATTAATCTATACAGCTGTGTAGATTTTCAGGAAAGAGGCTTAAGAATGATCTAATTTCTGACTCATTTATAAGGAGATAACAATTGGATTTGAGATATTTTACATGTGCTTAGAAAAAGCTATCCACGCTGATGAAGTAATTTTTTTAAAAAAACATTATGTTATACCTTGTTATGGACATTAAAAGAACAATATGAACATTTTTGAAGCCTTAAACTTTTGCTTATCTTTATTATTTGCATATCTTTATTTGGGAATGGTTTTCACTCTATATAGAATATTGCCTTTAAGTTTGTAAGACTTGCATTCTGAACAAGTTGCAGCAGTATTTATGTACTGATCACAACATGTTATGTTGCTTAAAGCTTTCAGAGAATATTAAGAAAATACAGAAATCAGTATAACTTATATTAGTGATTTCATTATATATTTTTAAAAAACATACTTTGGTTAGCAGAAATACACACACACATTTCTGTGTATGTATGGGTACATATATGTGGGAGTGTACACATACACACATACACACACACATCATGCAACATTTGATTAAGTTAAAATTTCAGGAATAAAGCTTATATGTACAGTTTAACATATCATATCCAGAACTTGAATCTGTAACATCTTAGGCAAGTTGTTCTATACGGATATGATTTCTTCACTGCAAGAACCAGAACTATTGCTTTATTTTAGCTAGGTGTTATTCCTTGCTTATGTATCGATTTTGAACTTTTTCAGGTCAATACAACAAAGGAGAAATATTGGACCTATATTATTTCTGATGCAATCAGACTTGCAGTAGTGTGGAAATATGGTGGAATTTATATGGACACTGATGTTATTTCCATCAAACCTATCCCAGTGGCTAATTTTTTGGCAGCTCAATCTTCCCAATTCTCCAGCAATGGGGTCTTTGGTTTTCAGCATCATCATTGGTTCATCTGGGATTGCATGAATGATTTTGTTCATAATTACAATGGAGACATCTGGGGAAATCAGGGACCTTACCTATTTACAAGAATACTAAAGAAGCAATGCAATCTTAGAAATTTTGAGAATGTGGAAGACCACATATGTTACAACATTTCCTTTTTGCACCCTCAACGTTTCTATCCCATTCCTTATAAAACATGGGCAAAGTATTACGAAGTATGGATTACAAAGCCAGAGTTCAATCATTCTTATGCTTTGCACTTATGGAACTTCATGAACCAGAAAGAGAAAAAGAATATGACCATTGGAAGCAACACACTTGTGGAAAACCTGGTCAGAACGTATTGTCCTAGTACATATAGATTTGAGCTTCACAAGACACAGATGCCTCAAAATAAAACTAGTTAAGGTTGTAAACCTGTTGCTTTTGTGAGTATTCCAAGAACCTGGGAATCCCTTCCTTTCTTTTTACATAGATGCAAGTCTCTGATGCTGGATATTTGAAAGGCCAGGAAATCAAGGCCTCCAAAACCCATACTAGAACATAGTAAATTCTGGGTGGGAGGAGACAGAAGAAACTAAAGCAAGTTAAGACTCCCTCCCCTGATCCATCATGCTACTAACACTCAATGGGAGTTTTGACCAGCCACTCGACTACTCAGAAACATGTGAAATAAGAGGGACACTTTTTTCTCCTATACCAAACAAGAGAGCTTTAATCTTACCTTGAATTTTTTCTATAATTCCAGCACATCATAACTGTGATTTGAAACTCAGTAATCCTTCAAATATTAATTTGGCAATCTTTGAAGATATTTAACACTGTCAGAAATACAGGGAATAAATGAGCAAATATACCTTTATTTGAGCTCAGGAAATATATAGATTCTTTTTAGGATTTTCCAAAGGAAAATCTTTTCGCCATTTTCATTTCACACTAGAAAATTAAAGACTATGTTGCACTGATGGCAGACCTGCTATATGGAAAGCAGTCACGTGCAATTGCTAAGAACTGAGGTTTGTTATTTTTAAAACAAAACAAAATCAATACTTTTAATTGTATGTTATTTGTTGAGGTAATTCCCCATTAGGAGAATGAGCACATACATGGAGATGTATTTGAGAATAGTGTTTTAAATAATACACACACAGCACACAGATACACTGTACAGTAAATGTAGGTTTTCACTTCCAGAAATGGTTTAAGCAAAGTCCAAACAAGCAATCCAAAGTCATTCACAAGTAAATCAGTCAGTTTTCAATCCAGGGATAATCCAATAACAAAGTCCAGTGTCAAAAACAGTTCAGTATCAGACTTACATCAAATCCAGGAATAGAAGTCAATTAAGAGGAACGGCAATATTCTCCAACAGAAGGAAAAAGAGAGACTCACTGAGACTTCTTCTGAGACTAAGACTAAGACAACCCAGGTTTCTGGCTCCATCTTATGGCCGTTTGAGAAACCACACCCAATTACAGTTTTGCATTTTCTTAAAGATACAATATTAAAATGTCTAATCTGGTTTATATATTTCCAACCCAAATAGCTGTTTGGTGACTTACATTCCTAACATTATTGATGTTTTATTGTTAAGCAAATAAATACTTTTATGGAAACTTGTCTTTGAACAGGGAGAATAAGTTGCAAATCAAAGATAAGATGATAACCTTTTATCATAGTTTCTAGTATCTCTGTAAAAAGCACTCATGATTTTGAGGTAGCAATGAGGACATTATATGAGGACTCCTTAAGGATAGATTTGTGCTTGGAGCACCAAGTATAAACTTACAAGTAATTTATTTCTATTCCTTTTAACAGCAACCTAGGGAATGTTTCTTTTATCAATTCTCTTTGATGAAGGTTATAAAATTATCATTACTGATAAGATTTACATCTTCAGAGATGCCCATTGCACTTTTACAACCATATTTCATAATGTACAATTGCAATGTCATCTCTGGCTATAGAAATAATAATTTCATATTTAATGTTGTTTTCAGCTGAAAACAAGAACGGTAAAGAAACTTCAAAGCCAGTAACTTGATATTGCTTCATGTCAAATGAAAATATGTTTAACAATAAGAAAAAAGACTAGGAATGGGATATATATTATCCATAACATGTTTATTTCTTATCTGTAATCTGAATATTTTCTCCAATAGGGTATTTAAACAGGACACTTAAATAGACATGCTCTTTTACATGGAGCTATTCTAGTTGGCATTTAATGGAGCACTACATTCCTAATAGCAAATCTGCTACACTATGTCTTTCTATGAACAGGATCACACTTACTAGGAAGAATATCTCATAGGATCTATTTTGCAATTCAGCCAGTTTTCCATTTCAAGTAAGACTATGCAATATACACATGCACACATGTCTCTTGGAACCAAGCTCTCTGACTCAGCTGGTGGGTCTTCTCTGCTGGCTCCTCACTATTCCTTCAGATTCTTCTGGTATCTTCTGAAATTTAAAATGTATTTTTCATTTATAATAAATTATGTTGAAAACTATTTCTAATGTTTGGAAAAAATAAGCTTAAATTCTCAGGCACCATGTAAATACTTTCTGTAAGCAAAGCAAAGCCCAATAATTAGCAAAGCGGTCATACAACAGTCTCTTCTGATACAGAGCTAGTAATAGAGAAAGGAAATAAGGGAGAAGGAATGGGGAAATTGTCATCAGATATTCTCTGACTTTTTTTCATCTATGTTTGCTGGCAACTTTATAACTGGACAGTATTGCATTTGTGATAATGATGAGAAAGGTTGCTGTGCGAGGGGTGGGAGGGTATTTAAAAAGTTGAGAATACAGTACTGACAGGTTTGAAATGTGACATTTTGGTAGCAATATTATCTGTATTGTCAGAACAACTGCATACATAATGAAATGAATAGATGAACTGAATGAATGTAATGATAATGTGAAATGAAACTAGTTTTTTTTAATCATTTGGTATATAAGAATGTCATTTACAATTATTGAAATACACATCACTAAAGTATACATGGTTTTCTCATTGTTGTGTATACTATGTTATGGATACATTTCTTATTCATTTTTCAGTGATCAGTTGAAGACCTCAAGATGTCACAAATTTGTCTAAAGCTGTGATTTTATTCTTAATAACCAGGGAGTAATCCCCAGTGTATTACTCCAAATAGACAGGTATAGAAACAAACTATAGTGGTACCACAGCACTCATTGTTAATTGGTTCTGGGAGTTGCAATGAGTACCAAACAAATTTTTCCCATAAGGAATAATGTAGTGAGCCACAAGACAGCCAACACTGACAAGTTCTAGCTTGTGTGTTGACTACCAAACAATGAGAATAAGGACAAAAATTTTGGGTTAAAATGAGTTGAGTACCAAATTCGATGACTTTCAAAGCAATTAAGTACCAAAGGACTACTGTATGTAGAAATGTTAGATTTTGACATGTACTAACATTGTCTAATGATGAAGCTAAGTAAGATCAAAAGGATGTAGTGTTTCTCAACCGTGGAAACTTTTTGCTGGGTGGATTTCAACTCCAAGAATTCCCCGACCAGCATTTTGGGGAGTTGAAATTCACACACCTTAAAGTTACCAAGATTGAGAAACACTGATCTAGTACAATTTAGTACTGCTCTCTTCTGACAGCAAGGATGGAGGTAGACTGTTACATTTCTGCTTTTGGTTTAGGAAAACAAATCACAAGTTTATTTTAAGAGAAGTACAAGAATGAAATTCAGGGAAGAGATATATACTAATTTATGGATAGATGTGAATTAGAATTGGTTATAATTTAATTACAGAATGTTAGCACACTTCAATAGGAAAGATTCTCAAGCTGATCTATGCGCAATGAGGAGGCCTGAGCTGTGCCAAGGTTAATTCCGTGGCTGGACCTGATGACAAAACAGCTTCCTACTTAATATAAGGTTAGTCCCCACACTGTAATAAGCTGTTTTTTTTTTTTCTTTTATTCTTAATACAATTACTTTGCATGTTAAGATCTATGTGCCATAAAAGGTTCCGCATTTTTCTTTTTTAGAACCTGAAAAGAATTATTTGATATGTTCTACACACCCAGAAAGGGACTTCCTTCTTTGACTCTTTCACCATTTAGTTCAAGGGTCTTCAAACTTGAGAGCTTTCAGGCTTGTGGACTTCAAACCCCAGAATTCCTCCTCCAGTCATGTTAGCTCAGGAATTCTGGGAGTTGAAGTCCACAAGTCTTAAACTTGCCAAGTTTGAAGAGCCTTGATTTAGTTAAACTTTAAAAATGCAAAAAGAAAGGAACTTTCCCGCTTTCTCTCATCAGTGCCTGATCGTTTTGGAAGGCTTCATTTATTCTCTGAGGTTTATTAAGCGATGCTTCTTTTTCCATCCTTTAGAAAGGTAGAATGGCTCAGCTGCTACTTGGGCTTTCCTTGGAGGGCCCAGCAGCAAATTAAAGGATCTCTTTCTCCCCATTCAGGGGCATTTTGTTGGTTCAACGTTGCACACACGGCTACAATTAAAGCTCTCAACAGAACGCATCCCCAACCTTTGGACTTGCGTCCTCTCTGCTGGTAGTGATGAGACACCAAACCAGAAACGGCTTTGTTATTCAACAAGCGAAGCCTTAATCGACCTCTGAGGATCGATATTTTAACCGACTGTGATTGTACGATCCTCCCTCGTTGTACACTGTGGATAGATTACAGCCGGAATGAGGCTTAAACAAGCAAGAGAAAGCAATTAGATGCCGTGTTTTCATAAATTACTACAGCAACAGCTTGGCTTGGGGGACGCTTTACCAGCTGTTTCCAGTCCTCCTGGGAGAAGCTCCGGGGGCGAAGCGAGAGCCTCGGAATTGCTTTCAGGCTTCACCTCTGACGTTGCAAATTTCGGGCCGAGAAAGTGATTCGTTGCTGTGGGGAACCGGCGCTGGGATCTTTGCCTGGATGGTGTTGAATTTCCTGGGTGGGAGGGGAGAGACGGAGGATTTCAGCGCCGACTTTTGTCTCCAGCCCCGCGCTGTTTGTACCGGGCCTTTTTAAGCGCGAGTGCAGGCACACAGTCACATAACACATATATACCGCCCTGCTTCACAAAATATGCTTCCTGCGGGCAGGTAAGGATTTGCTTTGTTGGAAATGTAGTTCCCGTGCTTTACTGCCAAAAAAGCTGGAGGAGGGGAGGGAGAAGAGGAGGTGGGACTACGCCTTGCTCAAGCCAGTTCCTTCTTCTCATACATATGTGCATCGTTTGCTCGGTTAATCATTACCAGCTTGTTCATTGCTGAACCTCTGGCATATCGGAATAATAATACTGGCTACGGGAACAGGGGATGAAGTGATCTCCCTCGGCGATCCCTTTTCACCAGCCCAACTTTTCTTCGAAAACCCTTTCCTTTGCAACCGTTTCCTTAGGCCCGGAGAATGCGAGGTCCCTGGAGAATGCTTGCCTTATAACCGGGGGACGGGGGTGGGAGGAGGAGGATGGGGGGTTGAAAGGAAACAGAGGAAGTGTGTCGGGTACGGTTTGGTAACAAAGTGGCTTTCTGGATTCTCGAGTGGCGCTTCTTGCTCAGTCGGAAGCCGCGTGTGGGAGGCTGCTGGCCTCAAGAAGTTACTTAGCTTGGACCGTCGTGAATCGAGGCCCGTTGCCTGTCTGTGGCCCTTTTTGTGGAGGCTTTAGCATCTCTTAAAGTCTCTTTAAAAAGGGGCTCGCGTTTCCATTTTGGAAAGGAAAGGCTGATCATCGGCTGGTTGTGAAGACAAGAGATTCCGTAGAGTTGGACAGATTGTGGCCTCCATCCAGAGATGGAGATGCACAGATCCCAAGCCTCTTGTAACTTAAATACTGAATCCTCGTGGGTTGTATACTAGCACAGGTTAGTCCTCTTATGACTGCAATTGAGCCCCAAATTTCTGCTGTTAACAAATGTTAGTGAGACATTTGTTTTCTGAGTTTTGCCCCATTTTATGACCTTTCTTCCCATGGTTGTTAAGTGAATTACTGCAGTTGATAAGCTAGAAACCCAGTTGTTTAGTGACTCTGGCTTCCCCATTGACTTTGCTTGTCAAAAGGTTGCAAAAAGGGATTAAATGACCCTAGGATCCGACAACAATCATAAATATGAACCAGTTGCCAAGTGGCTGGATTTTGATCACGTGATCATGGGAATGCTACAATGCTTGTAACTATGAAAAATGATCATAAGTCACTTTTTTCAGTGATGTTATAACCTTGAATGTTCACTAAATGAACTGAACGAGGACTACCTGTACATTCAGGTTGACCTGAGTGAGGTCAAAATAACAGCTGCCATATCTCATCCCTGAGCTGAGGCAGCTGTCTCCAACCTTGGCAACTTTAAGACTTGTGGACTTTAACTCCCAGAATTCCTCATCTATACCTTTTGTCATTTTAAAGTTGCTAAGATTGAGAAACACTGGAATAGTCGCTTTTAAATGAAAGGAGAAGTAACAGCTGTGTTGAACATGTCTTATCCATCAATCAACAGATGAGGATTCCATATTATTTTAGCCACCCAGAGTCATTTGCTACTACTGTAGATAGGCAGCAAATAAATACATAAATAAATTCGTTGTGTGAGCTGCTTCAGGGCAAGATAGGTCTGCAGCTCTTGTATGAATTCCATATCTCATACATTGAAACCAGATTATATAGGTTAATCGTACAAAGTGGGCATGACCCAAAACCAAGCTTCTTGCTTTAGAATCACTATTTATAAAACATAATTCACATATGTAGGCTTTGTAATGGTCATACATGGTTTTGCCAAAAATACATATAGTTTGCTTCCAACCCCAAAAATAACTTTCTCCTGTCCCAAAGATGGGATTTCAGGTGATTGTTAGGTGATCTGTATGACATGAATCACCAGCTAAATTTACAGTATATTCACTTCAGATTGACATAGCTGAGTTCTCATTAGTGAGGGTGTGCAAGATAAAGGAACTCAGAACATGTCACACTATCAGGATATCCTTCAATACAAGATGCTCATTTTACCCATCATTTTGTTTTTTGTTAATATACTGTGCTTTCTGTTATTATTTTTATTTCAGTTAAAATTAGCATCCATGCTCAGTCTATAAAAATTTTTAATTCACAGACATCTAGCTAGGAAGAAGTAATTTGTTTAGGTACAGAAGGTTTGATTTTTAGTTGCCCAGATTAAAGATGTAAAAATACATCTAAATGTTTATTTGTGCTATTTCTCCAATATTAAAGGTAATGGGGGAAATGTGCTAGTTTTCAAGCCTTCTGCTGAACATTTTTCCATTGTTAAATCATTTAGCATCTTTTCCTTTGTGCTTCTACTTTTGAACAGTATTTGAATTTAATTTTTTCCCCCAAAACACTTCAGAAACAGTCCTTGGTTGTTTTTTTCACGACTTGTTTTCCTTATTACTTTTCTGGAAAGAAGCTTTGAGGTATCCAATTCGAAGCAGAACATTCAGATTCGGTCACAGTTTTTTTTCCCCCCATATAACATCAACCTTGTGAACTCTCAAGCTTCTTCTTTCCACTATGTATTCAAAATGGACAGTGATTAGTGTGTATGTGTGTGTTTGTTTGTATGTATATAGCACATGTATATGTGGCAACAGAATTTCAGTTTTAATGGGTGTCAGTGTGCTCACAGTAAAAAATGACAATAAAAGTTATTTTATCTTACAATATAAAGAATTGTTATTTTATCATTGAGAGAACATTCCATTGGACCAGAGTATATTTGCACTGCTATTGGCAGAATGCTGGAATCCTGTTACCATTACACAAGACACACCTGGTAACTCACTGTTGCTCAACACAACTGTCCCATTGCAGATAAGTAACAGAACCAAGTTGATTTTAACAGCTTTTCTGTGTTGAAATCATGGTATGTATCTTTTCGCAAACCATTTCTCCATCTTTTGCCTGAATGCTAGAGAAAGTGTAGTGAGTACAGTATATCAAAATTCATTTTTCTGTTTAGAGGAATTGTATGCTATGATTTCAGTCCTGTGTAGACTTATGTGGACACTACTTCCATTGAATTTACCAAGGGAAATGCTTTTATTTATTTATTTGTGCTGTGAAAGATAGTGTAATGTTTACAACAATTTTACATGCCCTTATTTAAATTATTTTTAGATTTTATGGGGCATTTTTAATAATATGCTAATAATACCTCAAACTTTACTGAATGATAACCATTACTTGAAATTATGTAGGTTTTCCTAAGCAGACCTCAACACATCTAGCTTGATCCTTGGCTAAATGTATACAGAATACCATATACTGTAAACTTGAAATAATTTTTGATATGGTAATATCTGTAAAATAATAAAAAGCCTCCATATTTTTTTCAATGGTAAACAGAGAAATCAATATATTACTAGGGTTAAATTATGTTTATGTTCTAACAATTACTCTCACATATATTAAGGTAACATGCTCTTTGTAATGTAAACTTTCCTTATAATATTAAGTAGTACTGTTTCCTACTAGGGCAGTATCCTTGAAATATTCCCTTCTAAATCCCATTCTCAGTTCTGAAGTATTTACATACCTATATGGTCAATACAGCTGCTTTTTGGATATTACTGAAATTTTCATCCTCAAGCTTATGGGTCTGCAAACACATATCTGTACTTAGATTGATTTTTCACTATAGAGAGTTCAGTAGCGCTTTTCTTTTCTTTTTCTTTTTTAATAAAGTTTTATTTGGGTTTTCGCACATACAAAATACAAGTAAAACATCTTTTTTGAAAATAGCATGGTCCTGGGTTGAACTTCTTTATACAGACACAAAACTCAATTTCATGCTCCTTTTTGTGTTCTATGTGTATTCCATATCTTATACTATTCTACATTTTCTATATAGTTTTTCCCCTCTTTTAATTTTCTCAATTTTATTTTAATTATCTCATCTCAATTCGAATCATTATATTTACACTTTTGTCTGTTCTGTTTCAATTTCATATTATCTTTTCTCATTAAACAAATTTTCTCCTGTAGTTACTAATTGGAGTATGACACCTTTATATCTTTTTATTACATCCATTCAACTCTTATTTAAACTTCAATATATACCTTAAGGTTATGACCTTTAATATAATACATAATACATAACTTTCAATCAAATTCTGCTTGGTACATTCTTATAATACACACTATATTCTTTTTTTTAAAAAAGATTATAAATATATGTAATTATAAACCCTCATTCCATTCCAATTCAGTTCTATCATGAATAATCATTAAAATCTTAGCATCTTTAACACTTCTTTTCAATTAAATATCATACTTCCTAAAAGACACATATAATCTCCATAATTAATTTTTCCCTTATTTCTCTTCACATATGTTTTGTAAATCATTAAATATTCATTTTGTTACATTTATTTATTGACAAGCATTCCACTGAATTACGATAGCTATTTTATCAAACATTTTAATTATACATTGTTTCATATTTTCTAAAATTATTTCTGTTTCTAATATAACAATACTATCTTATGTACCTTTGCAGAATCCCTTTTTCCATTAATTTTTCACCCATTATCTCTAAATAGGCCCTGTTTCTCTATATTTTGTTTCTGTCCTTTATAACTTCTTTACCTTTCTTTCTTCCCTCTCATCTTCTCCCTCCCCTTTTTACCCCTTGTCTCTCTACTTCTAATTCTCTCTTCTTCATTTCCCTCTTCTGTTGCTTTCTGATTTTATACTTATTTTTCACTCTATTTTGGGGGGAGTTGTTTTTCCCAATCTTAAACTTTCCATTCACCTTTCCCCCTTTCCTTTTTTTCCCCCACCTAAAATTACTTGTTCATTAAAGATGGCTTCTTCTTTGTCACACTCTTTTTGTTCTGCAGGCATTTCTTGTTGTTTCTCATAATTCCAAATCTCCATTTCTAAAAACTGAAATATGAAGCCAAAAGATCCTCTCCTTTCTTGTGCATCTTCTTTGTATTTTTAAAGTTCTATTTTCAGTTCTTCTAAAAGTGGAGCCATTTTAAACAGTTTTAAACAACCACCCAATTGATTTTAGTCATTCAAATACAATAACCAAAACTCCAGAAATCATCAAGTAATCCAAATAGTCCTGAGTTATATCTTCTTATTTCTTTTTCCACTTTCTCTTCCTGGGGTTTTTGTTGCGATATTTCAGTTAGAATGTATCTTTTGGAAGTCTTGTTGAGATTTTGCTGTAAGTTCTTTTTAATTCCAGGCAGTCTCCTCCCTTCCAGATCCTGCCCTTTTATTCTTTTTCTCTCCTTTCCTGTTTTCAAAAGCTTTTGATTATCCAGAAATCTTTATTATCCCTTTGACTTTTTATTTTCAGCATTAAATGCCTATTAATGTCAAAGTGGATTTTTTTCCAATTTCTTGCTTAAGTCTCTTAGCTGTCAGTATAGGAAAAGGAGAAAAGAAAACCAAATCTTTTCCCTTTTCTCTCTCCTTCGCAGTTTAAAAATCTTCTTAGGGAACAATGTTATTGTTTTTTAATAGTTTCAATTCCAGGGTACCTTATTTGTTGCTTTTGCTGTTTGACCCGATCAACCAAAACTTTCTCCTCTTATCTTCCTCCTGCATATTCTTTTCCGGTTGAGTTCTTCTTTGTGGTGGCCATTTCTGACCACCGCTGCAACTGCCTTCAGGAAAGGGAGTAATGGCCAGCTGGGGAGGACCCTGCAGGCAGTGTCCCCCCACTTCACCACCTCTACGGGGTGGCTTAGCCCCGAAACCAGCCGGCTCGGGCGCTCCAGCGGCGAGCACAGATCGACGCCTCGCAGAGACGAGGTTTCGGTCTGTCGCTGAAGAAGCTCAAACCGGAAGCACCTAGTAGCGCTTTTATTTTCTATCTGTAGTCACAGAATGTGCACTTTTGTAGCCCTCTGAATGTCTGAGAGAGCTATGTATAAATTCTGAATATCTGTATGCCTTTCAGCATATACTGTAGATATTGTATGTTTTCAGTCTGAAATCTGAAACGTTTCTATTGATAACTGGCATTAAATTTGAATGGTTAGTAAATTAATTAGAAAATGAATTAAGTGTATTAACTCACATCCTTATCTTACTCGTATTAATTGAGTTACAGTTGACTTTTGAGTAAATAAATTGTATTATCACAAGTTAACATGTAAATGCTAAAATACTCATTGTTTGAATATTGGTATGGAATAAAAGTAAAAAAAAAATAAGCCAATTTTGTAAAGTCCAGTTCAGTATAGACATGTCAAGTACAGGTAGATTACCTTAGCGGTAATCGGGATCACAATTTCCATTGCTGAATGTTGCAGTCACAAAGCTTGACTGCTTCACAGCAAGGCAGTTCTGGCAGTCACATGACTGTGCCTATTATCAATGGCAGTTCTGGCACTACCCAGTTATTGGCATTAAGTGTAGACTTCAAATGACCATCACTTTGAACTTTCTGCCAACTTCTCTGGCTTTGCTTGTGGGAGGCTGGTAAGAAAGGCATAACTCATGTTCATGTGATTGTCACATGCTGAGAGGAAAACTGGGCCAGTTCACAAGTCCCAGATCATAATCCTGTAACTGTGGGAGCACTGCACTGGTCAGAACTTCGAGGACCAGTCATATCTACCTCTCGTTCAACACACAATTCAAACAATTACTGAACGAGTGGTCATTAAACAAGAACCACTTGTATATCTTCAAGTAAATATGTTACTGTTACTTTCTTTCCATTCTGATTCATCTATATTTTTTTGTTTTTTCCTAGCCTTTTCTATCTAATATTTATTACCCATTTCCGCTGCCTACATCTCAACATTATTGGATGAATATGCCAGGTTCTACATTTCCTGTGAACTTCCAGCGCACCAGTGACTTTTCGGGCAACATGCTACCCAGCCCCTCCATAATTCCAGCCTTTAAATTCCAGTTGCGGCGAGAAACAGTTGACTGGAGGCGATTCAGTGCTATTGATGTGGAACGTGTAGCTCGTGAGCTGGATCTTTGCACTCTTCAGGAAAATATCAACAGCATCACCTTTTGTAATCTTGATGCGGAGAAATGCCCCTATTGTCAGCAGCCAGTAGACCCTGTTCTCCTTAAGGTTCTGAAGATGGCCCAGCTGACCATCGAATATTTGTTGCACTCTCAGGAGTACTTAAGTATGAACCTGGCACTCCAGGAGGAGCAGCACCAGGCAGTTCTTGAAGACTGCAAGCGTATCAAGTATGATTTGGATAAGCAAGCAGAAGAATTAAAGGGGGTGAAGGAAGAGAGCAGGAGACGGAAAAAAATGATTGCCACTCAACAGCTGCTCTTGCAAGCTGGGGCCAACAACTACCACAAGGTGAGGTTGAGGTACAGCAAAATGCATGAGAAATTTATCTAGTCTGTATTTTAACACAAAACGTGCCCAATTTTTCAGAGACACACTGAAATTTGGCAATTTTTTTTAAGTTCTCAATTTTTCCAGTGGAGGGAAAAAAAGCCATAGAAAAATGCATATATGATTGAAAATGCAGTTCTTTATGGCGAACCACAGGTTGGTTCTTTCCTCTATCCTATTTAACCTCTACATGAAGCCACTGAGAGAAGTCTTTTGCCAGTTTAGAGTCAAGTGTCATCAATATGTTGAAGATATTCAGGCTTATCCAAACAAAAGAGAATGGCTGTTCATAGAAAAGCCTCTTATTTCTGGAGAAGTACCAACTTTGCTTCTGAGTGGAATAGTGCTATCCCACAGAGGGCAAAGTAACAACTTAGGGATATTTATGAACTTATGGCTTCTCTGAATGAGTGGGTACCAGTAACATTATCTAAAACAGGAAGCACTGAAGATCACTTATGCACTTATCAACTTGTGCCTGGATTACTGTAGTTCACTTTACATGAAATTTCTCTTGCAGGTTTCCTAGTAACTTCAACTTAGTAGAAAATGCAATGTCAAATATTCTTAGGGAGAGTCCTTTTACAACTCTTGTAGGAACTCCCTTAGTGTGTTTCCAACTGAAATTAAAAAGCTTTTGGCCTCTTGAGACTTGGGATTGAGACTGCCTTTCCCAGATAGATTCTGCCTGTCCGATCAAAGCCAATAGAGTATCTGCTGAAAGTCCTTACTGGTGTGTGGTTCAATCATGTCATGAAGGAATCATGAAGCAAACATTGTCTGTGGAATTTCCTCTTTTGAAACAACTTTGCCCTAGAAACAAGGAAACTCCCGGTTGCCTTCTAAATGTCACAGAACAGAACAGCCTTACAAAGTACCCAATTCATCTAAATGTTGCAATTATGTGTATACATTTTTCTTCGAAACCATATGGAAAAGGTTTGCCATTGTCTTCTTCCCAGTTGATGCTGGAATTCCTCATAGTTAGTTTCCCTAATACCCACAGAGCTCTTTCTAATTTATCATTCATGTGGATTAGTTCTTAGTTTTCTGCTCTCATTTCAATTTTATTTTTTCAGCATATCCCATTATACCTATTTGCACGTAAATAAAGTCACATTTAGACCTATTTAGCACCCTGTTTTCACAGTAAAGATTGTGTTGCACATGTTTCTGACCATAATTATGCAGTGCTGGAAGCATGCAGACTTTGAATACATAAGACAATATTACAATTTCAGCAATTATTGCTGGAGGTAATACATTTAAAATTCCATAATAACATTGATTGAAATCTTTAATAATGGTTTATTAGAGACTGACATCTGAAAAATAGGAACTGTCCTAAATAACAATGACATCTAGCACAAATGCAAATGCAACATTCCAAGAAATATTTAAAAAAAAATCTTTGTTTTTCTTCCACTGTTTCAAAGATTGGGAATATCAATTTGGATAAAAGGCTTTAAATTACCCTATTAACTCAAGATTAGAACTATTTTAAGTTTACAAAAAATATGACCCTAGGTTAAGGTTGGAGGTAGTTTTCAACCTATGACCACAATTGACCCCAAAACTTATGTTGCTAAAGAAGACATTTGTTAAGTGAGTTTTGTCCCGTTTTACAACCTTTCTTGCTACAGTTGTTAAGTGAATCATTGCAGTTGTTAAATTAGTACCAGTTGTTAAGTGAACGTTGGCTTTGCTTGTCAAAAAGTCACAAAAGATGATAACATAAATATGAAGCATTTGCCAAGCATCCAAATTTTGATCATGTGACCATTACAACAGTTGTAAGGGTGAAAAATGGTCATAAGTCACTTTTTTCAATGCTGTTGTAACTTGAATGGTCACTAAATGAATGGTTGTAAGTCAAGGATTACCTGTACTCTTGTCCCATATGTGTCTTATAGCACTAGGAAAGGAAAATAAATGAGCAGAGAATGAGAACTACTTGGAGAAATTCTTCCGCCATCAGATTACATGCTTAATCTGTCCTTAGATGACTTTTTGTCCTATTTCTTAGTGCCAGCTCTGTGACAAGACCTTCATGAATTATTCCTTTCTACAAGGCCACATGGAGCGTCGGCACGCTGAAGCCACTGCACTTGGTAAGCACTAAGTTTGCTTGAATATTTCTTCTCTGGAGAGAATTCCAAAGGATTAGATTTGAGGAGGTGGGGGGGGAGGAGAAGATCACTTATTAACTGATTAATTCCGGCATTCAGAGGCTTGTTTATATACAATTTCAGAGTAAAGAGGGGAGATACATTGTGTGAAACTAAATTAATGTAGATTTTAATGTAACAAAGCATTTGCAATGAATCTTATATTGCCATCATGCCCAAACCACTGTGTATCTATCTTTACATAAAAGTGAAATGGACCTGGAGTTGGAAATATTGGTAAACTTTCTGAATCACTATATCCTCATCACAATTTTTATTTGTAATTTAAAATCTAAATAAAAGTTTGGAAATTTAGACTGTTAATTGTTTGCAGCATCTTGTCAAATTTTGGAGTTACATTTACATTTAATAAATGCCATGAATATTTTTTTACTTTTTTTTAATTTCAGTGGTTATATAACCTCTTTTGTCTTGAAATAGAAAATGCCAATTCATTTTTGAAAAAGTGAAAATGGTGAATTATTAATATCCTGTCTGTCTTATTGTCAATTTATATTCTGCCTTTATAATTTTTATAAATAACCCACGGTGGCAAATATATCCAGCCTGGTGTCCCAACCACCAAGCAAACTGGCTAAAACTTTGCAACTTTTGTTACAAAATACATCTTCATTCTTGAGAAATAATTTAGCATAAAAATCTAGTGGAATTCCTATTTCAGCTCTCTGTACAGCTTCAATTTCTGGTTGAGGCCCTCACTAACATTGCCTCTTTTTGAATTCACCTGAAGAGCATTTGAAGAAGAAACAGGTGCAGCAAATGGAAAGTGAGATCGAAGAACTGAAGGTCAAGTTGAAGGAGACCCAGGTCCAGCTGGAGGCTGAGAGTCAGCAAAGGGCTCTGGTATGAATTGTTAAGAATATGAATAAAAAGGAAAGCAAAAGTCAAATGCCTTTTGTCAAGGTGAAAACTAATTATAGGTAGACAAAATGGGAATAATTCATGTTCTGTCAAAAATGTCAGTGATGATACAGCAACAGGCCAATCTTTTCTGGGCCCAGAAGCTAAATAGGATCATTCTTAATTAGTATTTTAATAGATGCCCTCTGAGGAATATTAGGACTGTAGATTAAATTGGTAAAATGCATCTCCGATCTTGGCTAATAATTTAGAGAAAATTCAGAAGAAATAGCAGCAAAAGGCTGCTGTATTACTGGCTATCAATTACCCAGATGCATCCACGAATTTACCAGGAATTCAGCTCAGCTTGAAGGAGGATATCCTGTCTTCTACAATTGTTTGGGCCAGTTGATTTTTACAGGTAAAAACAAAATCAAATAACTCGGATAAGTTTATTGCTTCAGAATGATCATTATCACAGTCTCTGATTCCTCTCCAGTTGCTATTTGAAAACAATGACTAAATGTGAGGCTTTTTTTTAGCTATAACATCCTAGCCTTTTTATTTGTGTGTTTGCCTGAACAATATTGGTGCATGACCCTACATTTTCCTTCATAGGTAATACAATCAGAGGCTTATTTTCTAACCATGCAAATTAACCCCTAATCTAGCAGTAAGCACAATAAGTTGAATAGTACTTAAGGTGGAAATAAAGAACATATAATGTAAAACAGCAACCAATGAAGTAATAAAAGTAATTTTTATAAAGTAATAAAATACTGTTTTATTTCTTTATTAATTGAAATTTTAACTATTGTGTTAGAAAACAATTTTGCTGGATTATCTGCTCTAGTGGGATGGCCAGAATGGTAATGGATTCTTATCTATATGTAATGTTTTATAAAGTAAATTTCTCCAGCCTGTTGCCATATAGATGTATTTGATTTCCATCTCAGAATCCCCAGTCATAGTTAGAGGACATACTAATGCATAAGCTAAATAAGTTTTGCCTATCTCAAACAAGATCAGAAAACAACTGATCATTGAGATGTAACTATCAGGGTCATCTGTTGGCTAAATGATATAATGACAATGCCATCATCCTACTCTCAAATATCTACAAGTAGATCAAAATGGTAAACAGTTATTTGTACAACAATTTTGTTTGATAGCGTTAGGTTCTGCAAGACCGAAATGAAATCCCAATAAACTTAGTGGGACATAGATTGTACTGCAAATATTTGTGATAGTACAAACTGTCCTTGCAAGTTACTGTCTTTCAGTTTATCCCTTGTGTTGTGTGAAATCAGTGTTTCCCCAGCCATTTTAAGATGTGTATACTTCAACTCCTAGAATTCCCCACCCAGCTCTAAGTCATTGATGGATGCAAGGTTAAACATTCAGCTCAAACTAGGTTCTTGAGGCCTAGGCCAGAATTCTCATTCGGTTTTTCATTCAGAATTTGTTTAGTTTGATTGCCTGCTAAAACTTCTAAAAATGTTTCAATTCCCTGAACCTAGTCTTAGCTCAGCCCCATAACTACTTTATCTTCCATTTGGGAATAATTCTTTTCTTATAGGAAGCAGACCGTCTTCACCAAAGGGAAGATGAGGAAAAGAGGACATTTGAAAGATGGAAGGAAGAGGAGAGAGCAAAGTTTCACACAGAAATGGAAGAGCTCAGGCAACTTTTCCTCACGGAAATCAAGGACTTTTCCAACAAAAATTCTCTCTTGGAAGGAGTAAGGAAAAGATATGGCTTGCAATTTTCCTATTTTCTTAAATATTCAACATGTTTGCCATCATTAATTCAGTATGGACACAATTTTATTATTGAACTGAAGATATGAGATATATTGATAATATATGCCTTATTTATATATCAAAGAGATAAACATCAAATTCCTAGAAAAATGTTGGAAAACAGAGCAGTTTACATCATAGGATCTACTCCTGAATGTCTTAAACTAAGCTGGATGCTATCCACCAATTAGTAATCCCATCACTTTTTATTTAACATAAAATGATGAAAAGGTGCATTCTTGTCCTTTGCTGCAGATAGCAAAATTGATGGGCCAGACCTGACTAGGAGTAAGAAAATAATTATTCTGACTGATGGGAGCTTACCTCAAATGTCTGAATTCTTATGAAAACATTACCAATATTACAAGAATAATAGGTAGCTCCTTGATGTGATAGAGATGTTCTAGGCAATAAACATTTGATATCAAAAATTGTTTGTTTTGTCCATCATTAATTGGCATTCAAGTGCATGCTCTCCTCTGTTCTTCCTATCATATGTGAATGGGTTATTGGGAAGGAAGGATGAGCAGCTTTATGATCTGTGAGAAAGTGTAAAGCAACAATAAGAAGTCTTGTAAATCTATTTTGCTCAATTGTTCTCCAGCATTCTTCCTATAGCAGACAGTAGGTTGCCATATGAGTGATTGTGATAATATTTAGATCAGTATTTACCCAATCAAGATAAAACCTTGATCAGAGATTTAAAGATGCAGTTGGGAATTCTGACCCTTCTGACATATATCCATACCTCAATTAGGCTGCTGTATATAAGTATATGTGTCAGATGTTACATGTTACCTAGAGAAATATTTTTTATTTTTCTGGCAGCTGCAGACTGTGGCACTTTGTCATAGATCACATATTCCTTCTGCAGAAACTTCAGGAATTACAAGTCAAGAGTGCAGTAGCCTCACATCTTGGGACATTGCAAGATGATGATTCTTTTGAGAAACAACAGTGGACAAAGACTCAGAAAGAATTACAAGGGATGAAGGCAAGGATTGAACAACAGGTAGGGGAACCTAAAAGAATAGTGCAGACTTTTCCAGTCTATTGTCCTTCAGTCATATTGAGACAACATCTCCAAGAGTTCCCAATCAACTCAACCATGACCATACTGACTCATTCTTCTGGAAATAATAATTTTGAGCTATTGTATAACAATAGATCCACTTACCACTTAAAACTAATTTAATCTTTTTTTATAGTTCTTTGGATTCAATAATTTTAGTTCTATAACTGTTGAAGAACATCAGAACCACTATGAACAGATGGTTCTGAACTTATTTATATTGATGTTTCTAAGATAATAATTTTTAATCAATAAAGTTATACAAGCTTCAATTTAAAATGAGAGATTCACACACAAACATATATACATATATAGTTACAAAGTAAGTTGTATCTATTGATGAATCCTGCAAAACTCACTTTTTAATAATATGATAGGAGCATCCTACATTAGTTCTTTCTCCAGGTTACTTGACCATGACTTCCAGCATTCCTAACTATATCCTAAATTCCTGAATTCTGTGTCTAGGAATACTCACCAGGAGAGCATCAGGTTAGGAAATACTGGTATGTGCTAAAATGGGTTTACAGATTCCTCAGTGAAACAAGGCATTATAGAACTGAATGCAATTCCCCATTCTTTAGTTGGTACTCTAATCAGATGCATCAGAAAATATGAAGACTGACATTTTTGCTAAGACTCGAATAACTTGTGATAGATAACTGGCAGATAACTGTCAATAAGGCTGGGTACTTTTTCCAATATTTATCAGAAAACCGAGTGGGAGTGGAAACTTAGAAAACTTCAGAAGGAGAATGAGAAAGAAAAAGAAAAGGTGAGTACACTCATTATTTTTGCAGCTTTTTCTGCTAGTAGAAAAATGAGGACATTGTATTCTATAATTAATGCCTATTCATTTAAGGCAGAGGGGGCAGGAGGAACTGCCATGGAGAGGAAATAAAATATCTTTATCATCCATTATAGACAAGGAGATTAACTGATGGCACACCCTCCACCATGGTATAAAGAGGATTATAAGTAGCCAAAGCAAATCTGAAGGGTCTCCCTCCCATGCCCACATATGCCCACCACCTACATGTTGGATATAGTATGTGTAGATACTTTAAATGTAGGTGGTGGGCATATGTTGCATGTTCATAAAGGACAGCAAAATCTACAGATATAATCCCATTCCCTCCACGTTTATATCTGTATTATATTTCAGTACAATGCTTTGTTGTTTTATGGTATGATTAAGCAATAAGATTCAGAATAATGCAGCTCACACTTGAAAATGGGTCTCATTTTGCTGTGGGTGGGGGTGGGTGGATCAATCAATTGATCAAGATTGTATGCCTTCATTGTGAAATCAGATTCTAGAGATATTAGAGCATAGACAACTAAGTCCATTTAGTTGCAGCCTGCACAATTGCATTTCTAACCATTTGTCTCTATTAATGAAATGTTTAATTGAATGGAATAGTCTTTATACCCAAATGTTATTTTTCTGTCTCAGCTGAAGAATGAGAATGAAAAACTCAGGTCTTCCTTGTCTTCTGACCAATCTAAAATGGCTGAATATAACAAGAAACAACTTGCCTCTCTTATGACACAACTCAGAGAACAAGCTGGTGTCATCCAATCTCAGGAGAATACAGTAAGCTGAATACAGTTATTCTGAGAAGTTATTTATATTCTTCAATTTAGAGAAGAATTTGTGTTTGTTTTCAAACTAGAACACTCCTGTATTCTGAGAATCAAACTATACTGTTTACTAAAGTATAGTTTGACTCCCATGAGGCAGCACTACATCACCGTTTCATATTTTATATGGGAACTCTGTTCCCTTATTCCAAACACTTAATCAGTTGGGCAAAGTATGAAGGAAAAAATGTGATTTGGAAGATGTGTGGTTTTGAGAATACCTTAAATACTCTGGATTATGCATCAGTTGTGGAGGTAACCACTTAAATCTTGAAAAAGATATTGCTGTTTTAAGGTAATACCTGCAGATGCTACCTATATACTACATATGCTCCAAATCACAATTTGCCTTTGAATCCAATTTGTTGCACAGCCCTATAATCCAGATAATCTAATCACTTTGCTTGTGAGAAACTTTCACCCTACAATATACATAGCTTACACCAGAATGTAGTATTGCTTTACTTACTTTACACCCCTAAAGTGACTTGATATATTAGAAATAAATGAGTGGTCCTGCACTCAGGCATATAGGCTAAAAGGGAAGATGAGGATAAAAAATAAATTATTAGTCAATGGCAGAATAAAATGTTGAACTTTAAAGTGATATTAATATCCATTTGGGGTCATGTTGATCCTCCCTTGATTGTGTTCCTACCTGAATAATATTTCATGGTTTTTGATCCTGGGATTGAAGGAAAGAGGCTGAAATGTGCTTTCCTTTAATTCTTCATTGAAGTAATAACTGAGTCTTGTACCTGGGAGAGATCAGAGAAAATTTTCTGTAACTGCTCCTTTTCTGGCCAAGTAAGCACTTCCTCTTGCTATGTCACTCCCTTCTTGATTGTGGAGAGATATATGAAACATGTGAAACACATTTTATTTTGAAATGTGAGTAGTTACTTTGTAAACTGATTTACATTGTTATGTACCAGTCATATCAGCTAAATACTTATTAGACCTTGTAAATAATAGCTGACTTATTTTACATACTTATGTTATCTTTCAGATTAAGCTTCTGACTTCCAGCAAACCCAGAGGTAATGACCAATCCCTATATTGAATAACTGTCCATAGTAACAATAGATTTTCTTTCTCTTTTGACAAAACCATAGAATTCTTTAATAGCCACGGTTATTCATCCAGAAGGAACATCTACATAGTAACTCTCTCCTATTGGTAACCTTAAATTGGGTGAAATGGTACCTCATAAGTCAATAATTTTTGAATCAACATAACTTCAGATAGGCTAATTTAAAGAATGCATCCAAAATCTAGTCCCCATTGCTCCCATGGGATTGGAATTTGGCAAAGTTCTGGGTACTACAACACTGCAATCACATAATCATAATTTCCAATGCTTCCTGTCAGCATCCCATAAAAGACGTCAGTGGAGAAGTCCACTCCTGCTCTCGTTGCTTTTTTGCCCACCCATAGTCATTCTTTTTCTCTGTTTAGATAAGGAAATATTTCTGAAATGACCAATGGATTGCAGGTTGTCTAGTAAAATATGAAATTCCACATGATAACAAGAGAAAGCAAGAGAAAAACAATATACAGATATTCATTGCCATGCTTAGGTTTGCTGAACAATTTGTAATAGAGTATGGTAATGTTTTTAAACCTGTACAAAAACCTAAGATTCATTTACATTGTTGTTATTTCTCTGTCCCCCACTTCTCTCTTTTCACTTTATGCATGCAGATGAGATAATTTATCATAATATAAAGTGCTGGTTCATGGGTTTTGCAGAGAGTACAAGTGATAATACTTTTCATTTGGCCCATTTTTTCCTATAAGTTTTCTTAATGGAATATTTTCCTGATGCTATTTGCTTCAAATTGCTTTCTCTTTCCTTTTAAAAGAGCTGGGCTGGAGCCAAATTAAGTTACACTTAGTTCCCATTAAAATAATGGCTAACTCGTCATGTTAATGCCATGACAATGTCAAAGATATGATTGTGTTTTGGAATATGAATATAGGCTTTTTTTAAAAAAAAATTGCTTTTAATTTCCAGAAATCCAACAAGTACCCAAGACAGAAAAGCTGGAAGAATCCAGTGAAGAAGGTATATTTTATAAATTTCACCTCCCATTGTTCTTATATGCTAAATATTACTATTACACAGAGAGAGAAAGAGAGAGAGAGAGAAAGAGAGAGTCTGACTATTCAGAGATACTTTCTGAGATGCTGAGAAATTCTTGTAGGTAAGGAAAAGACAGTGTAGAAATTGATAGTTATGGAGTTCTAGTCATGGATCAGGACTATATTAAATCCTGATTAGGACTATATTAAATCAAGCACTACATGAGATCACTATATTTTTATTTGGTTGTCTCTGCTGTCCGGAATAAATGAAGGAGCTAAGACTATTTTCTTGAATATTACAGAAGCTATCTCCTTCAATGGCAAATAAAATTAAAGTTGGATGAAGACTATTTTTGTTTGTTTGTTTGCTGAAATAGATGTTTAAGTGGCAGTTTTGAGATAGGGTATAAATGTTAAACATTCCAGCATTGGGATTTTTAACCATCCTTTGGTTTCTGCAGAACTAGATGATACTTTGGACAGGAAGAATAGAGTTCTGGAAACACTGCGGAAGGATCCAAATTTGTTGAAACAATTCCGGCCAGTTCTGGAAGAAACACTTGAATATAAACTGGAGACCATGGGAGTGAAACGAGTAAGTTAGAAAAGGAACATTTATTTACTAGACTTACTTTGAATTTCAGCTGGATGTGATTTTGAGGATTGCGATATATATTGATTTAGGAAAAAATGTGATGTAAAATTATACTCATCTTTGAACACCTGTTCAACACATTCACATGCTTGACAGAAAATTGAAAACACCCCAGCATCTCCCTCTCCTCCTCCTCTGAACCTTTTTTCAGGAAAATGGCTTGCCCAAGAAACTGCTTTTTCTTTTGCCTCCAAAAATCAGGAAGTGCTAATTAAAGAACATTCTTTTAAGATTCATTCTTGACTTCTTTGCCTCAGTATTTGCAACAAACCAATAAAACACAAGGAAATAAGCTATGAGATCAATGTATTTGGAAAAATGCATTCTTGCTTATGCAATGTAGCTGTTGCAGGGAATGTGGAAATACTTAAGATCAAACAGTTATATTCAAAATAGACAATAACTATATCATGAACTAATTTATTATTTTTCTTTAACTGTGATATTGCAAAATTTAAAACAAACTTCTGGATTGTCTCACATTTTTACTTTCATAGCTAGATAGATCTATCAGTGACATGCATCTAAAGCAAATAATGTGTCTTCAGGTCCCTCTCTTTTCCTTTGACTTAATTGCTATATAAAAATTAGATAGCAGTAAAAATAATAAAACACTTTATGACTTTAATGGTCTGCTGTCAGTAATTATTATTTTCCTATTGCAAAGTAATGCTTTGTTTGAAATCAGTGGTCTTAAATTGCATAGTTATATGCAATTCCCTTTAGAATTAATAGATGGCTTTACATTAACTTAGCTGGCATCCTCTCATAGCTAGTAAAATGATAGACTTTCAAAGCCTCTTCTTTCTCCAAAATTCTGTTCAGGTTAGAGTCTGATTCCTCAAAACACAATCTTCAATCTTCAGTTTTTTTCCCTCTACCCAGGGAGCTTCTTCAGTGGTCCTCAGTCCATCTGGAACTAGCATATTTTTGGCAGCCAAAAATGCCTGTATCCCATTGACTTGCTGACCATCTTCTTTTCCTCCCCATGTGTCCATCCACAAGTCCTTTTCTATGAGCCCCTTAGTCTATTTCAATTTTCTTCCCACTCTCCATGAGAGTCCCTCTTTCTGTTTCATTCCCAGCTATTTTCTCCCAGACACAGCTCATCTACCTGGGAGATCAGATGATAATTATGCTCCTTTTGTGATGGATTTAAGATTGGAACACAGTTGTACAGCAGTTTAATCTTCCTTGTTTCCATCCTTTTTAATTCAGCAGCAACTCTTCAAAGGAGTTGAAACCAAGTTTTCCACCTGAATAGAGGCTTCCATTATTTACATTCAGCCTAATACAAGGAATCCCCTGTATAAGAGGTTGTCAGGAACTTATTCACTGCATGAATGATGAGAGCAGGGCTCACACACATGCATATACTGATTAGAAACATTTGTTCTGTTTTATAGGGTACAAAAGGTATCCCAGCTCAAACCTATAAACATTTGAGAGCTTTGATCAAAAAAGAGCAGCAGCAGAAGGCTAAAACATTTCCAGCTCTGCTAACCTTGAGAGATAAACTTGAAAAAGAAGTTCAGAAGAAAGCCATTCAGAAGGATGAAGAGAATATGTCCTTGACGTTTTCTTCAATCATTGGTAAGATGCTCAGTTATATTATTTAGAAACATAACATGTATTTTATTCGATTAATATTTTATCATTTTGTGTAAAAACAGCAAATCTTAAAATATCTTAAAAGACTAACAAATTTAATGCTTAAATGATGCTGTGCTCCCTGACTCTAATGTTATAGATATTTGTTTTTATAATTTTTTCAAGATAAGATTAAATTAATCTAAAACCTAATTTATAAATTTGGAGTTTATATATGTACATGAAAGGACCCTCCTCAAAAAAAAAATCATGGTTACTTTTACAGCAGATGGATTATATGATTCCATAAGTTCATAAGCTTTAATCATTCAGATTATGAAAGCAGCAAAGTTTAGTAGCATAGCACATACATGCTACTACATGTATGTGTAGTATACGTAGCACATACATGTATACGGTATCAGATATTAAAGGTATTAAATGGTTTGGTAGAATCACCAACATAAACTCCAGAAACTTCATAGATGTATTTTGTGTGATTTTCTTGACAGGAATGTGGAAGTGGATTCTCATGGCCTTCTTCCATTATGTTTTTGATTTTTGAATCTAGCTTTTAGGCTGGCCATTCCCTCAAATTCTCTTATCCAAGTACTAACTAACCTGACCCTTCTTAGTTTCCATAAGCCAGATGCCATATGTTGTCACTTGCTGAGATATAAAACCCATAAGTATAAACCAAATCGTGTGAATAAAATTTACAAAAGCAGAAATAAGAAGGCAAATATTCAATTTCTAACAGAAGTTGTAGATTGGTGCTATGTAAGATTACATTGCACTCCAAAATGTTTTTCTCCTTTTCTCCTATTATTCAGTCCTAATAATTAAGAACAAAACAAAATAAAAAATGACATAGAGCAATAATACAATCTTGAGATATCCTAAATTTTAAGCATATTCAGTATTTTCTGTACAAAAGGTTATTTGTATCAATAAAAGTAATTAATAAGAAATAACCTAGTTTTTTATTTTATTAAATTTGTTTGCCACCTGTCTTACCAAAGGATAAGTCTGAGCAGCTTAAATGTTTAAAATGATAAAACTATATAAAACATGTATCTAATAGAAACAAAATACTATAAAATACTAATTGTACAAAAGTACAAATTATTATAAAGAACTAGATGAGAGTGAATCCTTAACTAAAGACTTTTTCAAGTTCTTGTTATGATAGTTGCTTGGTCCATGCTGTTTCCCACACTTCTTAATATCCAGGAAAAAGCATACTTGGTAATCATGGTAGTAAATGCATTTTTTTTACTAAATATTCTTCTGTCCATTATAAAAATCATGCTTCAAAGAGGGTTCAAATCTTTCATGAAGATTGGGAGATAAGCATTTAAATTCAGTTAATCCAGGACACTTTTCTACAACAGAGTGAGCCATTAAAGTGCAAAAGGTTTGCGTATATGTACATGTGTCTGCAGTTGCAGAACCTGAGATTCTGGCTTTAATATTAAATCTGTGGATCAAGTGTATGAAAAGGCAAGAATAGATAATTAATTTTTGCTAGTGGGGAGATACGTATTGTGAGATTACTTGCTGTATTCAGGATCCATCAGTGACTCAGGTATGAACACGTAAGAGGCAAATAGATCAAAACAATTTATGTGCAATGTTTGAGTCAGCTGGATAATTGAAGCCAAATCACTAAGAGGATTTTTACTTAGGCTTCTTGCTTCATTTGGTTTCTGGGGCAAACATAAAACTTTTGTCATGTTAGAACTGCAAATCCTGCTTTTGTACTTGCATTAATGCTATTAAAGGTTATTCACAAAGCAAAGGAGATATAAACCTTGCATTTTAAAAATGCTATGAAATACTCAGTAGTTCAGTTGTAATCGTTTGATGTGGAACTCTTTAACATTGAATCTTTGAGACCCACATTAAATACCAATCAGATTGGGGTTTTTTATTAAATGTTTTCATTTTTTTTCCTTCAGAAAAAAACCAAAGAGACCAGCATTCTCCACTCCAGGTTACACCTTTGAAGATTGGAAGACACCCAGTGGAAGTACCATATTATGCCCTGAAGACACCCAAGCCAGCTCCTCGGAGCAAAGTTAGTTCCATGACTAGTTCAATAGAGATTCCAAAGGTACCATCTCCAAATCAAATTAGAAGCAGTTCACCTTCTCTTCAACAATCTGCTGTCCACTTCCCCAGGTGAGTTCTGGATTATAATTGTATTTACCTGATTTGATGTTTTAACCTGTGCACGATTTTATTATAATTAAAGTGAATTATTTATTTATTGAATTTAAATAGTCACCCATTCATTTCAATGAGACTTAGGAAGCTTACCTACAGTAGTAATTGCAAATGTGCAAAATAGTCAATGAAAAAGCTTGTAAAAACTTTGATAGTCACTGACTCAGCTCATTTGACAGACAAGTGCAGACATAAATTCCACATTCAGGAATGCAGTATGACTTTCTGTTGTGTACAGACTGAGAATATTGCATTTCTCTGCTAGAAATAACAAAAGTTTAAAATTTTCTTTTAAAATGAAATAAGTTTCTGGATGGAGACTGGAAAAGAGAAGAATTTAACATAGCTCTTTAATAGCTTCTAGTTAAAATAGAATCTCTACAGAACTTGGAGAAAGTTTCATTAAATAAAGCAGAGGAAGTTTTGCTATGAAAAATTAGTAATTTGGAGAAAATATAAAGTTGATTTAACTTTTTTCCTTTTTTCTGTGTGTTACCTACTCAAGTTGAAATTCTGTATTTCTCTGTGCAAGTTAGGGAATTCTGGGTATTTCCAGTCTTTAGCCTTTCTTCATGTAGAGTATCACAATATTAGTTGTTTTTGTGATCTGTAAGAGAAAAATCTCCTGCAGCATCTCTCCAGAAGGTATACTTTTCTTCTATTTTGTAGCCTTCTTGTGATCTGCCTGAAGCACTGTGCTTCCTTTTTCAGTATAGCTTTTGCAATTTATCCTTTTTCATCAACTATTTTGCATTTAAATATTTACATTCAATAATTTATCTCTGCATATCTCTTTTCTTTTAAAATATTTTTTGTTGTCCAGGGTTGGATTGGTCTATCTACCAAGAAGGGAAGAAGTTGAATTATCTAATACCTCGATGCTAAGTAACCATATAGTTGCATTTTTGGCATGTAATTGCCAGAAACAGCACAGGTTGTTATGGCCTTTTCTTTCATATACTTATGAGAAGGATGCCAGACATGGCATTCCTTGGCAGATAAATGTTTTAGCAAGAATTACCAAGCCACCTCTTCCCAGTAGGATTGGGACCACCTACTTTCTCCCCTACAAGCTCAATCAGTCTGCTACATTGATTTTTGTGAGGTATTTTAGTGTTTGTTTCTAAATTGTTTGAGTTTATCTTTGAAAGAAAGGTGGGACATGTTTTCACAAATAGGTCATTGATATTGTATTTCCTAGCTTGGCTACTCTGAAAGTACTTCAGATTCTATTAGAAAAGTTGTAAACTTTCTTAGAATCTCACAAAGCACGGTCTCTATTATAATTTATTGGTTTTATTCAGTTTGGACACTTCTTGACTCTAGATTGATTCTGGGCAGTTCACAGCATAATGAAACAATAATACAATAAAATACAATATAAAATTTTCATAATATTTATTCTTTTTCCATTTTCCCTTCTATTGTGTTTCTTTCCTTCAGTACTTCACCTTTCAGCTCTGAGACTGAAGAGTCAGAGGAAGAAACAAACATGAGCTCTCCAAAACACATGTCCCTCAAGACAGAACCAAAGCAGAGCAAACCTGTCCCCAGAGCAGCACAGGTGGAAGAGAGTGAGTGGGATTCATCTGACACAGACTTTTCTAAGGAGAAACTTGGTGCAGGAAAGAGTTCTTCAGTTGCAGCAGGAACTCATTCAGGTGTCTATCATTTAGTTGGATTTATTATTGTCATAATGTATGAAAATGTCAGTGTCAAAGAAGTAAAAAAAACACATCCAAATACTAATATATGTATCAACTATTTCAGTAATCAAATGATTACTATGAACGGGACAACAGTTATCTTGTTATACATTTTTAATGGGCTTAAATGACAGACAACTGAATTTTGGTAGTTGCTATTTTAATACCAATGTTTAGTAAATGAATACTAAGTGAATTAAATACTACTAAGGGGATTTGCCAGGGTGTGTTGCTATAATATAAGCTGTAAAACATACATGATTGTTTTTATAAAATTCAGTAAGACACAAATTAATAGTTGTTTAGGCTAAATAACTTTTCAAATAAAGTAATCATCTCCTGTGAGGCCTAGTACTATACTGAAAGGCTAGTACGATCATGTCACCACTAATTCTGAGCCTAACTGATTCCTTGCTTCACTTAGAAACACTAGTGCAGTCAATGGCTAAAAATCTGGAGAAGAAACTGAACATACCTGTAAAGAAGCCTGTAGGTGGCGTGAAGCTCTTTGCCGTCCAAAGCAAAGATGATACTAAAACAAATCATCCCACAAAAAAGCTTCAGGTATTGGTGTTGTTTTCAAAACTCAAGACTGTAGTAGGTAGTCTCTTAATTTTTCTTCCTAACAGTACAGATCTTGTTCATAACTGATTCACTGGTAGCATGATCTGCACATTTCTAAGAAAGTTATATTGTACTCTGTAGGCCATAGTAATAATGGGTTTAAGATTATTTACAAAAAGTAAAAAGATCAAGATAGTGAATACTTCAAAAGTAGTCAATATGTTATCAATGAAAGGATTGTTCATTGGGTTAATCTATAATTTTAGTTAAGTTGCCTAAAGATTATGAGATCTACCACATCTCAGCAGCAAAAAATCAGATGGCCAACACATGTCAGGAAAGAAATACAGAAGATATTTTGATACCATGTAGTAATTGTCTAGACTTTTGTAGCCAGGATCTGGTAGCCCTACTTTATAAACTCTCAGGTATTAAAGCTTTGAGTATAATATTGAGCTTAATGTTTTCGGTATACCTGAACTTAATATGTTTCTAGAATCCATATTTGTTTTCTATGACATTATTATTTATAAACACACATATACTAAATAACAAATATCTAGTGCCCTCCATAACACTGGAAATACAACTTATAGATTTCTAGGACCTAAGACTCCTTACATTGCCAGCACAGATAGAGAGCATCAGAAAGAGAAGGACTGCTACAAATAATTTGTGAATATGCAAGGCAAGGTAGACATGGAGAAGATTTATCTATATGGTTGTTAAGAGTCAGCAATGACTTACTGGCATGTAATCAATTAATCAAAAGTAGATACTTTTAATAGCTAGAGACAACAGTTATTTTTAGTTTTTACCTAAAGGGCCAGGAACAACATGGGGAGGAAATGATATGAAATGTTAGGGCCATAGCAGCCATTAAAGCTGACCAGTGGTTTTCATCCAAGTGCTGGGTAAATGACTTTGTTTTTTATATTTGACACATTTTTTACAAGCCTGTAGGCTTACAATGCAGTTTCATTTATTTCCCACCTCAACATCATGGGAAAATTGGTAAATGTTGAAGTGCTTCAAGGGGCTACAAAAAAGGGACTTGGAGCTAAAGGTTGTTCACTCCTGTCTAAATTGGTGAATGCCTGCCTAAATTGGTGAATGTTGTATGAATTCATTGATAAGTCATTCTTATTTAGACATTCATGTGCAATGTCTAACAGCATAAAAATTCCTCAGAAATAACATATTTTTAGAAATAAATATTAAAATATATTTTAACAAGTTTTTACAAATGTTCATCTTAGTGAAAATGTTCTGTTTAAATGCATATATTTCTAAATCTGTGTTTTATAAAATTCAGTGAAACATAAAATCTGAAGGGTAATTGCAAATGAAATATTTTTATTCACAAGTATCAAATCATTCATGCATTTCTTGGTGCATCCAACCTTTGCAAGTTTTCATTCCTTGTTCTCTGTCTTCTCTTTTCTTCCTGATGTAGTTTGCCTATGAGGAGGACAGTGATTTGGAGATTTCTTCTTTGGAGGAAATCAGCCAGCACCTGGAACCTGAAACTAAGATAAAGAAGCCACAAGGGGCAAAAGTTAGTGAGAGCTCTACTGGATTACGAGGCACCAGTATCTGGACTTCCAGTAGCACAAAGGCCTGGTGATTCCCATGGTTAGATAAGTACAGAACCCAGTTGAGATAGAAGAACATTCCATGACAGAGAAATCATGGGATTTGATAATCACAAAGAAAGAACAAAAACACCAAATACCAAAAGTATCACATTCAAGGTTCTAGGTTCTGTACATAGTTTCAAAACAAATATTTAATTAACATGAGTTCTTCCAGTGGTTCTAGACTGATTTGTTCTTTTGCTGAAAGTCAGTCTTGACATGACATTATAAATTAAATTTTGTCCAGAAGACACAAGCCTGATTCTTACATCATGCACAGCTATAATGTTGTATATTTGGGTCTGACTTAGTGTATGTGAACCCAGCCTTCATGTACCATGGGATATGATTTAGCATTATATTATTGTTTTTAAAAAGCATATCTTAGTGCAGTATATAAATGCAGCAGTAGATGAAGGCTGAATCAGACAGCAGTCATGGCATCATAGCCTCATTTGGGGGTTGTAATGAAGTTTACAGTACACCTTTCACTGATGTTCTAAGTGAATTTAAGTGACAATAAGAGGGAAAGAGGTATAATTCTTGTGGTCCACTTAATGGGAAAAAAGGCTTTTGCTACATTGTGCTGTGATACAAAATCTACTTTGGAAAAAAAATGTTTCTGAAAAAAATCTGAGTTTATGCAATTAGGCAATTTTTTTCTTTCTAGTACTGCGATGCAACTTTTTTCTATTTTTGATAAGTTTGTGAATAGCCATAAAAATAAATCAAATGGAGAGGCTTCAAACATTTTTTTATCCCGTCAGCCTTCAGTTTCATTCTTACCTTGATTGCACTTCAATGTACAGTAATTCTGAAGGGCAGTCTACTTATTTAATTCTGAAATACTTCGAGAATTTTCAAAGTATTTGTCTATTATTTTAGGTAGAATTACACTGAAAATGCTAAAAGTATTTCAGAATTAAATAAGTATATCTGTGAAATAATATAGATCTGACCTTGGGACAGGGGAAGAGAACAATAAATCATTAAAAGAGAAGAAAAAAGTTTTCAGAAAATGAAAACTTAAAATATACCACCACCCTCAATTTTGTCTGATGCAAGGTGCAACAGACAGAAAAAAATCTGAGTGGCTTTCAAGATTATGTTATTCTACCCTACAACAATACTGAGCATTCCTGGAATCCATATTGCTCATGTTTCATAACTTTCCTATCTTGAAAGGTTGACAATATCATGAACCATAATTCATTAACCACAATTTAAAATGTTGGAAATTAATGATAATCATTTAAGAATAATAGTTAAGCAGTTGGAGTAGGGTTGGAAGAATCCAGATTCAGGTTCATTCTCAGTCATGAGAGCTCACAGTGACTTTAGGCCACCCCTTGGCTCTTAAGTCCAATCTAACACACAAGATGGTTGTTGTGAAGATAAATAAAGATGGGAATGTTGTGACTGCTATCTTCAGCATTAGGAGGAAGCATGGGATATGATATATTCATCCCATAGTCATTTCCCAGTTGGATTAATGCCATGGACTCTACGTAGGGCTACCCTTTAATATGCCCAGAATGCAGCAGTGCATGCTATTTTGGGTGTACCAAGGTTTGTTCAAATTACATTATTGTTGCCCAAATTTCATTGCCTGGTTCATTATGGTTCATGATATTGTCAACCCTTCAAGATTTTTTCAGGTTTTTTTTCATCTTTAAAGTCTTGCATGGTATAGGGAAAAGTTATTTCTAGGATCACAACTTTCCAAGGATTGCCCATCCCACCAGATCTGACAAGGTGAGCACAATCCCGATCACCCTGGGCCCTAGTTGATGTGCCTTCTCTGTTCTAGGATCTTCCATTGGAACAACTACTCCCTGATTCAGAAAGCCCCAACCTTCTTAGCCTTCTAAATGCTCTGAAGACCTAACTCTTCCACCAGAAACTGGATGTTTGTTGCACCCAATATACCATACTGTAGGTGCAGTTCTTTTGACAGTTTTATTATGATACCTTGCTTGATGTATTATGCTTGTTTATAGATTTTTAAAAAAATATATTTTCTGGGATTTGTTATGAGGTATACAGGATTATCCATTTAAGATGAACAGCTATATAAATGTTAAAAATTAAATTTTATATATGTTTTATAAACATAAAGAAATACGGTATGCTTTTTCAAGCACAATAAGGATGAACCACCTTTAAGTATTGTTCTCCTAAACCACTACTAATAGGAACTGACTTATAGTTACATTGGTTTCCAATGATGCATAAGTCCTCCATGATGTGAAATGAATGCTGAGAGCTGGAATATCTACAGAAACCTCTTCTTATCCCAGGGAAGATACTGGGAGGTTTATGTCATCTTCTCTGATTAAAATTATTCCTGGGCAATTGTTGCAATGTAGTTGTTTTTCCCTGACTTCTCCCTTATCCCAAAAAGATGCTAATCTCTCTATTCAGCAAGCAAACAAATCTCCATTCATGGCAAGTTATGGAATGAGATATCTTCTGGCTTGAATAAGTCAGGCTGATCTGAACATTAAGTTTTTCAGGGGTCCCCACTTCTGCAGATATTTTTCTGGACCCTATTCTTCTTAAAATGTGGACCCTTCAATGTGGTCAGGCTTGCTCATAAATTATAACTTAATTTGAGGAGCTCTAGAAAATATATTTGAAACTGAAAAGTTGCTGGCAATTACCACTTGATGGCACCATGTCTGAAGAAACATGCAATGTTTTCCTTGAGACTTTGCAAATGATATTTGCAATAAAAAAGGGTTTTCCCCCTAAAGCAAAGCATATAGAACTTCCAAAAGAATAATAGTGAACAAGCTATCCTGTACCTGTGTCTAAATTGAAAGTCAGAAAAATAAAACTTTTGCTTGATTCTATTTTATCCCATCCTTAATATGCTTTTTCCTTAATGAGGTCAATGTTACAAAAATTTGCTCAAAACAATATCTCCCAAGAATACGTAATTTTAAGCATAACTAGATTTCTCAAAATTATTGTATTGAAAAAAAAATGGGGGGAAAATCAAATTGTACCTAGAAATGTTCGGAAAATGTTCAGTGGCTATATTTGAAATAGTAAAAATGAGTGTAAAATACTGTAGTGTAAATCAAAAATTTTCATGCTATGATGTAAAATACTGAATGTCTTATGCATATGACAATTTATCTTTTTTGGGGGGGGGAGAGAGAGAAAATGAGATCATGACTGTACCCTAAAGTCATGTTTTAACCACAGAGCTTTGTAAGTGAATATTTATAAATAATATTTATAAATTCTTAAAACTGTAAAGCATCAGACAGTGTTTCTGAGAAAAAGATATCCATATGTTTGCTTTTTTTCCTAAAAAAGTACAGAGGTTTTTGGAATATTTCTAATGCAGAAAAGCCGTGTGAAAAATTACAAGTCATTTGTATATCTGGTAGATTCCTGGTTTCATCCTATTACAAAAGAAATTACTGAATGGATTTAACAGTTTTCATGATGAGGTAAATGTTTGGATTATAATATTAATACAAAATGTATACAAAGTGCTGCATAAGCTGTTCTAACGTATCATTGTATACACATTCAATTGCAGAGACATATTTATATGAAAGATTAAAGCTATATTTGTATCATCAATAGTTTTCTATGCATATGTGTTATGCCATAAGTAAAATGAGGCAGTAGAAAACAAAGTAAAAGGGCTCCTAAGTCCTGTAAAATATCTAGAGATATTTTAAGGGGGAGCAGTTTTTGTTTGTTTTTTGTCTCTCATTTCTTTGTCTAAGTACGATCTGCAAGTGTCATGTGTTCTGAAGGCCAGCTGATTTTTATTTTTCACATATGCTGTGACTGGAAATCATAAAAGTCACACAACTAGGAATTATTGTAGCCTCCTAAAGTTGAGAGAGGCTGGACTAGACAATCCCAGCATGACTTTTCTTTGTATCACTATTAACTTCTGCTGGTTGAGAACCCAGAAACTTGCAGGATATTGTCTCAACTGGCTCTTTAAAATTTTCATCCTTTTCTGCAAAGAACCGCTTGGGAATCCTAAGCTTTACAACAGCACTATGAATGGAGAAACTGGATAAAAAATAATTTTACAATCATGACCAACAGTAGACATTGGAATATTATTCCATTGTTATTTTTTTAAAATACTGAAGATAATGGCATTTTTAATTGTAGAGAAGAAACAACTTTTGAGGAAAAAAACCTACAACCTTCTGTTAAATGGCAGTTCTACATATATAATCACAATAAAGGAAATGTAAACAATTATTCTTTTAAAAGAAGGGGGCTAAGATATAGATATACAATATATTTTGAGATGATTCTAGCAAATACCAACTAGAATTTATTTTCAAACAGTTCCTCAAACTAGCAAAATACAAAACAAGCATCTACCTGGAAACAAAACTAAATATGAAATGACTACAAAAAGAATATAGTATGAACCAATTTTTTAAAAAAGTATCATTAAATATCATTTAATACATATTAGAAGCAAATAAGATTTCGAGCTTGCCACAAGGTGGTGCTTTTTAGCCACTTAGGTATGAAGTGAAAAAAATAATAGGCAACCTGTATGGCTTTGTAGTTCTATGCAACAAGTATTTGACCATTTAGTTCTATACAGCAAGTATTTAACCATTTCCAATCTGTTTTTATAAAATGTTTCTTATTTAGGATGTCTGTGTGAGCCTGTATCTTTCCATAACTTGTTTCTGTAATCTCAAAAATTCTAGCCAAAAACATGATTGCCAGTTAAGAAGTTGGGATCTGTGACCCCAGTACACAATGCAGCCAGTTTGGTTCAGGCATCAGCCTAGAAATTGGGCAACCATGAGTTTAGTTCCAGTTTAGGAATGAAGCCAGCAGTTGACTCTGGATTAGTCATTCTCTTTCAATCTAGGAAGGAGGCAGTAGCAAACCACTTCCAAAAAATCTTGCCACCAAAATTTCAGGAACTTGTTCAAGTAGTCATATGAGGTAAAAAATCTAGCTCCAAAATATGTGAATATATAGGAAAGTTTATATATACATACACTTGCACACATTTATATATCAGTTCTCCTATATGTTCTCTGGCTAGTCCAAACATGCATTATACCACAACAAATTTTTAATGAGATACTTCACATCCCATTATTCCTTTGGAATTGAAATTTTCACAATGTGCATAACACTTCTATTCCCAAGGTTTTGGTTGTTGCTGTATACCTGCAATCACGTGATCATGATTTCCAATGTTTCCTGCCAGCTTCCCACAAGCAAAATATATAGCAAAGTCAATTGGGAAGCCAGCAGGAAATAAAAAATCACTTCCAATCCCAGTGCATTATATTACAACAATTTTAATCAAGATACCTTCAACTTAAGGAATGCATTAAAAAAACTAGAACCCATTACTCCTGTTATTTTGGTCATGTCAGACTGCATTACCTTTCTTTCAAAAGATGACCCAAGAGGGCCTGGTATACATACATACATACATACATACATACATACATACATACATACATACATACATACATTTGACTATCTTGATTACATCTATCCATCCCACCAATCAGCCAAGAGAGGTCCTGTCTTCAAAGGAACTCCATCTGATGAAACCTCAGCAGGGTTTCTTTTCTATTGTAACTATGTGCTCTGGAATATCATTGTCCCCCTGAGGTGAGATTTGTATCACCTATTTGTCTTGCAGAAGACTCTTAAAATGTGGGTTTCTTACCAACCTTAGGTATGCAATGGAGACCATGCCAATTGTATGAGATTAAGTGATGTTTGTTCTCCCTCTTTTTTTGTTTACTTTATTCACTTTATATGTCTATGTATTTTTCATTACTTTTAGATTGTTTTGAAGTTTTTAACTGTTTGTATATACACAGGACTAACATTTTTGTGAGATGGGCAATAATATGCTATGAATAATATATGCATTACATATTCAAATATGTATATATACTTATGTTACACATGCAGATACATACACACACAAGAGATACATTTGTGTATGTGCATGTGTGATCCTGTAAAACTTTAGCCCATTTTTGGTGCTTGTAAAGTATCCAATGAAGTGGTGGCCCAGACCAGGCATACTTGTTTAATACATCTACAGCAGGGATGTCAATCTCGCGTCGTCACGGCAGTATCACGTGACGTATCAGAACTTTTTTCCCTTCTGCTCTACTCAGGCTAGCATGTGACGCATCCAGCCCATGGGCTGCGAGATTGACATCTCTGATCTGGAGGGCCTCAGATTGGGAAAAACTGATCTACTGTATATTTAAAAAGAGAATAAAAATGTGTGTGGTAGTGAAAAGAAAATAGGCTTCCAAAAATATGTTTCCTGTGTTAAAATATGTTAAGAATGTGACCTGTAGAATTGCTTGAGCCATGTGGTGCAGTGGTTAGAATGCAATACTGCAGGCTACTTCTGATGTGTGCTGGCTGCCTGCAATTTGGCAGTTCGAATGTCACTGGCTCAAGGTTGACTCAGCCTTCCATCCTCCCTAGGTCAGTAAAAAGGACCCAGATTGTTGAGGGCAACACGCTCATGCTGTAAATCCTTAGAAAGGGCTGTAAAGCACCATGAAGCGGTATATAAGTCTAAGTGCTATTGCTATTGCTTGCACCTTGCAACTCCAGCTTTCTCGAGTGAGATGGAAAACCTGCATAAGAAAGTAATGAGAAGATGAGAAGAAATGAGATCTGAACAAATCCCTCATTTGAATCAAATCTTCAAATCAGATTTCTCAGCAATTCACTAAGTTAAGTGCTTGTCTAAAAAGAAAGGTTTGAAGTCCTTAATTAGAAGTTAAAATGTATCTAGATATCAAGCATTTCTTGGAAAAAGGAAAATAAGAAAATAACAAAGGAAGGCAACAATCATACACATGGAATTCCAAATAAAATAAATCCAGTCAGCCTAATTAAGCTAGCTAACATATAATTCCCTTGAATAAAAACTTGAATTTTAGCCCGTGTTCAAAGTCCATTGCAAAGTGGATGTCTGGAAACAGATAATCCAGGCCTCTTGTTCCTTGTCTCTCTTTTCCTGATTCTGAGTCCTGAACTCATTTTTACAGAATATAGAGTTAAGTGAAATTGAGATTTTTTTTGGAGAGAGAAATGCTTCGCTTAATCAAGGAAAATGTTCCCTTTATATCATCTTGGGTATAGCAAGCAAATTTTTAAAAATGAGTGGTTAAATCCACCTTCTTAATGATTCTTGATGGGATGATAAAGACATTCAATTGTTTTTACTAATTGTGTCAAAGCATACATGGATTTATTTATACAGGAAAAAAATTCGGGAGAACAAAAGCCAAATTCCCATTTCTTTGAACTTTCATCATGTGCTCAACTTACTAAAGGCCTTTGTGAGCAGCAGTGAACAATGCCCATAACACTTTAATGCGACTATCTTGGTTCCTAGAAGTTTGTTGCAAGCAAGCAAAACTTTCTTTTGCAACAGGAATAGATTTATGGGTCAGAATGAAGGTTAAGGAAGAGCAGGAATGTGTTTTATCCAACACTGTTCATCTTTTTGGTTGGCAGATACAACTGGATTTCACAAATCCTGTGTCCTGTCAGAATACTACTAACATCTATTCTTATATTTGTTGCTTAGTTAATATTTTAGAATCAATTATAAAAGCTGGAAAAGTTATACTGCATTTTTATTACAAGATACGGGATTATATCCATGTTTCATAGTACAATAACAAAGCCACCATTTTCTACAAATCTGTGCAACCTATGTTTTTGTTTGATAAATCACTCACATGCCATGAAATTCCTGCAAAGCTGAGCTATTACTACAATTTAACAATTACTATTAAATTGTAATTCAAGATTTGACATAAGGGAGAAATTACAAGTGTAATAATTATAAGAACTGTATGTAATTCAAGGTAACTATAATTATTTAAATTTAATTTTTTGTTTCAGCCTTGCTTGTTTTTTGTTTTTTGTTTGTATGCCTTTAAAGGACAAGCATAGCCTTCTTTTGAAACTATTACAAAAAGCCTTATGTGTTTATAAGATTATTTCACACTAGCTTTATTAACTTTACAAACAGATGAACAATTGTTATTGATGATGAGTAATGTCCGCACTTTGTAAGCATGAATGACGCTGTGATTCAAGAATTATGAATATATCAAATTGGCTAAATTAAATTTAAATAATAACAATACAATAATAATAATGCAAACACTCTTTCATATACAGATTTCCCAGGGAATGAGGCAGTACATTAATTAAATGCCACTGAGGGTCGCAATATTCATTCCTTCAGATCAAAACAAATAAGTATGACACCTCTGAACACTAATTTCCAAACCAGAAAACAATACATAACAGATGTTAAAGAGATTGTGCTACACTACAGTTGATTAGAACAAAAAGCCAGATATTATCACTGGCTATCTCTCCTGCAACTGACGAACAAGATATTTTTTGACTAAGAAGCAACTCAATATGCATCAATTGTTCTGAGTTTCATAGTTGGATGAAACATAATGATGAATGCGTAGAAATAATGCAGGTACATTCATTAATACTTAAAAGGATAATCCAAAACACTGAATCATCCTCGATTACATCTGGAATGGTTTGTTTCAACTCTCAAGTTCAATCTTCCTTAATATGAAATATACAGGCAACCTGGAAGCTCAAATTCTGTAGCCTCCAGACCCTCCAGAGTGTGCTGCCAATATTCAGTGATAAATTACTATTGGTTAGCCATTTTAATAGGTTTTAGAAGGAGGAGATAAAGGAACTACCTGCCATTATTAAAATAGGATTTTAAAAATGCAGATTTACTGTCTTGATATCACTGTATAACTGGCTATGCCTTCTATGTCTCTTGAAGGCAAAAAAAATAAAAGTGCCATCTTTGAGGAGAAAATATTAGATGTTATTTATCTCCATGCATATAAGCTTTCATCTAGCCATTCATTCAATTAAACTAAAGAAATAATTTCTAAGTCAGGCTTTAAGTATGTAATGACAATTCTGGCAACCCAAAGATTTTTCACGCACTTGTACTGCCTGCCTTTTCAAATTAAGAAGCAACAAGCCAGTTTGGGATTTTCAGTCTGTCAGATTGCATATACAATTTGTACAGAAGGAAGTAAAGTTCAAAAGTCAGGATGAAATGACTGAACCTCTTGTCCTTGTGCAATTCTGCAAATAGACCTTCCTGACTAGTTCCTGACATATTTCACCCTTGTCAGTAACCTTCCCTCCTGATTGTCCTTTGAATGATGAGGAAAGGGCCACAAAGAGGAAGCATCTACTCAGCTTGCTATTCAACTTGGGATGTGCTGAATTGATTCTTCATTCACCTCATCAGTACTGAACAGCACTAAAACCAGTAATGCCATGTGAAATCTCTTCAACTGTGTGCTTGTTGACAACATGAGAGCCCACTCAAACCTTCTCAACTGGTAGTAACTTTCAGGTACAACAACTGTTTATTCATGAGACTTGAAGCTGGAAGGAGTGGAGATGTAGTTTTTTTATTTGAAGATACACATATATAACTGATAGAATCTACTAGGCAAGCATGATTAATTGCATGCCCTTGTAACTCCCTAAGTCTTCTCAGCAATGAACTTTCCAAGCTCATTATGTATGTTGTTTGCAGGTTTTTCATTATGGATATTTGAGTCATTCTCACCTTTATTTAGGGATAATGTGTGCATGGATACTTTGAAAGATAACACTCATTTTACCAGAGAGAAATCATATAGAAATCTATAATCAATAATATAATCACTAATATCAATTGTGAAATGATGCACATCTCAGTATTTGTTATGTTAAAAATATTTAAAATAATAAGTTAACAGGACAATGTAACAGAAATGAAAGTATATAAAAGTAACACCTTACATAAAAAGTCCAATCAGACATTTGATCTTTTTTGCCTATCAATGGCAGAGTGTACCTTTTATAGTATACTTGGCAACTCGGTATTATCTACATTATAGCATCAATAAATCCCCGTAAGCATTTCTGCTTTTGTTATGGATGCAACTTCTGTCCTTTAAACTGGCCTTTAAACTCACAAAAAGGGACATGATCAGGAGGAAGCCTAAATTTGGTTGTGTTTGACTTAAACTAAAGGCAATTATTAGGATTTTTTATGTATTTAATATTTTTATCATCCTATTTTTGTTGCTTTATGAGCTGAACTGAGAACAGTTTGTGTTTGAACATTCAATACTGCAGCTTTTTAAAAATATATTAAAATTATTTCATATTCTTGGTGTATTATTCGCTTATAATTCATCTGAGAAAAGGAAGAAAGTAAAGAGATTACAGACCTATAGAGCATGATAAATGTGTAAATCCATCACAGACAATGATTTTTTTTAAAGTTCATATTAAAAGGAGGAAATTTATTTTTTAATCAAGTTGAATTGAGAAACAGGTACCCTGATAATTCTTTGGCACAAAGATTTGTTTGTAATGACATAAGACAACAAATTTAGCCTTCCCACAAGGGAAATAGAAATGAATAAAAGCTTAATCCAAACAGTTTTTTTTTCTTTTTGCCAAGATGAGACTTGAAAACAACCCAAGACAATGAAATCCTATTACCAGCATATACCACTGGGATTAGGGCAATTCTGTGCCCAATGTGAAGATGCATTTTATGAAAATAGGGATGTTCATACAGAATATGATTTGTACACATCCTTTATTAAATAATGTTCGGTAAACTGTTGTCTGGAATCTTCAGATTTTTTTATTTTATTTTTATTTATTTATTTATTTATTATTTGATTTGTCAATTGTTTACAAGATAATAAGTATAAGTGTATACATAGTTATGAATACATGAAATGGGTACATATAAGAAAAATAAAAGAAAAATAAAAGAAAAATAAAAGAAACAATAGGACAGGGACGGTAGGCATGTTGGTGCGCTTATGCACGCCCCCTACAGACCTCTTAGGAAAGGGGTGAGGTCAATAGTAGACAGTCTAAGGTTAAAGTTTTTGGGGTTTGGGGAAGAAACTACAGAGTCGGGTAGAGTATTCCAGACATTGACCACTCTGTTGCTGAAATCGTATTTCCTGCAATCAAGTTTGGTGCGGTTAACCTTGAGTTTGTATCTATTGTGTGCTCTTGTGTTGTTATGGTTGAAGCTGAAGTATTCATTGACAGGTAGGACATTGCAATGTATGATTTTATATACCATGCTTAAATCAGACCGAAGACGGGCGTAATTCAAGGTTTTCTAGTTCTAGAATTTCAAGTCTGGTGTCATAAGGTATTCTACAACGAGTAGAGGAGTGGAGAACTCTTCTTGTGAAATATTTCTGGACTTTCTCAATTGTGCTAATATCAGATACGTAATGTGGGTTCCAGACTGATGAACTGTATTCGAGTATTGGTCTAGCAAATGTTTTGTATGCTCTAGTTAGTAGTGTGATATTACCAGAGAAAAAGCTATGTAGGATTAGGTTAACAACTCTTAATGCCTTTTTGGCTATGTAGTTGCAGTGGGCTCTAGCACTTAGATCATTAAAGGTGAGTATTCCAAGGTCCTTTACAGAACTTGGGTCATCAACAAGATCTTGACTATTCAGCTTGTATTTTATTTTCTGATTTTTTTTGCCAATATGTAAGACAGAGCATTTATTTGTTGAGATCTGAAGTTGCCATTTGTTTGACCATTCTGATACATAGTCAAGATCTTTTTGTAGGGTAGCAGTATTGTCTGTGGTATTGAACAGCTTTACATCATCAGCGAAAAGAACGCAGTTGCTCTTAATATGATCACAGAGGTCATTTATGTAGAGTATGAAGAGAGTTGGTCCTAGAACACTGCCTTGGGGGACACCACTATTGACAGGTACAGAATTTGATAGGACACTCCCAATTTTGACCATTTGTTGTCTGTTTGACAGGAATGCTTCTATCCAGTTATGCAGTTGTCCAGAGATACTATAGGATTTTATTTTTAGTAGTAGTTTGTCGTGTACCACTGAATCAAAGGCTTTACAGAAGTCTATGTAGATTGCGTCTATTGCTTTGCCCTGATCGAGTTGTGTCGTCCATATGTTTTTGCAGTGTAAGAGTTGCAGATTACAGGATAGTTTTTTTCTGAAACCAAATTGTTTATTGGAGAGTAGGTTGTTTGTTTCTAAGTGGAGGATGATGGATTGGTTAATAATTGATTCCATGACTTTACAGGTGACGCAGCATAAGGAGATTGGTCTGTAATTTTCAACTAGGCTGGGGTTTCCCTTTTTGAAGATGGGGATGACCGTGGCTTGTGACCATAGGTTAGGTAAGGAGCTGGTCCTGAAAGATTTTTCAAAGATTATGCTTAGAGGTTTGGCTATGGCAGTGGGTAGCTTTTTTAAGAAGTAGGCACATATTCCATCCGGTCCAATAGATAGAGATGTTTTTAGATTGCGTAGTGCTTTTTCAACATTGTCTTCTGTAAAATCGATATGTATTAGATCATTGTAGTTATCTGTGGTTCGACTAGGAAATACTGGGCATGATCCATTGCTGTTTACAAATACTGAGCCGAAGAATGTGTTAAAAATGTTGGCTTTAATGGTGTTGTCGTTGCAGTCTTTACCATTAGGTCCTATCAGGTGGGATGGACCTTGAGTCTTTTAGTTTGTTGTTTACAAAATTGTAAAAAGCACGGGTGGAATTGGTGCTTAGAAGGTTTTCCTCTTGTTTAATGTGATAATTGGTGCATTCGGTCTTTATCTGGTGGCATAAATTTTTGTATCGGCTTTTGAAATTGGCAACGTGACCAGATTTGTTTTTCTGCCAGAGTGATCTCTTTTTGGATTGAAGTTTCCTTATTGTTATGGGTAATCTGTTTTTTTGTTTTGTTTTGAGAGTTGTTGTTGGTACATATAGTTTGATGACTCTTTTGACTTCAAGTAAAAATATGTTGTAATGGTCTTCAACAGTATTGCATCCAGTGAATAGAGATTGCCAATCAAGGGATGAGAGATCATTGTCTATAAGATCATAGTTGCCTTTTTTGAAGTTATAATTGGGGATTACGTTATTGTGGTGGTTTTTGTGTGGGCGTATGTTGAGACAAAAGTCAATCATATTGTGGTCACTGCTGGAAAAGGGTTCTTTAGTTTGTATTCCGTAAATTAAATTCAAACTATTGCAGAAGATGAGATCGAGGCAGTTGTTTAGTCTAGTGTTGTTGGTTACTAGTTGTTCCAGTCCCAGATTTATAACAGCATTGTAGAAGGTTTCGTGTATGGTTTCAGTTGTACATTCATTTAGGGTCCAGTCAATATGAGGTAGATTGAAATCACCAAGAAAGATTAAAGGGTATGGGCAGGATGCTGCCCATGTTAGTAGTGTATTTAGCTTGTTTACATGTTCGATGTCATAATCAGGTGCTCTGTAACATAGTAAGAATCGAATTGTGAACTTTGTATGGTGTAAATCAGCAGACTTCCCCTATCCATGAATGTGGTAAGTAAAAAAGAACAACGGCACACTGATTCTCTTTCTGAACAGAACAGAGAGAAAGTGGATGCTAAAAGTATGGAATCATACAAAACTCCAAGCAAATCAGGAAACTGTATTCCTACAGTATTGCAGAAAAAAACAGAACAACTTTGCATGTCTACTACTGGTTCAAAGAGTGTTCTTCAAATTTGGGGAAAGGAAGCAAGTTATATTTGCATTAAGAAAGCAAAATAGGCTTTGTATGATTTAATTGACCCTTCTGTTTTGAGATGCTTATTTTTTCATTTCAGGGTTTTGCAGTATCTTTTCTTACTTTAAGAAAAAATTAAACTAAAATGGCTGAGTGTGGTATATGGCCCAAGCCTCTGTTTCTGAACATGATCTGTATATGTCTGTATACAATTCTTCCAGTTGTTCAGTTGTAAAAAATATCATTCATCTGTTGTACCAGTTAAAAATCTTTAAAAAATCTACTTACCAATCAGGTAAGTAAAACAGGTACAACAAGTGAAACAATCTGTCTAATGGTGAAGGCACCAGACTAGAAATTGGGAGACTGAGAGTTCTAGCTCTGTCATAAGACACAAAGCTAGTTGGTGTCTTTGGGCCAGTCACTTCCAGCCAAGAAAAAAGGCAAAATAAATTCTGAAAATCTTGTCAAGAAAACTGCATAAACTAGTCAGGCAATTGATATGGATTGAAAGCAGGAAAGGAAAAAGGAAAACAGAAAAGTGGGGGAGGAGGGAGGGAAGGAGAGGGGAAGGGAAAGGGAAAGGAAAGGAAAGGAAAGGAAAGGAAAGGAAAGGAAAGGAAAGGAAGGAAAAAGACTACACAAGCTGGAAGTTCCACTTAATGGTTGGGAAGTGTTTTAGTAACCTTTAAGAAGGGGAAATTGCCAGACTTCTCAGAATTGAGATTATTATTGGCACCTAGCAAGTGTGCCTGAGATTATCTCAAATGATGCCGTGGGAATTCTGTAGTGCTGCAGACAAAAAATGTAAGCATGTTATCTCTTTCGTAACATCCTAGTGACATTGGGAGCACCATGCATAGTGTAACTGGCTGAGTGCTCAGATTCTCAGTAGGCAGCTACTTAGAGCTGCCTAAATGGGGAACAAATAAGTGAAGTATTAGTACAATATTTTAAAGGGTTATTACTGTATGTCAAGATGCAGCAGAAGCATTCCTATTGTTGAAATTGTTTCAGCCACTTCATATAAAGTCTAAGAAAACCAAAGCTTGGAAAACCATATTTCTACTGTCATCAACATATTTGCTTTCTAATGGGATCAAGAATCCTCATATTTTTTATTGATAATACCAAATGCACTTGGATAAATAATGAATGCCAATACTTGGAATCCCATTATTTGCATTGTATAAAGAACTTTATAGTAATTTCAATGGAAGACGTGATGAACAAAAGCTCATTTTCTTCCCTTTCTACTGGAGTAGAAAATGCATGACTATAACAACAGTCACATTCACACAGACACAAAAAAGTGCTGGTTTTAACTCAGAAAGAAGGAACACTAATACAAATTCTTAAACTAATTTAATAAGCAAACATTCAATATTTTGAACATACAAAGTGACCTATATAATCAATTTTGTTAAAATAAGTTAATATGAGGTGTATTTATAAAATAATAGCAGATCCTATCAAAGTAGATCACTTGACTAAAGAACATGACTGCCAGCATAGATTAACAACAAATTATATAATGCTAAACCATTACATAAGGCTAAATGCATGAGTTGGAATGAGCGTGGCCATGCTTTGGACTCCCTAGATGGTTACAGAGTAACCTAGCAAAGTGGACTTATTTTTCCAATTTGTCCTTATTCTTTTATAAGGATCAGATATCATGGTTTAAAACAAAATAAATTAACTCAATTTTATAATTGATGAAGTTGGATTGTTTTGAAATTAAATGGATAATTTGAAACAAACCATTTTTTCTGCTTTATCTAATGCAGTAAGCTATGAAAGTGAAACTAAAATAGCAGTAACACTAGCTATACAAGATGCAGGAAGAAAAGGTCTTACATTAATTAATGCATGTTAAAAGGCTGTTACATTAATTAAAATATACTAAAACAGTATTTCAAAAAGTATGCCTATATTTTCTAATATAATATACGATTTGTGTTGGATTATGGAAAATGTTTTATTCCTTCAGTCCTTTATTCCTTCAAAGTTTCAACAGAGAATTTAACAGTACAGTTCTTTCTTCCTGGAACTTTTGTGGCCATCAAGGATTCACTTGTCTTGTTCTCCTTTAACAGACTTGAATATCATGTAACTTCTATGGAGTCACATACTGTCGACCTCTCTCACATCAAAAATCAGTGCAATGGAATAGCTGATGGACACTCAGATTTCTAACTTCTTATGGAAAATACTATAAAATTTCCTTAATGTTATGAAAATAACAGAACTGCACAATTTTAGGACAAAGTATTAATTTTAAACACAAGAGGTGGCAGTCAATATTTTTTGAATAATGGCAATAATGAAGTTTTTCATTAATAGGAATTGGAAAGCAAAATAGTAGCATTAACATTTATCAAATTAATAACTATTAAGATAATATTTATCAAAAGAATTTTAATTAGGTTACAATTCTATGCATGTTAAACAACTCACTGAACTCAAAAGATTTATTTTAATTATTTTATTTTTACATTTGACATGCATTTTTATTCTGTTATACTGAAAACTATTAGCTTTGGAAGAAAATTGATAATCCTTAGAAATGAGTGAGAAATGGCCCATCAAAATGTCTGAATACATATCTTGAACCCTCAGAAAGAAAGAAAAAACACAAGAACACTTAATCCAGTTTTAAAATTAAGTAATATAAAATAATGTTAAAAATGTATATTAGGAAAAAAAATTAACTCACAAAATATATTCTATTAAAATGCCTCCAAAATTATGTAGAAAAGGAAAACTGCACTTGAAAATATAAACATCAATACAAGTCTCTAGATTTCTTTGAAGTTTTGCTGATTACAAACATTTGCAATTTAATTCAAAAGAGAAATTTAGCAAAAAAATAACCCACACACATCCAAAATGATACAATTCTAGCAGGGGATAAAAAGATGATCTGAGTTTGCTGTTCTCCATCTATAGCATCCTAAACAAGAAGATAAGATGGAGCAGACCAATGTTGCCTTAGTAATGCACTTTCAAGACAATATGTGATACTAATGTTGCAAATTTATTTTGTCAGTATTCAAGTGTAAGAATGACAAGATGGTTGCATCATACAAAATGTGCCATGACTGAAAGTGTATTCAAAAATAAAGAAAAAACTTGCTATAAGCAAGCTACAATAATCAACATATTTTTATTATGTCACTGTTTTTTAAAGAGTGAATGAAATAAGAAGGAAAACACACTTGGACATATCTGCTGAAATAGAGCAAGGATATTTGTTTTAGCAATTAATCCTACTTCATGTTCACCCTAATTAATTCTAAAGTTACATATTATTTGTAGAAATTAAAATAAAATAATTTTCTTAACTTGGATTGAATTTTGAATGATTTGGGGAAATGTTCAAATAGATTATCAAGATATGTTTAAAACTGTAAAGTGTTTTTCAAATTTGGAAACTTTAAAATACATGGACTTCAACACCTAGAATTCCTTAGCCAGCATGGGAATTCTGCGAGTTGGTCCTTACATCTTAAAGTTCCCAAAACTTTAAAACTTTGACATGGGACTTGTTTTATCAATGGTTAACTAACAGAATCAGGGAGTAGAATCTAATAAGATTTAAAGATAATAAAAACTTTTGTATTGAAAATTTTATAAGATGGATAAACTAATTGTATTACCATTTTGTTATTATTACTGATGTTTATTATGCTTATTATGATTAATTTTGATTAATATTGCATTTCTACTTAAAACTAATTGTGTCCAGACAACATGCTGTTCAGACAGATATGGAATTTTTATGTGATATTTTAAAAATGTATTAATAAAACATGTATTTAAAAAAAAAACTTTGAAAAACACTGCTGTAAAGTCTCAAAACATAAACCTGAAAGAGATTCAATATTGTAAACTGCAATGATGTTCCAGTTTTTTACTATATAGTTACACCTATTTAAAATATAGAAAATGGGCAATGGAGTGTTTTAACTCTCTTTGAAAAGGAAGCAATTATTTGGGGGGGGGAATAATCAATTAATTTCAAGTTTACCACGATATTTACAATAATAAAGCAAACATTAATAAACAAATGGAGAAGAGATTTACAGCATCATAAGGGCAAACCTAAGAATAATTCAAAGAGAGGTCAGACGTGATATTAACACTTCACCTAGTTTGGATTAAAGCTAAAGTTTTAACAAGTAGAATGTGAAAACATATAATAACAGGACAATTTCTATACATAGTCATATTTTGAAGGGTAGGAACGTCTTCCTTCATCACTTTTGACAGTATTATTATCCATTACTGGAGTCTTCTTAGTTTCATAAGCAGATTTATATCCAGCAGACTTGTAGGAGACTGCCTTGTAACTGAAAGACAAGTAAATCAATGTGTCATTTAGTGGAAGTGGGAGGTAATGGGCTATCCTTGAGGTATCTGCACTGTTCTTTTCAATATAGTTCTCTACACCTATAAATATCCAGTATCTACATAACTAATATAATGGCCCTCTGTTGGCCTCCCAAGATAAACCATATAGGAATTACAGCCAGATGATCTAACTCTACTGTATTGCTAACTACCTTTACAGAATCTTGCACATCTGAAAGTACATTTCTCTCCACCCATCTCCTATAGAGCAAGGAAACGTATGAGTGTCTTGCCCCACCCACTATCCAGTTACAAACTAAGCTGTCTCTTATCTGCCCATTCCTTGGCAGCATCTCTTTGCCCAGTTTCCCAAGGTCTTTCTTACTTACCATTATACTCTCTCAATCGCAATGAATTAAAACTCAGTATTGTGCATCTATTTAGAACTAGTCAAACAATCATCTCCATCCAACTGAGAGACTCCACACTAAATCACAATTTGTCCCGTCCTTGTTCATGGGCTTGGGCAACAATGCCATTACCAAGTAGCTACTCACTACTTTAATTTTCTCACATTTGTCCAACATAACATTGCTCCAAGCATTACATGGAAATGAAAAACAGCCAATGAAAATAACAAAATGTTCTATACATCAGAATGATAATCAACTGGAAAATGAGGGGAGAATGTCTCTTTGGAGCTTTGCAGGCTTTACAGGGAATAGGTAGCTTAACCACATAAAATCAAGCTTCATCACTAAAGATCTGATCTTATTGTGGGAGAAATTTGCATGCCTAAAACTTCATTTCTATAAGCAAAGTCATAATTCAGCAGTAGGATGGGTTATTTGCCTTGAATTACACTTGAAAACATATTAATAACCTATTCTTTTCCCCACATTAAATGTAACTTTCTAGGAGTTTACAAGTATTTCTATTAGTACTTCATACTAGTACTAATAACTACTACTAAGCTACATAAAGGTATACTTTTTAATATAAAAGTTGGCCTTTACTGGATATCTACTAAAGAAGTCAACTAGAAGAGAAAAGGTAATATACAAACAGCTAATACTAAAACAAATTCATGTTGTATTTTTTCCAGAACTGTCATTTAAGTACTGTCTTGATTATCTACTGCTTCTGATTTTAAATGTTGTTTGTTGATTGTTATTGCTGACAACTATTTTTTCTCATCTTTCTTAGAAGTGGCTCATAATTTTTTTAAAAAGGTAGAATAAGTGAAATCTTCCATTGTCCTTCATCATACAACATTGTTTACATATAAGGCTAGGTACTCACTGGGTCTCCTCAGGTACCAGTCCTCGGCAAGCAATACACATCATAATGCCTCCCACAAAGGCCAGGCCTCCAGCAACCCATCCCACAAAGAGAGCAGCACCGAATGTGTATCTGCAAAAGGAAGAGAAAAGGCGGGACTTAATTTTCTGAGTAAACTGGGCTAGATTAAATTCATTCTGGATTAATTCCACTGAAATCAGATGGGCTTAAACTAATTTTTCCTACTAGCTGCAATATGACTAAAGCAGTCTCACTGCCCATTGCATGGTATGCAGTTCCTGATTAACTTGGATGCGATTCCCAGAAACTCTCTCCCCAAATGCTATCAAATTATAATTTCTAACATGAGACGATAGGAAAACAATTACATATATTAATCATGTTAATGGGATTTATTTATTTATATTCATATTTCATTCTTTCTTTCTTAATTCATTCATTCATTCATTTATTTGATGTATAGGGCTTCAGAACTCAAGCATTGACTCTGGGCAATATATAAGAGAGAAAAAAGTTACCATGGACTACTTAATAAAAGCTCAATATATAAAATATAAAATGATGATCAAAAAGCACTGCCTTGACAAGTCTGGGTCCAAATGCCTGGGGAAAAAGCCAAGGCTTAGTAGATCAATTATAATTTTGCTTTGGAAATTTCATTTATCTTATTGTAGTCCTGATTGCAGCTCTTCCCCCTGTTCCTCGAGGTTATTCTCACAGCCCATTACATGGAGAGAAAAAAGATTATTAAAATGAGCTTACTATTTCAGTGCTGATATTAGGAAAACAGCAGCAACATTCTCCTCCTAAGCACTATGGACTGAAATTACCTTACTTGAAGTGACGGCATCATTCCTGGCTGGTACATATTAGCTGTTGACATCCAGTAGTCTGTGACAAGCATGTTGGCGAAAACAGATACTCCACAGATAGCACAGATACCTATCAAAAAAGAACAGAGATTTTTAGTATCAGACCCAATGAGTCTGAAATTCATCAAAACATTAAAAACTTTTTAAATTTACTATGTAATTATAAGCAGGTCAATATTATGATCATGCAACTGGGTTTTTTTTACCTCCACTTACCACTTATCAGATTTAAACTCTACTTCTCAGGAAATATGCTAACACAATTTATTTTTAGTAAGTTTACTTCACTGTAATGTTCATGAAGTTTAAGAATATTATTGCTATGATTCCTATACTCTATCCTCAAATCATGATCATCTATTGCTAGGAAGGAGCAGTGATCAATTATCTTCATGCTCTGTTTATGAGAGTCCCAGGAACTTTTCCTTATCTGTTGCTGAATTGGGTACTGATGTCTAGACAAACTGTAGATCCAATCCAGCAAAGAACACTTTGTTTCAGTTTACAACACAAGTGAATGAAAAGATGCTTGGTTCACTGGATTCCTAATTATACACTATACATTGAAATACTACGTAGGAGCAAATGCAGGTGTCCTTGTATTACATCAGTACCATTACCCTGAGTTTTTCCAGAAACTAAACATTAAATTATTGTTCCCCTCTGATCTGTGTTAGTCAAACTGGACCTAAAATATATCATCCAGTACTAAATCCAACAATCCAACAATTTAGGAATGACATTGATAACTGGAATGTGTTCAAAGGGTATCAACTAAGAAGAATTCAAGAAAATATTCAGTCTTCAAATACTGAAGGGCTATCATGCACAAGATGGACAAAATTGTACAGGTTTGTTATTTCCAAAAGGAAAAAATGAAACAATGGACTTGCATTAAAAAAAAGTAAATTTGGGCTGCACATCAGGACATTTTATTTCCTAAGAAGCTATTCAATAGTGAATGAAGAGTTATTGAAGTAGAGTCTGTATGGTTTTCACACCATTCTTGGCAAGCATAATAGTAGAATTCTGTACTCAGCAGGGGATTGAACTAGTCAAATTTCAAAGTCCCTTCCAACCCTTAAATCCTCTGATATTGTACTGCACTTAGAACATCCAGTGGAGTTCTATTTCATGACAACATGAATGTCCTGCAAAAATAATTTGTTAGCTCTATTCTCAATAAATAATTTTAAACAGCATGCCAATTGTGAAATTGATTGAAATCATTATAAATATATAAGCAATAATATATGAAATAGCAGGCAACAATCATCTCACCCCTGCCCTGAAATTTGTATCTGACAATGGGCTAGGAGTGAATGGAATCTGAGATGGTGGTAGCTTGGTCAATGTTTGTAGGTGAATGGGGAGGACAGTACATGTGATGACCTTTTCACACAAAATCCCCTTTGTTGCAATTGTCTTCAGCCTCAAATATGAGAATGTGTCTCAGATATGATCTTCTGATACTAGCTCTTATAAGACCCATTGTGATTCATTACTAAAGCTGTAAAAGCCTATTTGAACTGAATATGAGAAATGTAATCTACTATTGTAGGTTTATCAGAACCATATGCAATTTTTAGTGATTGGGAAGTGGTGGGGATGTGGTCAACTAACAGTTCTTGACACTTGTAACTTTTTAAAATGTTCTCCACCTTTTAATTTCAAACATTTCTTTAAAAATAGATGACATCTATATAAACTCTCTAACTCACCAGATACAATGCACATGACTCCTGCAGCCAAAGTCATGCTTGCCTTGGCAGAGTCTTCCATGTTGCCCATCCGTAAACATTTCAGAGAAAATGTAGCCACCAGGAGACCAAAAGCACCCAGCACAATGCCCACGATCATCAGTGCTCTTACAGCTTGAAGCATCGCTGTCAAAAAGAGGAAAAAATAGAGAGAAAGGTGGGGAAAAATGTCTCAAGTGAATGGATACAGGAAAACATTGTTCATAACTTTGTATATAACAATAAAGTAATCTGGGTCTCAGCCACCGTTCTTTCACCATAGACTCAGGACTGGTAGGAAATATTGGAGAGAAAGCTAAATGATCAGTTTGCTAAAAGGACATTAATATTGAGGGTTTTCAGGAAAAAAAGAGTAGATAAATTCATGAAAACTATTTGCTGTTATAATCTTCAGGAGCCTTTTTTCAATAAATGCTGCTGGTAGGTTGACAATCAGAATTGAATTATCTGAAAAAGTTTGTTTATTTATTTATCAAATTTATATCGCTCCCCCCATCTCACAAACAGTATCTGTGGGTGGTGTATAGCAAAAAAGGTACAAAAGAATAAACATGTAAAAAGTCATATTTTTTTAATTAAAAAAAGCACAAACAAGAGACTTGTGTATCTAGAAGTATCTGAATATTGATTTCCTGGAAATATCTGCCATAGCCATAATAGTCAGCAGCTAGATGTTGATCTAGGTTGAAATTTAGGCAAAGCTAGTATAAAATTTCCACAGGAAAGAAGTAAATAGCTGGACTTATAAAGCAAATGCCAAGTCTTTTTCAAAAAAGTTCACAGTGTCTTTTCATATGTATCCATTTTTCCTGGTAGAACAACAGTTAGATTGTAAGCCTGTACGTGTGTCTCTTATCAGTTCTATGTTTGCATGTAGCACCTGGATCCTGAAATGTCCCTTGAATTTTGTTATTGTCCTTTTCCAACTTGTAGTAACCTGGCGTAACCATATTAGGAGTCTTATATTCATATCATCCTTACTTCTCTCTTCTAAAAAAACCAAATTATTTGGTGATTTTGAATGATCATTTACATAATGTTATATCTGTATTAATATTTCAGTTGTCCAGGGCTGGAACCTGAAGTGCTGTAAAGGCAACTTTTGAATTCTACTGAAGCCAATTAGTAACCAGTACAATTCTCAAATGAAAATGTTCTGCATCTAGCAAGCACATAGGAAACCCGTGCAGGTATAAATCCAGTACATGTTCCTTCCATATTTTCAATTTAACAGGTATTTCGCTATTCTTTTCCTGACCTTGGAGACCTTGCCATTAGTCTCTAATTTGTAAAAGCCCTAATCTCTTTCTAGCATAAAAATCAGGGGTATATACCTCACAAGTTTCAGCTATTGTACCGTTACTGCTAATACTGCCCGGTAAAAAGCATGTTCTGGCCTATTGCTTCCATATACTGGAAAAGAAGCAAAAAATCTACTGTTTTGCTCCTCTTCTAATCCAGTTTTGGACTGTTCTACCATACTATAGTCCTGCATATAGTTAATTAAGGGGGAAATCTCATTACAAGCATCGAATCCTAGTTCTGTAAAGACATGTACTATAGATTCAGAAATAAAATATATCCAAATAAGAACTAAAAAAAAGTTTGTTGGCATTTTGTTAATCACTAGATGAGTCACATGTTTATGTGCTACTTTTTCAAAATTATATTGTGTAAATTGTTTGTTATGGACAGAATTTAGTTCAGTTTGGATTGACTTCCTTTCTTCTTTCCTATTGCTTCAGCAACAATTCAATGTTTAAAATTAATAGAAGGCCAGAGTTATATTTCCATAGGTTGGAAATATTGAAATGATGACTCTAGTAAATCTGGAAGGCATATTTATCAAGAACTCATATTATTTCTGTTGTTCCTGTTATAAAAGATCTTCACTGTTGATTTATTTGTCCTTTCTCCCAAGACACAAGAAAATTTATACCACTCATTTGCTACAGATAACTTCTAATTTCTCAGTGCCTACAGTAATACAATAGTTTATTTCCTTTTAATAATTATTATAAGTATTGTAAGATTATTGTAAACAACTGATTAAAGTTGTTACTTTTTACATGGAATTACATAAGAAATAAACTATATTGTATACAGGTGGTGTAGTTGTTTAATAATTATTATTTAGAAGTATACTTGGAACCAAAATGATGTATTCCTGCATATATTGATATTCCCTCTCTGCCACTTCTAAACTCATTTTGTGATACCAATGTATAATATTTTGTGGGGTTTGTATTCTTTTCAATAAATAGAGCTGTGAAGAATTTAAGAATAATTGTTTATAGAAATGTTTACTTCAAAACTAACCTATTAAATCTAAAAATGTATTTGAAAAAAGAATGTATACAACATTTATTAGTAAATTAAATCATTAGCATTTCAGTCTAGCTCAGAACTACTTTATTCATCATACTCCTATCCAATGATTCCAAGTATACACTATCTTTCTGATGTTGAAACATCCAGCAAATAATAAATAAATAAAAACATTTAGTAATGTGAAAAAAATGTATCATACTAAAATCAAATAATGGTTTTACCAATTATGTTAACATTCTTAATGAGTATCATTGACTGACAATACTTTATACTATAAAATTCTAGAACAATAAAAAAAAGAACATGTGTGCCCATTGGAAGAAAAAAACATGCCAGACAAAACAAAACTTTTAACATACTATTAGGTATGTTTCATTGAACTTTTTCTAAAAGTTTATCAATCTCAGAATTGTTTTATAATGTGCAAGGTATTTGTAAAAGTCAAATGTTAGATCAAGTTCTTTTTTCATAACTGGTGTGTGTATATCTAACTTCCGTCAAGTACATACGCTCATGAGTTAGGCACAATATTAATACCATGGGAAATTCTGATAAAAATTTAGAAATTTTAAATAATTTAAATGACATTGTTTTATTCTCTGATATTTTAAGGTCAGCAGTCTACTTTTTCATAGTGGAAAATATCAGATTGTCCTGTGGGAAAAAAAGTTGATGCCTTTTATTCAGATCATAGATAATGAATAAGTATATATTAAATTAGTAGTGACATAACAGATAAAAAACTCAGTAAGAAAACTAACAACTTTAAACCAATTTTGATTTTTTCCCTTTGTAATAGTAACAAGTTTTAAACATTAGTATTTTCTATCTGCTACTTTCGTAATGACAATATCCTTATAAGTAGACATATCTACTTACTGTAGTCAATATAATCCCCATTTATATAGGCAAGCTGTTTAAAATATTGTATTTGTCAGATTACAAAAAGCATTTGCTTTTATTTTATGTCTGTGGTAGATTTAGCCATACCTGGAAGCCCAAGAATTGTATAATAAGGCCGACACTCAGTAAGACCCGAACTCTGACTCACACAAGTCCTCCAAAGGCCTTGATACAGGAATAACGATGTCACTGGGTTATTGTATAAATCCTGAGTGCTCCATGGATCCATCGCTGTGGCCACAATACAGCCCGCAAACCCAAGGGCTCCGACACAAAAGCCCATCACTTGGCAAATTGTGGTAGACATATTTCCTTCTGCTACCAAGCTTAAGGTAATGCCAAAGTCCCCTTCACTGCACTAGCAAATTGTGATTGTGGCAGCCCTTATCAAATGGTTTCTATTAATAAGTTTTGTTTGCTCAACCTGTTTTTAGAAGATAAAGCAGTTTCACTCCTGATGAATGTGTTGGGTGTCTCAAGCTGGTGGCATTAGACTAGAAACTAGAATTTTTCTTCCTAGTTCGTTCAATCGTCCATATAGATCAACTTTCTCTGATAAAATGTTTCATAGATTCATCATACATACACATATTGAATTGTTTTGTTTAGCTTTGCATACAATATGAGTCTGACGCATCATGAAATGGATTATTATGGGAAAAGAGATAAGAACAATATATTTATGCTAATTTTCATCATAATGATCTTTCTCTATAATGTTATTAAAACGTAGTTTTGTTTTGCTTTATTTTACTTTTATAAAGCACAGTAATTTAACATTATTTCCATGTTAATTGAGCAAAGTGTAATGTTTCATTTTAAAAGCTTTTCAATGTTTCTAAATGGAAACTACTTTCTGTTAAACACTGTGCAGTTTTATGTTTGGGGAGACTTGTTTGGGTGAGATAGCCTCTAATTCACATTAAAGAAATGGAATGATCTAGGATCTTGGTAATTGTTCTTAAATCAGAATGCTATAACTACATTGATATAACCTTGAACAATGAAAAAAGGGGTTTTAATTTTATTTATGTATTTATAATAATTATATGTGGTAGCTATTTATGTTATGAATCACAAACATCTCACAAAATGATAAAAACATGAAAAACACAATTTCAACAAAAATAATTGCAACAAGATGGAGATACTGTGTGTATGGTAACTTGGTATGCTTTATCTCAAATGAAGAAAGTAATCTGTACAAAAAATACCAATTGTACAGTGTAAGAGTTCCCCTAGCTTATTCACAAATTTCCCACACCGAGAGGGCACTACCATGCTTTAATTCTTCTTACTGGCCTAACATCTGCAACATATGATATGCACATTCTGAAATTAAACATTAATGTGTGAATAGCTGCTCTTGCGTAGGCATGTTGAAGAGTTAGGACATTTGACTGTGAGAGTATTCCAACCAGAGCTGAATTTCTATTAGGCACAATAGGCATAGTATCTAGGATCCAGGAAAACGCTTTGATTTGCTTAAGTTAGAAAGAATGAAAATTAAGTAGCTATTTGAGCTATTTAATTTCATGCCTTGCCTTTCAGCCTTGAAAATATATACATAGATAAAATACAGATACACAAAATACTAATAAATATACATTAATTCCAAGTTATATTTAAATGCCATCAAGATAATATTGAAAATCATATGAAATATAATTTTAATACTATTATTTTTATGAAGGATGCTGTCCATGGATGCCTATGGTCTACAAAACTCGCAATGAATTCCCAATCCCATAATTCCTTCAATTGATCTCATTCAGTAAGATCATGTTGCATGTGGTAAGTGTCTGGAAAGCATCTTAAATCATTATAAAACTATGTCCGATTTTCACCTTGAAAAATAGTCAAAAGTACTTTCTATCAGTTATGATCAGTTCTTTAACTGTAGCCCTATCTGTACAGAGTTTGCCTTATCTCAGTTATCAGTACATTAATGACATTCAGACTGAACCATGATTTAGTCACTCTGGAAACTGAAACTTAATGCAAAATGTAGATATTAACGAGCTCTCAAGAATCATAAGATTAGCCTTCCTTGTTTTAGTTGCATGGCTCGTTAAAATTATGGGACTAATTTTAAATAAATTACTTTAAAAACTATTTCCTCCCATACTGGTTTACTCACATTTTGAAACCAGCATTCAAAACCTTACAAACATTCCATCCCTGTGAAAGAAATTTGGCTGGTCAGCCTGATAGAAAGAGCAATTTTAAAGCAAAGATAGGGGAAACCTCATTAACTAATTGCTTTTTTTAAAGTTTTAAATTATTTATTTTCCAAGGCCTTCACTTAACTTTTCCACTGAATTTACAAAATAATCTGCAGTTAGATGCTAGACATTAGCATTTTTACCAAACCCAATATATTTGTAATGTTCCCTGCTGCTTTTATTCATTTCTGTTCCTAATATTGTGTGTGTGGTTAGAATTGCCCTGAAAGAGTTTTCATTCTTTGTGTACTATTGTAACTATTCAAATTAAATTAAATTATCAAGTACCTAATTAAACATTAATAATAAAAACAATGGGAGAGATGACTTTGAGTCAGCATCGATTCCTGGGAACTGCCTGGATAAGTTTCTGCAGTTTTCTTGACAAGACTTTTTGGAATTGGTTTGCTGTTGCCTTCTTCTTAGGGCTGAGCAATAATAACTATCTGAAGATCACCTAGTTTTGTAACTCTTAGGCTTAGCACCTTAACCACTACACTAAACTGGCTCTTCAGAAACAATTGTACATGTTGATTACTTGATTCATTCAAATGAGACAATGTCTTACCCCAAGGTTACCCCAAACTAGCTCTCTTCTAGACGTATTTGATCTCTTCCAATTCTTACCCAGAATACCTACTAAATAACTTAGGCTGACAAACATTTGACCGGGGCAAAGTCCCCCAAGGAGAGAGTTGACTTGAAATGAGTCTTTGGAATCCAAACTAAAGAAATTTAACATATAAAATCATCAGAGAATTGCCATAGTAGCTCAGCCATATTATGGTAGTAATAATAACTGAATGTATTTTGACTCTATTCTACATATTTATAAACCATGTTTTATACAGCACTGGGAAATGACTTTCAGGTATTTTTGTGTGATTTTTCAAGAAAGATCTTAGAATTATTTTTCTGTCCAGTAGAGGAATGTTCAGATGGATTTCAATGCCAATGTCATGTAACTGGAGCATAAAAGATATGCATAACTGTAGAATTTGTCCATAAATATAGGTTTACGAAACCATAAATGAATTACCAACACATCATATGATATTGGTTTGAATGAGAAATTCTCCCACTTGTATTGAGGAAGAAAAACTTTATATAATCACTTCTTTTTTAAAAAAAACATAAGGACTATGAGAATTTGGACATGAATTCTATTTTTTCTCCTTAGTAATAGCTCAAAAGTGATATAAAACTGCTTTGAGGTGAGTTAAACAGCTACATCATGATCACCCCTTGGATTTCAGCTCATCAGTTCTCTAGTGCTTCAACTTTAACCTAGAAACAAATCCAGCTTTTATCTAAATACAGTATCTTTATTTGCTACAGACACAATCAATACAATATTTTTGTTGTGAACTGATGAAAAGCTATGATTAGGTTTTACAGGGAAACTATTATGCATAGACCATTGAATAAACATGTGCGAAAAATAGTCCAGAAGGCCAGGGCAATCCAATGATCCATGAAACCAGAGACTGGGTGTTTATAATTGTCATACATAAATACATAACTTGTTTTATTTGGCTGCTGTTTTTAACTGTTGTGAGCCAACCAGAATTATTTAGGTGAGATGGTCAGTCACTGAATAAATGTATGAATCTAGTAAAATAGCACTGAATCCTCTTATCATTCACAAATGAACCATTGTCAGGTCTTAAGCTTTTTTTTTTTTTTTTTTGCATATATCTTTGATTAAATGGTTATGTGAGAGTTATTTAAAATTAAATACCATGTAAGAGGAATGATGGAGCCACCCCACTACATGGTTCTTAATCTTGTCTTTCACTAGATCTAGTTAGATCATGTGAGAATCAATCAATCTTGGTTTTTAAAAAAAGTTGCAATAAATTCTAGAAGGAGAACTCAATACGGACATATATAATGTACATGTATAGGTACTGTATTTTTTTAAGGTAGGAAGTTTGAGAGCTATTTGGAATTTTGAGAGTATGTGCTGAATATAACCAAAAAATGGTGACCATCCAGCTTAGTCAATCAAAACTTGTATTTATCAGAAGGCAATTTTAGTGTTTATGAATGCTTTCTGTGAATTAGTATTTGTTACAAAATAACATAAATTATATGAAAGGCAGTCCAAAAGCTTATGTAAAATCTAACTATGATGGTGTTGATGAATAACCCCATATGAAAACCTAATCAATAGGGAATTTAGTTATGGGGAATCACATAGGTCTAAAATAATATAATACATTGTGCTAACACCCTAACCCTAATCCAGCAACAGTGGGTGAGTGACTAGCACTATCATCCCAAGGAGATATAGTCTAAACTTTTTTGTGTAAACTAAAAATATTTTTCAGAAGACAATCCTGCTGTTTAAATGTCTGTTGCCAAACATTAGACTCTGTCTCTGTGCTTTATTGGAAGGAAGAAGGCACAGAAACAAATTCTCCTTTCAATTTTGAAGGTGGAAAGGATTCATCTTAACTTTTAATTAATTTTAATTTGGTATTGAAATTTGGTGAAAAACTGTAAATAGTATTACACACAGTTCAGACTGGACTTGGAAAGAGGCTGCGGAAGAGCTGCAGGTGTGGCCCATGTATCCTCCAGCCTTATACTGTAATAGTATCACAGGAGGAAGATGTTCAATAAGGGGATGCTCATTTGATATTATCATCCTTTTGCTGAGACAATTATATGTCATTGTCTTTGTGACCAAAATTAACATAAAGTTGTTTCCTACATTAAATAGGCATTGTGTAGAGTTCAAGCATATTATCTGTAAAAATTCTTATTAGAAGAGAGTGACAATTAAGTAACAAGCTACTCTTCATCTTCAGTTCCAATTAACAACTTATAGAAAGAGTGATGGTGGATGTGTCCCATTATGAGGTTATCCTCGCAGATAGGAATTGTTCTGGATCCTGCGGCAGTTACTGTGCTGTACATTCAAATTCATATAGCGTGTTCTTTGTCAGAAAACCACACCCTAATCCAGTTTCAGCAACCCACACCTTTTTTATCAGCTCATTTGTCAGACAAACATGTCTTTGATACTAATCACTGCACCTACTGGTACATTTCAATGTTATCATGGCTGCTTCTAGAAAAGTACCTGTTAACTCATGTTGACTTTGTTTTTAGCAAATAGAGAATACTCCCACAGGGTGACATCCAGTCAGTTCAAACCTGGAAAAAAAAATTCCCCACCCGTCTGAAGAGTGAATAATTATATCCCCTGAGATAATCTGGTTTTTTAAAAATAAAAATGTGAAATAATCATTTAAATATTAAAATCATTTAGTTCAGGTCTTTAGGGCTAAATTGCCAGGTCCACTTAGAAGTTAATTCTTAGAAGTTAATTCTGAGAGCAGTCTAATTATCACACTCCACGTGTATAAAGTATTATTTTGCATTTGGTCCCCAAATGCAAATTGGTCATGTATATTCATCCATATTGGTCATTATATATTCCATAAAAATGCAGCAAAAAAAACCACAGTATATGGATGGAACTAGTAATACTGAAGGGTACCTCAATCTGGAATAATTTGCTATATTTATAGCATGACCAGTTAACAAATTCCATCAACGATGGACATTGTGTGGTCTTGAAAATATTCTTGGTTTCCTACTCTCTCTTTTCTTAGAAAGCATGCCCAATGATGATAAAAGCTGAAGTTTTGTAATGTATGAACATCTATATATCAAAAGTTTCTGATATACATTTTGTAAAACCAGCAGGAATTATGTTTAATTTGAAGTTCCATTATGTTTCAAATGAGTGCCAAATGCAGCAATTATAATATTACACATCATGGATGAACTTAATAGTATTTTCTTCCTTAACTACACCAGACCATAACTATGTATTGCCATTGGGAGTCTAATTTTTTAACTTAATGATCACCATTGTGTCCTTTCTCACCATGTATCCCACCATAATACCATGCAAATGTTTATAAGAACCTAACTATATGGAAGAACATTGGAGAAAGAGGCCTGTGAGGATCAACAGTATTTTTTAAAAAAATACATGGAGCATCATGAAAGCTAAGGAAATAATCCTGGAAATCATAGATAAGGAAAGATAAGGAAATAATCCTGGAAATGATTTTGTGAGATCTATAATCTGGAATCAAAAATGATTTTGCTGATGTATCTACAAATACAATATTTGATCCATAAAAATGGTTGATCAAGTATCCACAGTATATTGTAAAGCAGGTAGGTAGGTCCGTAAGGCAACTATAGTTGTATTAAATTACATTCTGTTAATTTTATATGATTGGTAACTCTTATTAATGCCAATTTTATTTATAGATTGTTTATCCTTTTGTTGTTTACATTGCTTTTTATATAGAAAACATTTTTATGTCAGATAATAGATCCTTGATATCAGCCATACTTTAGGGTTCATTTAGGAAGAAAAGACACTACTTCGTGTGGGAAGTTCAAATACTGACAGACAAATGATATCATTTTTAATAGAGGTGGTTCAGTCACTCTTGAATTTCCTGGAAGAGCTCATGGAAACATCCAACGTGAAGTAAATGTTATAATTAGTGTCATTTAATGATGTGTTAAATCATTACCTTAATAAAATACCTTTTAGAACCAAAATCCTCAATGAGGAAGTTTAGAAGGTTTGTGAACATGTGTCACAATTCATTGGTGGCATTGTCCATTATACATTTTTTACAGAAGTGTGCTGCTCTATTTAAATCCATTAGGATTTGTAAACAGTATTGTATTTGTCTTCTTACTATTTCTATAGCATTTCTTACTACTTTATAGTCTTAATTTTAATCTATTCACTGCATAATTTTTCAATTAGGTGCCTCCAGTATTACACACAACACAAAAAAGAATAAGAAGTAGAAGTAAAATAAATTAAAAGCAAGAGATAAGAGAAAGGGAATATTATCCCAATCTTAAGTTTACAGCAATACTATTTAATATACCTCTCCATGCCTTTCTATCCTTGCAAACCAACTTTACTTCCACTAAATCTGTATGCTGCTTTAATATTTCTCTCTTTTTTTAAGAGTCTGATCAGCTCCATCCAATCATGAATTTCTCAGTCTTCCTTTCAAGTGACAGACCACTTGCAAGTATGTTCTAGTTGGTGGAATGCAAGGTAGATTCTAGATTGCATAGATACTATCAAAATCTTTAGAGTAAAACTGAATTTGATTGCACTCACAGAAATTGGCCAAATTGTGTCAAACCTGATTGATATTTCACCTTTAGTATGACAAAGGAATGTTGCATAAGATAGGGTCTAACTAAGGCTAATATCATTTTTCTTTATGGGATGACAAAAAATTAATTGCCAAGATGCAGCAGATTCCACATTAGGAATCATTAGGAATGGGGCTGAAAACAAAAGAGCTATAGATGGAATAGGGTATATTCCATCCCCACACTAAAGGTGAATCACCTGGAAAGAAATTCAGCAACTAAAATAAATGTGACATCATTTTTGCTACAATAAGAAGCTAGAGCATTTAGGATTCTTTAGTTTGTAAAAAATAAAATAAAATACAATGGAGAAAGACATGGTCTATAGCATAGGGAAAGTGGATAGGGATTTCTTTTTCACTGCTTCCAAAATACTAGGACTAAAGTCATTTGATAAAGCTGCCTGGAAGAAGATAAAGAAAAGGAAGTACAGCCCATTATTAACCTGAGATACTGTTTATCATAAAATTAGGTCATACCGCTAATTTGGAAAGCTTTGAAAGGGACTGAATAAATTCATGGAGTTTTACCAATTGCTATTTTCAAGATTCAATATTACCTTCAGACTTGAGGTAGCACATCAAGGGATAATATATCAGGGCTGCAAACAATGTTGCACTTATTTCCATTGGTGGTCAACATGAATGCAAACATTCGCCTCCCCACCCCTCCACCCCGAGAAAACAAGGTTCCGTAGTGAAATTTTACCTTCATGCAAGTAAATACAAGTGGGACTCTGCTGCTCAACATAGCAAGGTGGAAAACACTGACAGAAGGAGCAACAATGTCCTAGAACCCTACTTTGATTGAAATATCCTACTGAAATTCTTGCAGATTCCAATACACATTTATTAAGGTCTAAGGTATCATGTGAAATTTACTTTAAAGTAGATCGATTCTGAATAACTAGTAATGGCAAATTATATTATGTAGCACAGAGAACATGGGGAATGGAGAAAGAAGGAATCAGAACTAGCACACTTGATTTTGGCAAGTAAATTATTTCCTGCTTAGCTAAGCAAGCATTGGTTTGGGGTATAATTCTCAGAATTGAGATGTGACTATTGAATATTCTACAGCAGTATAAATGGCTTGAGATTGTGACACCAAAATGTATAGTACATTTTTCCTTTTTAAATATATTCTTCACTAGCATATCTTTTTTTTTTTTTTTGTTAACCACTAATAATTTAGAAAATGCGGTCTTTCCAAAAAAAAAAAAAAATCAAAGATGTTTTTGTTTGAAAATAGGAATGGGGGGATATATAGAAAGATAATACAGAAAAGCAAATGCATTTAGGTTGCCTGGCTACTCTACTACAGCCTTACTGTTTTTATTCACTATGACACTATTGTTCATAATATAAATTGCCATTGTCAGAATAATAAATAGGGCTTCATAATAGAAATACTGGCAGACCCATTAACTATGTCCAAGCAAGAGAAGTAGCTTTAATTCAGAAATGGGTGGGACTCAGTTAAGGCAAGCTTATTGCTCCGAATTGTGGATTTTATACTGCTACAGCAATAACCCTTGTTATAACATGATTTTTAATACTTATTTTACTTTTGTTCTAGATGGAGGAAAAGACATCTCTATCAGAGCCCAACCCCCACATTACTGCTCTTGCTAAAAACGAGGTACACCATTGGAAAGACTATTATTATGTGTCTATACTCAAGAGATTAGAAATAACACACAATAATATAAGCAGAAAGAACTTTGGTTTCTTTATACTTTCAAAAATTAGGCTGTCCCTCAAATATTCAAACAGATAAAATTAAATATAAATATAATGTATTTCCACAGATACACAGATAAACACAATCCCTTTATCCTAAGAGTAATGGTTATGAAATAAAAATAAACATGTAGATAAATAAGTGTAGAAATGTGCACGTGTGCGCATGCACACACACCCAGAGAGAGACACACACAAAAGTATACAAAAGATTTCTCTATTTCTATGGGTGAGGAATTTACATGCTAATTGATTTTGTCTGAAAGGACTTTAGGATGACAAGTTAATTAAAAAGATGTATGCAGTGCTGAACCTGACAGAAAACTCTCCTGGCTTGTGCACTGATGTTACATTGGCCAAGGAATCTATGATAGCTTTGTCTCCTATCTCCGTCAAAACAAGATCTATTCCCAAGTGATTCATTCTTAATTTAAGAAACTGGGGAAATGAAGTTCAAACAACATTTCATACTTTACTTCACAGCTGCCTTTGTTTTGTTATTTTGAATGTTAAACATTGGTAGAAAAAATGGATTTCCTTTCAGCCAACTGAAGAAACTTATAATCACATCACCTACTGTATATACAGTATTAAAGCATACTCATTTCTGTCAACCAAAACATCGCTAGGGTACATTTGTTTAGGAGGACATAAAGTGGCTAACAAGATATGTTTCATCCAATTTTCCAATGAAACTTTGAGTCCTTTTGATTTTGCAGATATGGTTAAGATGCTCTGACATGCTCAGATCTAACCACAATAATGAAATCACATATTCACTTCCTATTTTCCCATGGCCCATGCTATGCTTCAACCATTTAATCTTTGCTGCCAGAACCCCAGGGGTTTTGGGGGGGGGGGGCTTATGGCAGGTTTGTTTCTTTGATTGGTGCATCATTGAGCCTTGGCGAATGACTTAGACCAAAGTGATGTTGCTTTTTGATCATAATCTGAGGATTCAAAATAATTACAGCATTTTAGATTGAGGCTTATGGCTTATTTATCTTTTGGTTTTATCTTATTGTTATTTTGAGAGCTCATTATAATTGTTCTAATGTAGGATTTGCAAACTACCTAATAGGAGGTAAAGACTGGAAAGGATAAAAGGTAGTGTAAAAATATAATACCAATGCATGTGTGCATGTGTCCAGTTACATCTACATCATATATATGTATCTAATGCACATACATTTGTGTTCTTTAAATGTCTAAGTCCGGATATGCACTGTGGAATTAATTAGTCAAAGTTAAACAGTTAAAAAAAATATCAATAATAAAATGTAATACATACATTTATCTTTTAAAACCACCACTTCATGGTAATGAAGAGAAATAATCAAATATCTCATTTCTGCCCACCTGACACATTTGGGCAGAGTGGTTGCTCTCCAAATCCCTTCAATTAAAAGTCATAGAAGCTGCCCTCTGTAGCAGCAGCACGGGAGATTACAGAAGGCACCCACTCCCTTGGGCCCTGGTAGAAGGTCTACAACCAGATTGTGTCTGTGAAACCCCTATCAGGTTTAGCATATATTTTTTTTACTGTGTTGATTAATGTGGTTGCCTAGTCAGGGATGTCTTATCTTGCTTTTTGTATTTTTAATTAAATTTTTTAAAAATAGCATTTCATTGTCCTCACTTGCTTCTGTTTCTAGCGAATTTACTAGTACCCGTGATACTTGTTTCATTAAAATATCACCTTTCCCACTTCCTCTCTTTCTAAGACAACACACCACATTTTATGAAGTTGCATGAATAGAATACAACTATCCGTTTTTAATTTATATCTGTCTAAGGAAAGAAACCTAAAGATGCTCTTTTTCCTGAGCAACACTAGGCATCCCCAATAGTTCTGCCCTTGGTAGTAATCCGAATTTAGCTTCCAGTTCTCTGGATTTCCACCAGTGTCACAGCACTGTCTGCAGCAAATGTGGTGCCCTGATCTGGAGCTCTTTTCCAATAAAGAAGATACACTTCTGCCTCATCCTACTTGGGCACCACCACAACTTTTGTATAGTAAAATTATAAAGTTATCATTATATAACTTTAGATAATAGAACTGATTGAGGAAGCACAAATAAAAACAAGAAATTCTATAACTTTTGTACGTCTGAGAGAATATAAGATGTATTTCCAGAAACAAGTCTTCTTAGTGAAGATATTGTTATTATTTAACATTAGCCTACAATTTTTTTCAATGATCTAGTCACCAAGGACAAAACTGAGTATACTATAAAATTACTCCAAACAATAAAACAACAGACCTAAACTAACCTTAATGCTGCTTTAAGATACATAGAGTTTTAAATCTTTAATCTCCCATGTCTCCATTTTGTTCTCCCATTTTGGGGAGCAATAATATAGCAAAAATGTTATCTTATGCTCCTACTTGGTGACTTATGCATTCATGTATTCAACTTTTGGCCCCAGATCAATGCGCTATAAAAATCCTTCTTCTCTTTGAACAGATTTGTTCAAATTTTAATGCAGATCATTATTAAATGTATAGAAAAGAAGCAACATAACTAGCCAGATAGATCTGCTTGGACATGCACATCTCCAGTCAAGAGGCCAAGAATCTAAAATGCAGATCTCTGAGTCAAGAGCAATCTGAGTAGGAAAGAAAAGAAAGTTTTGGTACATCTAATGCAGTAGCATTTTCATTTCATTCCTGAAGCCCTTTTGATCCACCTTGAGGGAGCATTTCCTACCTGGTAGTCCAAGGATAGTCAAATATGGACGACACTCTGTAAGACCATTGCTCTCTGTGGTGCAGGTACGCCATAACCCCTGGGAAGTATAGACATCTGAGATAGGATTGTTCATAAGGTCTTGCGTGCTCCACTGGTTCATGCAAGTAGATACAATAATTCCAGCAACTCCTACCAGGCATATCATAAAGCCCAAGTTCTGGAGTATAGTCCCAGGCATGTTTGCGGCTTCCTCTGAAAATGGGCTTGCAAGGTGTAATAGTAGGCCTGTGATCTCCTCTGCTTACTTGTCAAACAGAAAGGGGCTTTTACTGACAGGTGGCTGCCCGCGTCACTAATGGCACAGGAAATCTGCCCTGTGCCATACAGACTCGCCCTGTTCCCTTTATCTGTTTCACTTAGATTATTTGCCTCGATCGGTACCAAGGGCCATTTGTTACTCTTTCTGCCAGTGCCTTGCTCTCTATTTACTTTTTGATGGTAGTTTTCATGACTAATTGAAAGGGTTGGCATTAGCTAAGCTTGGCCAGCATCATTCCAGAAAGAAATGTTGGCTGTACTGTTAAAATAGACTTATTTAACATGAAAACAATGCTAGATGCTATTCTCTTTTCAGAAGGTAGTTTCCTGTTGCAGTTTGAATGTAGTTTACTACTAATGTTACAGATTGAATATACAATATGAATATACAACCTTTGATTTTAACCATATCCTCCATGCTCCAGTAAAGTGTTAATATTGAAAATATTTTCTACTGAAATACTAAAAAGGATGAAAAATCAGATTTATAAAATAAATAATAGGATTACCTTTATTTTAAATATACATTGCTAAAAGCATCATTCTAATTAAATCCTATAAGCCTTAATCTGAATTAAAGATAGATCCATTTTTCTGTTTGAAATTATAATGTTTTTCTTTTTTTAAAAAAAAATAGCATCATCCAAAAGAACAAGGGATCGGAAGTTTTTCATCTGGTAACCAAATAGGAAGTGGGGAAATAGTGCCAGGAAATTCCATATTTCTCATGTCCAGTCACCCTACCTATAACGCAGAGTTTTCTGATAGTACAACATTAATCACCAGTGACTGAATTTCATCCTGTTTTCTTGATAATGAAAATTACTTCATCCAGAATACACCTGTTGTACTAGCTGATTATTACAGTGTGAATTTTGTCTGTTTTATGATCTAGAGATGGAAGGGTGACTGTTATGTTTTCTCGTTGGCTGTCCCGGCAAAGATGAAAAACTCGGGTCAACAATAAAAACTAAACATTTTTTTTTATTCTGTTCGATTGTGTTCAAGTCTCAGAGACTGTCTGGAGAAGTCCCTGCAGTTGTCTAAACAAAGTTTTTCAGAAGTGGTTTGCCTCCTTGCCAAGGCTGAGAGAAAGCAATGGTCCAAGGTTACTGGATTGTGCCTAAGGTCAGACTAGAAATAGAACTCCTGGTCTCCTGGCTCTAGCAATCTGGCTCTCTAAATTTAACTTAGTAGTAATCAACTGCAAATTACTATAAAATAACTTAATCATTTTCTGTGAATTTATTTGTTAATTAAATTTATAAGCCACTAATCCCGCTGTCCAAAGACAGAATCAGATCCAAGGTTTTGGGATGAGGCAAACCAGTGATTCTTTATTAAGATTCTTAAGACAAAACTATAAAGAATGTTTTCCTTCCACCTGTTTTGTTCTTCTGTTGCTCAAACAAAAGTTATAATGATTGCATATATGCATATTTACATCTGAGATTGGTCAGGAGGCAGGTTTTTGAGAAGGCCATGCCTCCTGAGAACTCCATCATGTGGTGTGGTTATTGATAAGCAGAGTGGTGAACTAGTGTGGTCTAGCAGCTTGCATCAATATGAATATGGGTCACTGATGCTCTAGAATAGGAGCACCCAATATTATTCTCTTCCATGCTCACTCTGCTGCTGGTGGCAATGTTCCTTGGTTTCTGCCATTCCAGATATACACTCATGCCATCCCGTTACATTTTATTCATTTGGTTATTTTGTTTTTTACAATTTCATTGGCAAAAGGCTTTTTCCCTACAAACTCCTTGATGAAAAACAAAAAGAGCCTTCCTTCCTTCCTTCCTTCCTTCCTTCCTTCCTTCCTTCCTTCCTTCCTTCCTTCCTTCCTTCCATCCATCCATCCTTCCATCCATCCATCCATCCATCCATCCATCCATCCATCCATCTATCCATGATATGGCTTGCATCTTCTGGAAAGAAAAAAGCAGCATGGCTACTCCTCTGCTGGTTTGAAACAATGTGCCCCAACACAGGTATTGAGTGAAATTGGCTAAAGAAATAGCAGCCTTTGTAATTTCTTCTTCTTTTTATCGAAACTATTTATCTGCGTTGATGATATGTGTTTACTGGCAAGGGATATCTTTCTATGATTTTTTTTTTTTTTTTACAAATCAGCTGCAACTTCCAAGACATCTTGGTGATCTATCTATTCTAAAGCTTATAGAATAGCCCAGCGCTGCATCCCTTCAGATCCAGCTGGGGATAAAATGTGGGTAGGAGGGACAGAAGAGTTGCTAGAGGAGTAATAGCCAACCGGACAAGGAGGAACACTGACAGAGTGTTCACATTATTGTGTGATAGAACAGCATCAGTCACTCATTCACAGGCACAAGGTCTAAATTGCAGAACCAATTAACAGCACTAATAGCCCTTGCCTAAATTAATCTTTGAGACAAAAGGAGAGAGAAGTAGAAGTGCTATTAGCAAATCAAGCTGTACCATCCCTGCTTTATTGCAGGAATCTAAGTGTCTGTATTTGGCTATTATAAACTGACTGCAATTATGGTCCTCATTTAAAATGATTAAGTGGTTATAATTATTTTTCAATTAAAACTTAGATCTTCTATTTATGCAACACCACAGGCTTCAATTAAACTTCTCTCTCTTTCTCTCTCTCTAAAAAAAAAGACCACTTTGCAAAGGAGCCAAGCCCTAGATTCTTCTCCAACTATTAAGAGCCAAATAGGAGGCTCACAAAACTTCTGTTTATATCTCTCAATTTCCCTTGAAGTAGAGCAGGCTGGTGGGGATTAACTTGCACTTGTAATATTTGCAGCAGGGCAAACCTTCAAAGATATAAATCCCAGAGGCACACTGGGCAATTCTGCGTTGCTTCTTTCTGCTAAATGCAGCTGCAGCAATTGCTCATATACCAGCTACTTGGATCAAAATGAATGAATCACACATCCTTATTTAGATGGGAAATGGGGTATCATTTATGGAAAACAGTCTTGTAGGTCAGGTTATTTGTTCATCACTTTCTTCTCTTCGGATTGGTAGCTATTTTGCAGCTCTCAAATAAACTCATCTCCATTATATGCTATTTAATCCTTTTTAGGAGAAGAGTACCATATCCTGAATTTGACTTTCTTAACATGCAAGATGTGTGATCTCTGGTTCCACCGATATAATTGTTAGCATTTTCATGACGCTTTTTTATAAACTGCATGATTGAATGTGAGTACTCCAAAATAAATAACAAATATGGTTATTACAGCTTTCTTACCCCATTTAGCTACCACAATGTGAAAACTGGACAAAACAAGAGGCTATTTCCTATTTGGAAAAATATAGAATGATACAAATAGGATGACTGGCAAAAAAGATCAAGGCAAAACTAGAAAATCCTACATGTGGGAACAAATAAATAAGGATATAGAACAAATTTTTAAATATGCAGCATTAATCTTGATTACTAATATAATAATTCCAAGGCCCTAAAGAATATAAAAGTGTTATATTCTGAAGCCTTATTCAAAACAGCTATTGTGGTTTGAAGTGACTGAACTGATCAGAACTTCCACGTTCCCTGAACAATGTAGCTCAGAACTCAAATTGGGAAAGGAATGGCAATATCGCATCGACCCACGGAAGCCTGGAAGCCTCCAGGGTCCTGGCAAGTTTTAAACTTTTGTGTTTCTACTTAACAAAAATTGTCATGGATAGACAAGGATTTTGGAAGATTTAAAGATGCCATTGTCCTTGCCTCTAACTTTTTTTCCCTGCATTTCAGAAGAAACTTAGCAAGTGAGTTTACAGGGTAGGAGATGCAAGGAGGAGTGTCCAAGACAGAAATTCTATCCTAAATCAAATATTTAACTAAACCAGAAAATAATTCAGATTGTATAGTGCATGTGCATTCTTTCAGTCAAGGATTTTGAGCCACCAAATTTTGATAGCATTATCAACTTTTCCAGTATCTATGTTGAGAAAATCTTTGAGTTTTTTAACTCCATCTACATGTGAGGTCTCTGCATATCTGAATTAGAATGTCCACATGGTGGAGAAAATAAATCTAGCAAACAAAATGCATCGTATTTATCCCTGTCTTTTAGACATGAGCAGGTCAAACCAACTCTTATCTTTGTCAAATCCTATCAGACATATATTGACACACACACACACACACACACACACTTAAATGAAAGACTTGAAAATCCCATTTAAAGCAAATAATGGAAATTTCCTCACCAGCTCACTGTACAGCCCAAGGCCTAATAAAGGAAGCTTTTTTCCACTAAAAGAATGCAATGTCCAGCTGTCTGCAAGTAATATAAATCTTTCCATTTCCCACCACCCAGTCAGAGCTGAAAAAGCTTCTTGGATGAGAAGCGAAATATCTTCAAAGAAAAACCAGAAATAAAATTGCCTCTTGAAAAAAGCACCTTTGGGACAACCTTTCCCTAAGCTCTTGTAAAGTGTCGTATTACTTTATAGGAAGTCCTGGATCTGTTCTCTCCAGGGACTCCAGTAAGCAGCAGTTGATTGAAGTTTGCTTTCCTAGTGTCCCTAGTTTCTGTTTTGCATACTCATACTAGTTAGTTAGAGAGAATGCTGAGCTGGTTCAGGAAAGAGTATAGAACATAACAGGAATGTGGTTGTGCAAAGTTGCTGTGGGTTTGAGTGATGAGACCAATGGGCTTGTGAGCATGCTTTTCTATACTGAAGTTGCCTTTCCATTTGTTTCATTTCAAGCTTTGATTTCCATTCACTATTTTGACACCATGAAAGTGCTCAGGAAGCGTGTGTTTGTAAATAAGAATTTTTTCTGAGAGGTTAAGAATTTGCCAGTGTACTAAAATTGTGTTAGTTCCTCTGCTCTGTAAACATGAAAGCGACTTGAGTTTCAAGCAAGAAACATGTAGTCAGTTCAACAATTTGTCTTTGCCTGCTTGTGTAGTTGCATAAATAGAGTAAGTAAATGGAGACGGGGCAGAAATGTGTGTTTTGAAATGGAAATCGGGCCACAGGATAGAAAACTTATATTCCTATTTATCTATATCCCCTCCTTGTTTTTATTGGACCCTGCAACAATATTTTATTGTATTACCAACATCAACAATATATTCTTTGAGACAAGAAAGTATGCTGAATATCCTAAACTAATATTAACATAATTAAGCCAAAATAGACACTTTAAAACCCAGTTTTAAACACCTGTGTAATGCAGCTGCATTCATTGGATCACTTTTTAAAATTACACATGGTTCTAGGCACCAAAAACACATGGTCATATAAAAAGTCCTTCAGATATATTAAATCCATTATCTAGACCTCCCTTCACCATAGCCATTCAACTTTTTTCACTTTAACTTTTCTATCCCTAAACAAATGTCTAATGTCTTTAAGAAAACCGTTTACAGGTTGAACACTAGATGGCACCACAAACTTAATTATATCCCTCTTTGTCTTCCTTTTTAAAAAAAACAACAAAAAAAAACCAAGTTTTTCCTGCCCTTTCTTCCAGGGAAGAGTACTTATAATCAAGACATTGAAGCTCTCCCTTTTTGGAAATATTTTCTTCAGTGCTCTATGAAGACCACTGTTTCTGAAACTTGACAACTTTAAAGATATGACTATTCAATTCCAGAATTGTTCATCCAGCATGGGTGAGGAATTCTGGGAAATAAAAGTTTGGCATCTTAAAAGTTGCCAAGTTTGAGAAGCACTATAGGACAGTGATAACAATAATCTCCAATGCACCAGCAGAAGAATCCTAAAGAAAGAACACAATAGTATCAGCCTATCCCGTGTTCAATGGCATTTTGGGGTTCTCGTTTTCGGAAAAAGCATGTATTCTGATAGTTTGGGCAGGGAAGCTAACTGATAGATAATCTTAGTACCATTCCCCCAGGCCAAGCTGTTGCAACTGAAAAAGAAACATAATAATCAACTCAATGGGTTCCCTGGTTTATTGGGAAATAATATCTAAATCTGAAAAACTGATTCAAGATTCTACCTATTAACACAATTTGTTAGATTGGGTTTCTCACCAAAAAAAAATATCCAAAAAAAATGTTCTTTGCAACTTCTCCTTGTTAATTTTTTCTCTCCTCTTCAAACTATTATCTAGTTCCCAGGGAGAAGTCATATGTGGTACCTACACATTTCTTTTTTGCATTTGCTTTTATTTTTAAAGTCTGTTTGAGGGTGTTGATGCCTTAGGCACATAGCTTGCTGCTCATCCTATCCATTTTGTTTTACTGTCTGCTGAACAATAGAGAAATGGGGCATTGGTGTTTATTTTCTCATTCAGCAGAATAGGATGACCAATTTCAGGAAGTACTATAGAAAACAAATGAAAGAAAAAGGAACGTTTTAAAAAATGGCCCTGAAGGTTTTGGAGAATTTGTTCTTAGCTTGCAGCTATAGAATATATTGCTTCACCCCTGAAAGCATTAAACAATTAAGCTTTGATCAGGATCTTCCATTATCAGGACCAGGTTTTCATTGGTGGCATCAACCCTTTCCTTATTTTTGCAACTCTGCCTTTGATTTGGCCTGCTGATGGAGATCATAAAGCTTTCTAATCCCTAGGAAGGCAGGGATATTACCAGTGGGATGTATGTTTGAACTAGGAAAGGGCTGTAGATGAATCAAATGGTTTATTGATAACTCGGTAAGAAAGAGAATTAATGTTGTAGGCTTAAATGACTAAGTAAACTTATAAGAGAAAAACCAACTCAACAGACAATACCAAAAGAAGTTTAATAATTCAGAGAATACAATATGAGAATAGCAGCAATGTTCTGAATAAGGCAAATGTACAAATGTGCAGTTATTCATCCATTTCCTTACATAAAATAACAATTTCTGACCCCATTCAAATATTTTTCTCACTCCACTCCACCAGTTTTTACTGTACAGTATTTTAATTACCAATAACTACCCATCCACTGTTATTGTCCAATAGGGAAGAAGAGAAGTAAAACATGTGAGAGTTTAACCTTAGTTTAGAGGAAACAGAGAAGTAGATTACTATCTATTTCATATATACTCAGAATTTCCAAAAGGGAAATTTATGATTAGGATATATAGACTTAAATCTACTATTATTATTCAAGTCACATACATTATATCCTACATCAGAATTGTCTCAGATCAAAATGAAATGCCTTCATTTATTTTATTTTACCATTCCACTATAATGGCATGACACTAAATTTGATCCCATCTCCATCTTATCCCTGGGTCATAATATATACAGGCTTATTCTTTGTTTTCTGAACTTCCAACTTCTGATCCTTCAATCATTCTCTTTTAGCGACCCCATAGTTCCTTGCAGCATAGAGTCTAGGCAACTGAATGGAGCAGAGTGTTTACTGGCTGGATGCCCTTCCTGTCACCAATGCAGAGTTTTTTTTCAGCAAATATATCCCCAGTGTGTCCAGAGAGCGAAAAATCTGATCTCCTGGGATCAAACTCATAGCCTCCTAATTGTGAGGCGAGAGCTCTGCCTCTAGGCCACCGCACCACTAACTTCTGATCCTTCAGTCCTTCCACTGAATTCTTGTTATGGTTTCATCCATCTATAAATCTTGACCATGGATACATTAGAATAACTGGGACAAACATACCTATCTCATCTGTTTTATTTCATCCGTTTAATATAGTAATCAACTGACAGAACTGAATCATCAGTGGATGTTCTCTTCCCTCATTGGAGGATTTGTATAACATGGGATGTAGAAGGAAGATACAAAAGATCTTGAGAGACCCTTCACATCCAGGCCACTCGTTGTTTGAGATCTTACCATCAGGAAGACGATATAGAGTGCTGAAAGCCAGGACAAGTAGATTTAAACATAGCTTCTATCCAAGTGCTGTGGTCAGGTTAAATGCAGAGTTATGAATCTGGTGGTCTTAACATATATATATATCCTGGTTGTATAGTTTTTAACTGTTAATTGTTTTAATTTGTTTTACATTGTTATTTGTATATGTCTTTTGGTGTTGTTCAGTTGTATGTTGTGAAAGAGCACCTTATTTCGTTGTTCTCAGGTTCTGAGTACAATGACAATAAATCTATCTATCTATCTATCTATCTATCTATCTATCTATCTATCTATCTATCTATCTATCTATCATCAGCTTGACTGACCTAGTTTATAAACTCTATTTTCTTAAGCCCACATAACACTTCCTTTGTGTCATCCCCAAATGGTCCTTATTTCTGCCAATGTTAAAATAATATTTTCTCCATTCTTTCAACACTATCCACAGGTATTAAAATATGTAAGGTATGTTATTTTTCCTTGCTGGAAAGTCAGGAGACGTTAGAGGCAGAACAGAGCTTAGCAATGGAGGCTGAAAATGTCATGTCAATATAGTTTTCTGCTTACTCAACTATGGGTTGATATTTCTTCATCTCAGCCACAGAGAAAGGCTGGGTAAAGCTAAAACTTGTTCAGGCAATGTAATTTAAATGTTTTGTTTTTTTAACTGGCTGTTTGCATTAAAAAGAGGTGAAGGACATTTTTCTACCGCAATGGTACTTGACTGGTGATAGATGAATAAGAAGTGAAGTGTTACAGAAGTTGGTGATGCTTAGATACATGTTACTCTTTGTAAAGCATTGTTCAGGTGCTTGATGATATGTTTTCAACTATGTTTTTTTACTTGGAGACATCCAGTAAATCTGAATATGAGACATTCAAAAGAGAGCAAATAAAATAGAGCATATTCAAATTGTTGAACTTGCTATCAAAAATCGTAAAATGGAAACATCTCTTTCAATCAAGTTTGATTGCTGGTGATTCATGCCCATGTAGGTTTTTCCAGAGTAATGTAGAAATGGTATACTATTGTTTTTTTCTAACCTTGTTAGCCAACAGTTGTGTTATTCTTTGGAGGTTTCCCATACTTGGACAGTCTGAAATATCTTATCCTTGAGTCCAGACAAAGGCAAATGATGAGATTCAAGCAGCAGCAGTTGTTATGTATTAGGCATGGGTTTAGAAACGGAGACGAAGCTGCTTCTCGTGAATTCAGCTCTTTATTCACAACATGTTAACAGAGACAAAACCCCGGATAGCGGCCGCCTTTTATAGAGTGAGCTGCTATCCAGATGACCAATGGGTGATGTTATAGGGTTTGAACCTCGTCCAATAGGACTCGGCCCGCCAACAGCCAGTCAGATTGCTCGGAATGGACCAATCATAACTTGCCATTATAATGGAAAGTGCAGGATTACGATCCTGCTATGCAAATGAATCTTTATTAATTACATTATTCTTAGTTCACAACACCCTCCCCCTGGGTTCCGCTTTGACGGCCGTGGTGACGTAATCACGCAGGTATGCAGGTTTTTTACCTGCCTATTTGATTTCCGCTGTTCCACCGGGTTTTGTTTAGAGTTTGTTCGTGGAACGCAAGGCTTGTTTCCGCACGGGGTTGATTCCGCGACATTATCAAGGCTCCTTAAGTCTATTCCTGGATCGGGCGGGCATGTTTCCACTACGGTGTTTCTCTGTGGTGAAACTGCCCCTGATCCCGGACCTCCTTCGGGTGGAGCGAGCACTTGGTTTAGCGGCCGTCTGTCCTCGATTACGCCGTTGTCTATACGGTCTTCGTCCCCTCGGCATTCCCTCCCCCTGAGTTTGGAAGTCCGGGGTCGCAGATATTTGGTTGTTAGCGAGATCGAAGTTGATCTATGTGGCGTTTCCATATCGTGCCGTCTGTCGCTTAAGGCAGTAAGATCTAGGGCCAGTGAGGTAGACTATGGTGGCTGGGACCCACAATGGTTCGCCGGAAAGGTTTTTTGCGTAGAACCAAGTCGCCTACCTTGAATTGGCGATGCGTTCCGCTGGATCCACAAGGTTTCTCTGGTGAGTAAGACGGGTGTAGTCGGTCGAGGTGGGAGCGAAGCTCCGCCCCATTAAAAGTTCGGCTGGGGTCTTGTTGGTGACACTGTGGGGGTAATGTGTTGTAGTAAGAGTATTTTGTTCAATCTAGTGTCGATGTCCCCCGGATCCATTTTTTGGAGTGTATTTTTAAGGAATTGAACCATCCGTTCCACCCTACCATTTGCCGCAGGGTGAGCCGGGCGAAGTTAAGGCATGGCGGATGCCCCGTCCGCCAAGTATTGTTCAAGGTGAGAGCAGTAAACTGGGGTCCATTGTCGGAAACTAGAACGTCCGGGAAACCATGTGTTGCAAATAATCTATCTAGTTTTTTAATAACAGAGTCAGTAGTTGTGCTTTTCATCTTGTGGATTTCGAGCCAGTTGGAGTAAGCATCCACGGTTAGGAGAAAAGTGTGTCCTTTCGTGGGTCCCGCAAAATCAATGTGGATGCGGGACCACGGGCCTCGAGGAGTTTCCCATTCGGTGGGAATTGCTCTTGGTGGGGCGTTGCTGACTTCTTGGCAGTTTCTACACGTGGTAACCCAGGCTTCAATTTGTTTATCGATGCCTGGCCACCACACGTAGCTTCGAGCGAGAGCCTTCATGTGGACGATGCCCGGATGTCCTTCGTGCAGGGTTTGCAACACGAGTCGCTGTAGTCTCTCTGGCACGATGACTCTATCTCCCCATAAGATGCAGCCCTTCTGGGAGAAGAGTTCCGTTTGCCGGTTCTTAAACAGCGCAAAAATGGCAGGGGTTTCTTCGACTGGCCACCCGCGTCGACCCAACTGAGAACTTTTGCGAGGATAGAGTCTCGTTTTGTGCCGGCAGCGATATCTCTTGCCGTTAGTGGCGGCGAGTTGAGGGTTTCAATTTGCAGCGTATTGAGGGTCGGAGCTGGGTCGCTGATGGTTTCCGGAAGTGGGGAACGGCTCAAAGCGTCAGCGTGGGGAATGGCTTTCCCGGGCGATGCTGCAGTACGTAGTTGTAGGCTGCTAGGAATTCTGACCAACGAGTCATTCTAGGCGACAATATATGGGGGTTGGTTTATCACCTGCTAAAATGCCAAGTAAAGGCTTGTGGTCTGTAACTAGAGTAAAGGGCCGCCCGTACACATATTCGTGAAATCGCTTTACGGCCGATACAATAGCAAGAGCCTCTTTGTCAAGTTGGCTATAGTTTCGTTCAGCCTTTGATAACGTGCGGAAAAGTACGCAATAGGAGCCTCATTCCCGTTTGGTAACACGTGGCTCAAAATGGCTCCAACCCCAAACGGTGACACATCAGACGTAATATTTAATGGCAAAGTCTCGTTGTACTGCATTAGCACAGTGTCGGAGGTTAATAAGTCTTTCACCTTTCTGAAAGAGCGTTCTTCTTTGTGACCCCAAACCCAAATAGCTTTCTTGTCGAGAAGTCGATGTAAGGGTTCGGCTACTGTTGCCTTGTGAGGCAAGAAGATGTTGTAAAAATTGATGAGTCCCAAGAAAGCCTGGAGATCTGCCTTACTTTTAGGTCTTGGAGCATTTTTAATTGCTTTGAGTTTGGTCTCGGTGGGGTGAATCCCTTGTCTATCGAGGAGATACCCAAGAAACTCCACCCGCTCAGTGCACAGTTGACACTTATTTTTTTTTACCTTGAGGCCGGCGTCTTTGAATCTATGCAGAACTAGTTTGAGATGCCGTTCGAGCTCTTCTTTATTAGGGGCAGCAATTAAAACGTCATCAAAATACGGCACAACCCCTTTTATGCCTTGCAAAAGTCTCTCCATTAGACTCTGAAATATTCCGGGGCTACACTCACTCCGAACTGGAGTCTGTTGCATTTAAAGGCACCACGGTGTGTAACGATAGTCTGTGCCTCTGCGGTTTCCGTATCAACGGGTAGTTGTTGATACGCTTGCCCTAAGTCTAATTTTGCGAAGATCTTCCCGCCGCCAAGGGAGTGGAGAAGGTGTTGAACCACCGGCACTGGATAAGCGCTCTGTTGGAGTGCGTGGTTTAGGTGGCGCGGTAGTCTCCACAAATTCTGATCGACCCATCCGGTTTGATGGGGATTACGATTGGGGTTTCCCAACGGGCATGGTCAATAGGCTCCAACACCCCTTGGGCTATTAACTTATCAAGTTGCTCGTCGATCTTGGGTTTAAGGGAGAATGGCACCCGACGAGGCTTAAGGCGGATAGGGGCTACTTCTGGATTGAGGCTAAATGATATAGGGGTCCCCTTGTACTTGCCTAAGTTGTCCGAAAAGACGTCCTGGAATTCTCAGACGATGCCTTCTTCCCAATCGTTGCTCTCGGCATGGTGAATGCCGGCTAATTCAATCCCTAGTGGGGCGAACCATTGTAGGCCTAGCAAGCTGGCCGGTTACCATCGACAACAGTCAATGGAAGTGCTGCACTACGCTTTTTGAAAGTTACTCGGACTTGAGTCAAGCCAGCGACTGGAATCGTATTCCCTGGTAATCCCTGAGGATGATCCTCTGGGTGCTGAGATCCTGACGACGGATGGCAGGGATGAGTTGGTTGAGGGTCTTCCAGGAGACCATCGAGAGGGACGACCCAATTGACTTCCATTTGGCACGGTTGGTTTTCTATGGCGACTCTCACCGGATTTTCTGTGCGTCTAGTAGCGGCGTGGCCGATGGTTGTCGTTTGGTGTGCCTCTTCCCGTTTTGCTTGAAAACCCGGTGCCCTGTTTCTGTAGGAGTGGTTGTTCTCTTGGTTACCCAAGCGATGCCGGTTTACAAGAAGGTTTCTACGGGTTGTCGGAGGTTGCTCTCCCTTCGGTTTGGGTTGGACTCTCTCTTGCTTCTGCAGGCCCGTGCGATGTGGCCTCTCTTTCCGCAGGCGTGGCAGAGTGTGTAGCAGAATTTGCAATTGCTTCTCTTATGGTTGGCTCCGCAACTTTGGCAGAGTGCGTAGCGGAATTTGCATTTGTGTGGAGTCCTTAGAGTTCATGGGCTTTGATTGCCCAGAATTCTGATGACTTCTTCTTCATTACTCTCTGGATTTCGATTTTGTGATGGGTTGTTGCCGGAAACTTCTCTAAACCAGGTGAAGTGTCATGGGCGAGTTGACAAAGCGGTGCGTGGTTGCGGCGCCTTCGAGCAGCCGACTTCCTGGTTTCTTCTGCTGCAGTAGCATAGGTGATGGCCTTTGGAAAGCTGACGTTGTCTTTCTCCATAGGCCTTCTGCACCCGTGTGGTGCATCTAATCCCAGAACAACGCAGCTCTGGCTTTTCTGTTGTTCCCTCTGGTAATATTCGTGTCTTCGGCCAGTGTTGATGCAGCGGATGCATAATGAGCCCGCAGGAGAGGTGCGAGGGTGTCCAAATCCATTTCTTTTACTTCAGCCGGTTTTGCAAGTGCTTTAGCCACCCGAATACGGCAGGTCCGCAGTGAGCCAAAAACACTGCTCTTTTCTTGCTGGTGGAAACGTCTTCTAAATTGTTGGTTTCCAAGAACATCTGGAAACGATCCATATACGACTCCCAGTCTTCTTTGTCTGGGACAAATGAGCGGGTGGCATAGCGCCGCCTGACATCCTGTCGATGTAGGTCCGCTCTCAGCCACGTGCTCGGTTGGTGCTCTGTAGGGTTTAGCCAGCTCTATTGTCTCCGAATCCCACCTTCGTCGCCAGTGTTATGTATGAGGCATGGGTTTAGAAACAGAGACGAAGCTGCTTCTCGTGAATTCAGCTCTTTATTCACAACATGTTAACAGAGACAAAAACCCCGGATAGCGGCCGCCCTTTTATAGAGTGAGCTGCTATCCAGATGACCAATGGGTGATGTTATAGGGTTTGAACCTCGTCCAATAGGACTCGCCCGCCAACAGCCAGTCAGATTGCTTGGAATGGACCAATCATAACTTGCCATTATAAGGGCCAATGGGAAGTGCAGGATTACGATCCTGCTATGCAAATGAATCTTTATTAATTACATTATTCTTAGTTCACAACAGCAGTAGTAGTAGTATTAAATCTGATAGGAATTCAATGATCCATGGCATATTTGAATTTTGATGGTTATCCAGCACCTCAAGCATCAGGATTTTTATGCCTTTCATTGCCATTTTTCAAGAACTATGAGTGGATGGTGCAACAGTGTTGTTAGCTTAGATGCCTGGTTGGTCACTGTGGAAGCAAGATTGCTCTTAGAATTGTGATGCAGCAGAAGTGTCAGGGACAAACAACCAGACCCACACATGCAGAGTTTGAGCTAATTATTACTATAATACATAAACCTCCCTAGCCTGTCAGCCTACTCTTGGGAACAATTAGATAAGACTCCAAGAAGCTTGGAGGAAGGTGTCAATCCTAGCACTTTTGCAGTTGCGCAGTGATTCTAGGTTAACTCTGCACTTGATTCTCCACATCCCTGCCAGGCTAGTGCTTTTCAACAAGAAGTAAACTTCTATTGTTATATTTTCCTATACAGTTGTCCACTATCAACTATTCATTGCATATATCATTTCTGAGTAATATTCTCTACTTCCAGTTTGTAAAATATGTGGACTTCCCCACAAAGTTTTGTTCCTTTGTATATTACAAGAACTGTAAAGCAATTTTATATGTTCCACTTAGACATTTCAAGTTACAAATAATTTACAGGGGATGTGAAAAAAATCTATAATAGATACATATCATATAAAAACATGTACTGTATAAACACTACGGAAAGTGGGCCAGGCATCCCATCTTAACTTATCTAGGTATGCTATAAAGTTTCCACCTCTTTCACTGTGGTCGACAAAAGTTTAAAAAATAATTTTACTACTTATAAGGGAGTGGGGACAACAGTGAAGAAAAAGGAATCCTGCATACTTACTGACACCTTTCCAAAAACATGCAGTTGGTGATCCCAGGAAACAAAGTATGGCACCCTCAATGGAACTTTGTTTAATATTTAATCAATCAAGTTATATGATTGCTAATTTAATTTGAAGGATTCTTATTTTTTGATTCTTAACAATGTTGTTATTGTCATACAGGTCAAGCTCTTGAGTGTAAATATTGATTTAAGGCAAACTTGATTTCCTTGAAATAGTTCAAGAATGCATCAGTTTAAAATAATAGCAATCAAAAGCTATTGGGTGAATTAACAATTGCTTAAAGATTAATTACAAAACATTAGAAATAAAACCAATTAATGGAAAATATATAAAGATAACTTTTTATTTAATACTGTTGCACAATAATAAAGGAAATAAAAACATTCTTAAGAAATATGTTAATATGAAATCTATTCCTTATAAAGGGTTATAAGCTTTGTGTGCTTCATCAGTTGTATAGGATTGTCGTCTGATGAGATTCACCTGATGAAGTGAGTTGTAGTTCACTTCAACTTCTAATAAATATTATGATTGGTTGCACAGCCAATCAGACGATTTGATATTTTTGTCCACCTATCAAGTGTCCACCTTCCCAAGGACTTGAGATAGGTAGTTGTTGTTTGATGATGTTAAAGGTATCACAGGATGTTCAAGTAAACTTGCTTTTTGCAATAGACAATGATGTTCAAGCGGTGCTTCAGATGTTTTGGGATTACAAACAATGTGCCTATAATTATACATACAGTATATTGGGTGTCCTAAATTGATCCATGTTTTTTTTTTTTTTAAGCATAAAAAATCTCTTTTCTGAAAGTTGCTTAGTCCCGGGTTATAACTCTTGGTACAGACACAAATTCAAATTCATATTCCTTTTAAATACCATTTCATATCTTATTAACATTTTCAATTTTCTATATGACTTCTCCTCTCCTTTAAATTTTCTCAATTTTATTTTATTTTATTTATCTCCTCTCAATTCATATCATAATATTTATTATTCTTTGTCTGTTCTATTCCAGCCAACCATTTATTTTTCTTCTTTAAAAAAAGAAGAAAAACTTCTCCTGTACACTATATGGAGTATGATGCCTTTATCTCTTTCCCCTATATTTATAATACTTAATATAAAACACATGACATACATTGGGATTCTGTCTGGTACATTCTAAAATTATACTATGTTATCAAAAATAATACAGATCTATTCATTAGTATTGATATTCATTCATATCTTAAACGTTTAACTCATTGATCCATGTTACACCACTGTTCTGCAAGCTTCAGTGGCTGCCAGTTTGCTTCTGGGTGTAATTCAAGATGTTGGTTATCATATTTGAAAGCCCTGCATGGCATAGGTCCAGCCTATGTCAGGAACTGTCTCACCCTAATAGGACTGGCCTGCCCCATTTGTGCTTCATGCCCATTTGGTTAAGGAAGTTCAGCTGGCATCCAGGAGAAGAGCCTTTTCTGCTCTGGAGCCTGCCGTTTGGAACATCTTGCCCACCCACTCACCCTCATGTAAGATCCACTCCCACCCCTCTGACCTCCCATAAGAGCCATGGTGACCGGGCTCTGTCAGTTGTCTTGAGACCCCAGAGGGTATGTAGACAGCTAACATATCAAGAGAAGACACCACCTTTGCATCCTGTTCCCTTCCTTCCCATCTTTTTAATTGAATTTTTTTCTGTTATTAGAAATATTTATTCTTCAGGTTGTATTGATTTTTAATGTAAGCCACCCAGAGTTACCTTGTGGTAAGATGGGCACCAAATCAAATCAATCAATAAAAAAAAACCTCTGATGTTTTATTGTTTGTAATTTGCAATTGGGTGTAAGGTCAACAATTTGTGAACCAAGGCACTCAAATGGGCCAGCTTACAGAATGTGTCAAAAATCCAGGATCCATGATTCCTGAGGGAATGAAATTTCAGCAACCTGTAGTTGCTTCAATTCTATTAGGCATTGCTGGGCTGCTGATAAATCATATGAATTTCATTTTCAGTGTTTTTTGACAGTTTTTCAGCCAGTGTCACAATCCCCCACTCAGCAGCAGCCACTTATCTGCCTGTTGGGAAGAGTGTTCTTCAACTCAATGGAGAAGCTGGCAGGAAGTCAGAAATCACTCCCATTCCCCCTGGTTTTTGCCCACTCATGGACATTCTTTTTCTCTGCCTAGGTAAGGAAATATATCTGAAAGGATGAACTAACAGGGCTTGGGTTGTCTAATTGCTTTCTTGTCTAGTTTTGCTTTCTTTTACTACATTCATTCTACTTCTATTTGTCATTCTATTTCTGTTTGTATGTCTTTGCATTATATGATTTTTTCCCAGTTCTTATTCTGTTCTTCTGTCACCAGATATTGCAATGTCCAGAATTGTTTGTCTTCCTTATCGATATCTGATAAATCAGTCTGGGATGTTATGTGGTAATGCTTATTTGTTTGAATTTTGAAGCCCCAAAACTCTACTATCTCTTTTTGAGGAACTTCTGTATAGAGCACCTTTGGAAGTTTCTGGTCCCCTTCTTACTTCTGGGAGGAAAGGCCAAAAGCATTCACTCCTCTTTCCTTCTCAGCCACTGGTTCCATTTTCTTTGGCATCCTTTTCAATCCACTTTGGCTTTTCTGGAAGTCCCAAGATTGTAGAGAACTAATATTTGTCATACATTCTTCCATACACATCTATTTATAGTTCATCTAGTCTGCCAATACAAAATTCACTGCGAAGGTACTTTACTCATAAAGCTTATCAGGTATTTCCAGAGTTAATTACTTCCCTTATATGGGTACTGGTCTGTATATGCCTAAGCTACTCTGAATAGGTGATTTCATCAATTACCTATAGTTAAGATGCAAGCATCTTTGGAAAAAAATATGAATATAACCTAGGACAAAATATAGCAACATAAATCTGGTTGGTTGCTAATTTCTATACAGAATGACTGAAAGCATCCACAAAACATTGGTTTTGCTTTATGTAGTATTATTATTTTGCAACTTTAATCAGCAAATTCCTAGATGCTATCAAATGGTTTTTGTGTTTAAAACTTTAATAGTTGATGACTGCAGTTTTAGGTTGTTGTTTTTTTTTTTTTCCATTTTCTATTACTTTGTCTGCTTTGTGGTCCCACCAGTGCTGGGATGCCACATTTTTTCCTACCGGTTCTATCTTCCTGATAGAGTGCTTTTTACAAAAAGTAAAAAGGAAAGGAACAAAGATAAAATCCTTTGCCTAAGCTTTATTACAAAGGAGAACTTTACTTTTGCCTACTCCCATTTTCCCCCATTATTTCTTTCAAGCTATGCTTCCTCTCTCTATTTCCTTTTTATACTCCTCTCTCAACCTCAAAGCAAGGACAGGTCACTTGTCTTTTTAAACAAGCATTTGGAAGAAATCTTCTGATACTAAGGCTTACAAAAAACAAAAACACAAAGGGACATTTTAATTGGAATCATTTTGTTGTGTGCACATGTATGTTCTTATTATTCTCTTGAATTTTTCAACTTTGGAGAGTAGCTTACAAATACCTTCTCTGGATCCACAATGCCGGGCTGCTTTATTCTGTGGCAGAGAGGCTTTCAGAACACAACACAATAGCTTTTGTTTCAGAAGTCTAGGGCAACAAGAACCTTGTATGCCAGAGGTCTGTATTATATCCATAACGGTGGATTTGGATGGTGGAATGGAGGTTGGGAGAAAATGTGAATGAGCGATTTCTCTACTGTACCAATGGAGGCCTTCCAGCAAACACAGGCACAAAAGAAAGCACATCCTTAAGAGCTAAAGCAGACTCAGGATAAATACTCATTTTGTACATAATGGTTCCTGTGATTTAACCTTGCATGGCTGCTATGACACCTGCTTTTCAGAACAATTGCTGAGGAACAAGCTGTGTATTGTCTGCTGTATACATACTGAGCCATACAAGTTAACATTTCTCTCTTTTTAGTTACTTTTGTTCCCTGACAGGTCTCTCTCTTTTTTTAAAAAAATGTAGCATTTTTATGTGAATGAATAGATTCAAATAAACCGCAGCCTTGATTGTTACCATGTTGGGTTCTCTTTGAACTATGCTGTAACACCATCACTGGTGACATAGTGGCTGGGAAAAAGGTCTAAAGTAGGTCTAAAGACGTTAAAGTAAGGAGCAAAAAAGAGCAGGCACCAGAGGTCATGGTAAAAAGGCCAGGTCCTGTGAATAATTTCCAACAAATAGGATTCCTGTTGCTGTTATGCAGACCAATGTCCCTCTTTTGTTGCACTGTTCACATATCTATGTAACTAGAAGAATGTTTTGATTTTTATATCTTGCATGAATGGCAATGTATAGAAAGATTTTCATAGACATCTTATGATTTGGAATGGGATGCATTCTACTCCTGTAGACACTTCTCTGACTTCAGGAGTGCTTAACCTAAGTTTGATTTAAATATGAACTATCAGAATAGATCAAAGCATGGGTTCTAGAAGTGCAGCAGCATTCTAAGTTAGAAGTTGAGTTGCAGGTAATGGGAAGGTGTGGATGCATCTGCAAAATGGGTTTTGCTGTCCTTGCACAGGTCACTGGTAAAGGTGTAATACAAATAATATCTTTTTCTAGCCAAAAAACATCTTTCACAATCTTTTTTTTTTTTTTAAATACAGCAACAAAACCTAATTTGTAAGTCTTTGGAAGTGTTTTCTACTTTCTTATTTTGAGTTCTTTAGATTGCATTCTTATTATTTATTCTCAGCTATTAGCCCTACTATTGAATTTCACTGAAAATTACTCTCACCTTTATATAGTAAGAATAGGGATGTCTGAACATTTTCCTATTGCTGTACTACAAATCCAAACATAGCTAACATTGAAAAATGAGGGAAGCTTTAATTAAGTATGAACTAAAGACCAATTCTTTGGTTTTAACTATTGGAAGAAGCTTTATTTGGTGGAGAAAAGCTTCATCAGTTTGCATATGGGGGGGCACTTGATGAACCACACCCCACCCCACCTCAGTAAACAATTTCACAAAATTATTGCCAGAGGTTTTTCAGCCTGTAGTAACAAGCAAGCATACATTCCTGAATTAGGAGGTATGGCATGATAAAATCAGTCTTGGGTTTACCTTTTTATTACCAATTATGTTACCACTAGATTAACATGTAAGTAAACTATCCAGGACACACTTCTGTTCTTATTATTTGCATGTGCAAGTTACCCATTGGTTTCATTTATAAATTTAGTGTAGCATCTTTTTCCACATCATTCTTATAGTGTGGAAGTTTTAAATCTACTTTCAGATCTACATTCTAATCAGGCCATCATATTTTGTCTATGAAAATCTGTTCCTCCCCTGTAGCCTCTTTTCAATCCATTTTTATAATAGCAAACTATCTTAATAGTAATTTCTGGATGCATTGTTCACAAATATCCTTGAATTCTTCATAATCAAATAAAATCGTTCCATTGTATTAATGGATCTCTTCTCCTTTAATTGTTACCTTTAATTACTTCTGGTCCCCTTTAGTTAGCCTTCAAAGTCTCCTCTTATTATCTGTTTTTTTTTTTAAATAATCAGCAACACTTTCTCATGAGAGGATTTCCTACAGTTATTTTAAAAATCTTCATATACATTTTTTAAATTTTTCAACAACCCACAGGAAATATTTCTGATCCCTTAATATGTTTACAACTTTCCAAAATCAACATTCTAGCTCCCTTTTTCTGTTTATTCAGAAAATTAAAACAAAATCTTTTTAAAGTCCTTTAATTTACAATAATACTTCTTTCATCAAGCATAGAAGGAACCTCATCCAGTGTAATAAAACTTTCACTTAGTAAAGGTTCTGAACAATGAAAAAACCATTAACAAGAAATTTCGTAGAAAAGAAGTATGCAAACTCAATGTCCTTTTGAAGATGCCATTTTCTGGATTACATTAAATGACTTTCCCCTGGCCCCTAGAACTCTAAAACCTGTTGGATCATGATATCTTACATCCTCCTTATGGGGAGCTTCTGTATGGAGTACTTCTGGGAGTTCCTGGCTTCCTCTTTCCTTCTGGGAGGAATGCCCAAAAGCATTCACTCCTCTTTCCTTCTCAGCCACTGGTTCCATTTTCTTTGGCATCCTTTTCAATCCACTTTGGCTTTTCTGGAAGTCCCAAGATTGTAGAGAACTAATATTTGTCATACATTCATCCATCTACACATCTATTTATAGTTCATCTAGTCTGCCAATGCAAAATTCACTGCGAAGGTACTTTACTCATAAAGCTTATCAGGTATTTCCAGAGTTAATTACTTCCCTTATATGGGTACTGGTCTGTATATGCCTAAGCTACTCTGAATAGGTGATTTCATCAATTAACTAAAGTTAAGACAATATAAAATGTGTAAATATAATGTCAAAAATGCAAACAGCTTTGGAAAAAATATGAATGTAACCTAGGGCAAAATTTGGCAATATAAATCTGGTTGGTTGCTAATTTCCATACAGAATGACTGAAAACATCCACAAAACATTCAGTTTTGCTTTATGTATTATTATTATTGTTCTGCAACTTTAATCAGCAAATTCCTAGATGCTATCAAATGATTTTTGTGTTTAAAACCATGATGATTTTAATAATTGATGACTGCAGAGCATTATTTTTTTAAAAAAAAAATGGCTTAAGACTTATTGCATTCATTTCCTGAGCTTTCTCAAAAAAAGAAGGGTGTTGTAGAAAATGATCAAATTTATCACTTATCGCAAAATATTAATGTCGCAGCAGGAAACATGATGTGGCCATCCATCTATAAGCATTCGGCCTTCAAAGAAAGCATAAATATGAAATTAATAGTTTGTCTACTGTAGTGGACAAACAAATGCAAATTCAATCTCATTAATATCAAGTGGGTGACTTCTTGGTTTATGGGATTTGGACTGATTTTGTCAAATACCAATATATTTATTTAAAATGCCTTTTAAAATTTAGAATCCATATACTCATTAGTTGAAATAAATAAAACTCTCTGCAATTGCTACAATTTCTCCTCCTCTTCTCCCCCCACCTGTTTAGATGTTGTTTTACCTTAATAAAGTTCATGCATTAGAGACCACTTTCATGCTGAAATATATCAGTATTTTCCATAGTGTTAGTTTATGAATCAAGTGAATTTTAATAACATTGTAATCTCACTGCAAGTAACCATGGTACAGAAGAGAAAAACATTGGGAGTGTCCATTAAGCACACTTTGCATCATTTTTAATGTTCATCCTTTTCCCCCAGTTTGGAGTGGTTTTCCATCCTTTTTCTTTTTCACTCTGATTTCCATTTGACATGAAACCTGTCCCCTGCTGCTACTGAAAAGGCTTTGCATTGTGGTGTTTGAAGTAAGGAAGATGGACCTGGAAACATGAAAATACATTACCAAGTCAAAAGGTAACGGTCAGCCTTGCAAGATTCTGTTATTATGGACAATCTCACTAAGTCATTTCAACCTTCCCATGAAGTGTAGTTCCTAATCCGGTCTACCTATTGGATTTGATATCAAGTAGATGGACTGATGCTATTACCGGATGACCTCAACAACAGCAACCAAAGTGATGACAAACTCTATTTGTTTATTCCATTTTCTGATGGATGCTTTTTGATAATCAAGACAATTACCCAAAAAGAATTAGAATCTTAGTTATTTTGAAATTATGGAAACCCTGTCTAGTGGTGTATCACATGATGACGTACATGTTAAAAAAGCTTAGAAATAAATTGTATCTCTATTATAACATTACCATTCCTTCTCTTTGAAGTCTTGACATAAAAAGCATTGGAAGCAAGTTCAAATGAGCCTGCTGTAAATCTCCTTTCAGGCCTTTGCACCCTGTGCACATGTTTGGAAAGAAAAGGGATGGCTGTGACATTTTAGGAGAAGAACATTCATAGCTTCCCCATTTAAACATGGTTTAAGTTTTATGTTTTTTTTTTGAAGTGTGTAGAAAAGCCACTTTGTTTTTCATTCTGTCATAATTTAGAATCTTAACACATCTTGCCTATTCTACCTTTTTAGCCTCTACATAACAACACATGCTTCAGATAAATAACCAGAGAAGTATGGGAAAAGCAATACCATCCAGATAGTTAATTTGACACTGGTGCTTTTGATCTCTGTTTCAAGATAAAAAAGGGACGAATGAACTTCCTTTTAATCTTCACTCCTACATTTTAAAGGCTCTTAATATTGTTCCACCAACCAGGTAATTTTCATTTGCAACTCTAATTAATCTGTGAATAAATATGCTTTGAGAAAAGGATTGATTTAAATGAGGGTTGTCTTTCCAGCTTTAATCTACACACTCTACTTCTCTTGAGAGAAAATAGCTCCTTCCTTGTTCTTTCTTGAAGTTCACACATCTCTCTCTCCTTCTCCTTTTTTGTTAATCATAAAATAATGGGTTAGCAGGTGAATAAAAGGTGAAAGAAGTTTTACAAAATGGGTGCCTATTCACCCTTGCTACCTTTAATCTACTATATTCTCCTCCTAATGAGTGTAAATTACCTTAGCTATTTGACAAAGTCTTTACACCATACACTACCTAGCAAGCTGTTCCCAGAAGAGCATTTTTATATTATTAGTATGAGTATTATCTTTAATCTCTTGTTGTGTGAAAAATGAGGACAACATGAAGCTCAATATAAAGCTGAAAGCTGCACACATGCACCATACTGGTCTTAGAAAATATAATGGAATGATTAGCTCTCATAGGCAATCCAGTAGAAAAGTACTAGAGTTGTTTGTCGATATCCAGCAAAGGCAAGCCAGAAAAACTTGACTAGATATTGGGTGGATGCAAAGTTAGGCAGGAAAAGGTCAAGGGCATAAAATATCCAGGTTCAAAATAGAAAATATTCCAGCAGTTAAAGATATGAATAACTTTTGAAGAATATGAGATCATGAAACCTCATTCTACAATCCCATTTCATATGTGACTGTAATATTCTACCTGACCGTTTATTTGTGTAAAAGTCACAGTAAATTCACAGAAACTATTGGGGAGCTTCATCAATGGTGGGATTCAAAAATTTTTACTACCAGTTCTGTGGGCGTGGCTTGGTGGCCGGGTAGGGGAAGGATACTGTAAAATCTCCAGTCCAGAGGTGGTATTTGCCAATTCTCCGAACTACTCAAAATTTCTGCTGGTCCTCCAGAACTGATTAGAACCTGCTGAATACTACCTCTGAGCTGCATATATGAAAAAGTCACTGCATAATATTAGGGTACAAATTGCTATCACATGAGTTTATCTCTACTATAATCCAAAATAATCTGCAATTAAAAAATACATACAAAGGTTATATCCAACACTTTTTAGCAAATAATATAATCTCTAACTACATTTACCTATACTGATTTTCTTTGAAAATGTATTTCTACATGCATATTTTTTTTCGTTAAAACATGAATGTGGGAGGATCCTGTTTTTAGCTGAGTCTTGTATCAGGATATTTAGAAAATATCAGATTCCCCCAAGGCATACACAAACATGGTTAAAATTTCCCAAAGACTTGGCATGGGCTAGAATTAAATGCTATAACTTTAAAATAGCAATCATTACAAAGTCTGATTCCTGAACTTTAGGTTGAAAATAATCACCTTCCCATCTCATGTATTTTTCCAGGTAACAATAATCGGGGTTTCCATTTCTCACACTCACTTATATGTGACAGTTGCTTATATTTACATTTTTTTTTAATTTGTCAATTGCTTACAAGATAATAGGTATAAGTAAAAACATAGTTATGAATACATGGATACATATAAGAAAAATAAAAACAAATAAAAAAACAATAGGACAGGGACGATAGGCACGTTAGTGCACTTATGCACTACAGACCTCTTAGGAAAGGGGTGAGGTCAATAGTAGACAGTCTAAGGTTAAAGTTTTGGGGGTTTGGGGAAGAAATCACAGAGTCAGGTAGAGTATTCCAGACATTGACCACTCTGTTGCTCAAGTCGTATTTCCTGCAATCAACTTTGGTGCGATTAACCTTGAATTTGTATCTATTGTTTGCTCTTGTGTTGTTATGGTTGAAGCTGAAGTATTCATTGACAGGTAGGACATTGCAATGTATGATTTTATATACTATACTTAGATTGGACCGAAGGCACTGTAGTTCTAGGTTTTCTAGGTCTAGAAATTCAAGTCTGGTGGAACGAGTAAAGGAGTGGAGAACTCTTCTTGTGAAATATTTTTGGACTTTCTCAACTGTGTCAATATCAGATACGTAATGTGGGTTCCAGACTGATAAGCTGTATTCGAGTACTGGTCTAGCAAATGTTTTGTATGCTGTAGTTATTAGTGTAATATTACCAGAGAAAAAGCTACGTAAGATTAGGTTAACAACTCTTAACGCCTTTTTGCCTATGTAGTTACAGTGGGCTCTAGCACTTAGGTCATTTGAGATGACTACTCCAAGATCCTTGACAGAGTTTGGATCATCAACAAGGTCTTGACTATTCAGCCTGTATTTTATTTTCTGATTTTTTTTTTACCAATATGTAGGACAGAGCATTTATTTGTTGAGACTTGAAGTTGCCATTTGTTTGACCATTCTGATACATAGTCAAGGTCTTTTTGAAGACCTTGCAGTATTGTCTGTGGTGCTGAATAGCTTTACATCATCAGCGAAGAGAACACAGTTGCTCTTGTTATGATCACAGAGGTCATTTATGTAGAGTATGAAAAGAGTTGGTCCTAGAACACTGCCTTGGGGGACACCACTGTTGACAGGTACAAAATTTGATAGGACACTCCCAATTTTGACAATTTGTTGTCTGTTTGACAGGAATGCTTCTATCCAGTTATGCAGGTGTCCAGAGATACCGTAAGATTTTAGTTTTAGGAGTAGCTTGTCGTGTACCACTGAACCAAAGGCTTTACAGAAGTCTATGTAGATTGCATCTATTGCTTTGCCCTGATCGAGTTGTGTAGTCCATATGCTTTTGCAGTGTAAGAGTTGCAGATTACAGGATAGTTTTTTCCTAAAACCAAATTGTTTATTAGCGAGTGGGTTGTTTGTTTCTAAGTGGAGGATGATGGATTGGTTAATAATTGATTCCATGACTTTACAGGTGACACAGCATAAAGAAATTGGTCTGTAATTTTCAACTAGGCTAGGGTCTCCCTTTTTGAAGATGGGATGACCATGGCTTGTGACCATAGTTTTGGCAAGGAGCTGGTCCTGAAAGATTTTTCAAAAATTATGCTTAGAGGTTCAGCTATGGCAGTGGGTAGCTTTTTTAAGAAGTAGACACATATTCCATCCGGTCCAATAGATAGAGATGGTTTTAGATTGCGTAGTGCTTTTCTTCTGTAAAATCGATATATATTAGATTATTGTAGTTGTCTGTGGTTCAACTAGGAAACATTGATTACATTGTTTTTTGCACATTCTGGAAATCATTACCTATTAATTAATGAAATTCTGACTAGAAGTGTGAAATGCAATTGGTAATTACATTTCCAACCATTTTTTCTCCCCCAAAAATGTTTCTGAGTAATTCATATTAGAGTCTGCTGATTCTTTTAAAATTTAAATTTAAAATCCCTAAGTTGTTGCCTTTCAGATGAGTGGGACCTTGTAGTTGCTCATGACAGTGGTAGCTTAGTTCAGTAAAAATAGGTATTGGTGAAGGCTACATTATGCTAATCTTGCTTTTTTTCTTTGAAAGTGGATGGCTTAGAAATAAAACATGTTAAAAAAACATATAATGAACGCTGTTCTGAAAAAAAGCTAACAAGATCAAGAGGAGGCATTTAATAGAAATGCCTCCTTTTTCCTTTCTATTTGCTTATTTAAACTAGCAGACTGCCCATTTCCAAACATCTCTGATCAGATTCTCACAATTAAAAGAACAACATTCAGAAAAGCAACATCCATAAATAACAATCATCCCAGAGTATATTTTCAGATAGATGTCAGCCCTTACAAGTAGAATAGATTAAAAAAAACAGATGCTATCAGAAACTAAAACTATTTTTATTAGTATGGCTGTAATTATAGAATCTTGCAAGTCTGAATGTACTTCCTCTATTATTTTTATAAATAACTCAAGGTGGCAAACATACTTAACAACCCTTCCTCCTCCTATTTGCTAGCTTTCATACCTGAGGTAGGACTAGAACTTACACATTTTCCCAGTTTCTTGTCTGGTAACAACATTTTTGTATTTATCTTAAGAAGTATTTGTCTATCTGCTTTGTTAGAATATAGAATAATAGGATTGGTATCTTTGTAACAGAACTTCCTTCTCTCTCTCAAGGCCATCCTCTCTCTCAAGACCATCCTTCTCCAGCTTAAAGAGGTCTATCCAACCATCTTATCTGAAGCCTCAGATTAAAGAAGGCTTGAAGGCTGACAAAGTAAGGGTGATGTTATTCCAAAGGAGAGGTGCAACAAAAGAGGAGAATCACATATCATTTCCAATGTTTATATACATACATGCTAAAGTATAAAACAATCCCAGAGCTATTTTATGAGGTTTAATGATTTCATGAACAATGAACTATTGTCATATCATCTTGTATAAAAACTACAGTGTATTATTCCATATGTAGAAATATTGGGTTACAATATCATATATGTCCATCGGCATCTGCAGGAGACAAGGTAAGTAACATGAGACAAGTATAGAAGGGCACAGCTTGCATGGAACAACATTAGGTCATTTTGGCATCGTTGTGATTAGGAATGGACATCTCTGCAGTAATCTTAAAATAAAAATTACAAAGTGCAGAAATCCTGCAAATGTAATACACTTTTGAAAGTGCATATGAAAAAGTAAAAAGTTGAGATGTGTTCAGCTAACTAAGGTTTTGCCTGAACCAACGTTGTCATAAGGCTATTTGTTCAGCAAGCTCTAGTTATTTCATTAGTCACAAGTCAACTTTGGGTCCCTGATTTATTTGTAAGTTTACATATATATTCCATGTTTTAAATTTGCTACTTGTGCTTATTGTTTTGCTCCAAGAAGCCCTTATATTCATGGGTAGCTTTATTTCATTTTTATTGTAAACAATGTCTATGTTCAAGGTTACCAGTTATTTCATTATTCAGGCAAACACTTTCCCTTCCCCCCATTTCTGAGAATAGCCTCAGTTCAAGGTCTTATATTATTTCCTCCTCTTAAGTTTTGCCATTTCTTCATCTCACAAAAACATTTCTCCTTGCGTCACATTTGTCTACAATTTCTACTCAATATTCTACTTACAAACATCAATCCACAAAGGAACACAGGACAAGGATCCATCCATGTTTCTGACATTTGAAAAGAAAAGGTTCTTTCTTTTATTGCTTACACTTGCAAAATAAATAACAAGAGCTTGGGGCAAGCACCTTTTTCAAAAATTTTAGCGAATCTTAAGAGCTTCCTTTACCTCAAAGTTTGAATGTTATTAATACAAAACTGAGAGTTTAACATCTCTCCTCATAGAATAATTTCCATGTTATTCAGAGTCTAATGTTTTTTAAAAAATTAGTTGCTTTTTCTGATCTTTAAAGCCTCCCAAGGCTTCAGTAGTGACACAGATGGTCCCTCCCCCAGAGTTAAGCCCTTCTGAGGACTGGGGTCCAGTTATGGAATCCCATACAATAATCAGATATACTTGATTTTTTCACCTTTTTGATAATACATAAGTGATGGGCTTTTATGCTGATTCATGGCTCCATGATTGCATAAGAAAATATGTTTACAGTTTTTTCATTTTCAATTATTTATGTATTTGTTTCTCTATTGAATGAAACCTTTTAACAAATTAAGTCACATTGAACAGAAATCCTGACTGCTGATGGCTTTATGGATCCATCCACTTTGTTTTATTGACAACAGTGTGAAAGTGCTTTGCTATTTGTTTTCTTGTTTTAACTTCCCAGTTTAACCAAAGTATATGGTATTGCTAGGACTCTGATCCTGTGTAGCTGGTGCCGAATCAGATTACGTTATGTGGGTTATGCCACCTATCTAAACTGAAAAGCAGAGTAAAAATATTCAAAGTGTTTTTCAGATCAGTTTTCAAATCTTACACTACTATCCCATTGTTTAATGAACAATGGGATAGTAGTGCATGCCATTAAACTTATACTTATCCTACTATCCAAAATTGCTGCAAAAGATAGATGCCTTTAGCAAAATATTAGCCTATTAACTGGTCCAAATCAAAACTTATATCGATAGATGAAAATTTTATTACCCATTCATTTAAGAAATATCAATTGTGTATTTGTACCAAATTCATTAAATCTCTACGTATGTCTATACAGGAGGATATAACTCAGTTAGCAACATATAATAAAAATAAAATATATGATGAAATTTCTTCAAATATGGATAGATGAGAGTCATTAAACCTTACTCTTTGGGGAAAGGTGAATGCTCTCAAAATAAATGATATTTCCAGATTAAATTATATTCTGAGAGGAATTCCAGTTTACATACTGGTAGATATTTTCAGAAAATAAATTCTTTGTTTAGCAAATTTCTATTAGATTCTTTGCTTCAAGGAATGTCTTTACATAAAATGCATTACCAACTAATGAGGGATGGTTTTCCAAATTGGATATATATCATACTAAATAGTGTAAGCCAACAATTGGTGTTAATTTTCTAATTTGGGCACTTTTATTGGATGGACTATTAGGAACCAAATATGATAAAATAATGTTTAAAAAGATTCAATTCTTTTTTCCATGCCAATTTGACTTTATGAGGAAACACAATTTTAAAAATTGGGAGAAAGATTATATAGAAAAATGAGATAGTCTGAAGACTTAAGGGCGGAATGCAGAAATATGCCTATAATTGTCACTTGCTTCACAAGGTGGCAGCAGAGGGTCAGGAAGACGCTGTTGCTATGCCCATGTTAGGTTGCAGTTACTCTTGAGACCTTTGAATTAAATTGATTAAATTGTCCACAATGGTTTCAAAAAAAGGGATTATCAAACACGTATTGGAAAAATCAGGGAGATTTTTATTTGAGCTCCAGATGTAGCAGTGGGCTGAAAAAAAAAAGATGGGGGGAACTTCCTTGCCTACTCTTGAAAAGGGAAAAAATGGTAAGAATAGTTTAACTTCACTGTAAATTTCTTCTTGACCACCAGATGGGGAAGTAGGCTGCTTTACTTGAATCTGATTTCTCTCTTTAGAGGGGTGAGCCTCATGGCTATGAAGTTTGCTGATTGCCCAAAGGAATGTATTGCCTACTTCAGATGGTGCTGTAAGCTAATAGTTGAGTGTCAGCCGATTTTGCTGGAAGGGAAAAATTCATTAGGAAAAATACTTCAGTAAGTTGCATGCACTGTGGCCATGTTATGTTTTTAATTTTTTAGTAAAGATAGGAGGAGATAAAGAAATGTTAGGCTTTTAAACAAAAGAAATTGCTCCTTGAATTATTCTGTTCAAATTGCTTGCTTGAATCAGCCTTGTAACTTGGGGGAAGGAATGTGCTCCGTTGCTTTGAAGACAGTCCTTCACTAATGATTTATGACCCCCAATAAACTGGCCAGAGTGGTTGTAAAATAGTTGGAGAGGCCTCCCTTATTGCCTCTGAGCTGGAAAAATGCACAAGCTTTTCAGGTGGAATGAGCAGGGCAAAGTTAGTTTTCCTTTCTAGAAATGCCAGCAAGATTTCTGAAACTTACTCATTGTGTTTGGAAAGGGTTTGTAATTGGATGAACACAGGGATGGATGAGAGATACTTGGCCCCTCTCTTGCTTTTACAAATTAGTTCTTTCTGAGTTAAGAGTGGTAATTTGAGACACAGCACTTCTTTCACTGATGAGAAAAGGAGGGGGAATTTGCCCCTTCCTGAAACTACAATGTGTCTTTATCAGTTGTAAATTGGCTGGAAAGGGTCTCTTTTATGGCTTTGTCTCCCTTCCAGATGAGCATAGCAGAATCAGCTTTTTGTTTCCATTTAAAAATACAAACAAGATTTCTCAAACTTTCCAACTGCATTTGTAAAGGGTTTTAAGACAGAGGTTTGATTATCCTTTGAGAACTGGGGAATTTCTAACTCTCCTTGTAATGCAAATGGAGTCTCTGAGATAGCAGGAAGACGGATTGAGCAGAGAAGAGGGGGTGGGTGGGTTGGAAAATTCTCTTTGTTTGTAGCATGTGGGGAACTCCAGCCCCTCCCACCATGCAAACAGCATGTAAAAAGTTCCGATGCTCACAGAGAGAGACGATGGGAAATGCAGGTTTAGATTAACATTGCATATTCACTCCTGGCTTCAATATTACCTTGCTTTATCACAAATCCAAATTAACAATTTTATACAGAGGGGTTAGGACTGCATCTTTTACTTTTCTGCCTTCTGCACAGAGGTGGATTTGAAGCTGTACAGATGTAGATAGATAACTCAACAAGACGTCCATAACAAATTACATTTATTGGTTCATCAGGTATCCTCATAACTCATGTTTGTGATGAAGTTCTTCTTTAATGACCAATCCTTTGTATATCTGCCTTGTAGTAAAAGATGGTTATCTCCTAACCCATCTCGTAGCGATAGAAAGAAGTTGCCATGAGTTAGAGAGTTCAGACAAAGAATGAGGAAAACCTCCCCCACCCTTCAAGGGTCAATTTAGTGACCAATCAGGATTACAGATGTGGCCATGTGACATGATCTACATTTCCCAGTATACCTTTAACTACATTTACCATGATGCATTCCCTTAAGGGGACAGCTCATAATTCATAAGTAGCTATCCAATTCCCATAGACTGGCTGGGACAACACAAGGATATTGACCTTGGATGGTGGGATAAATTTTTATCATATTATGTGTCTACCAGATGTACCCCAACCCCAATAATTATAATTACAAACATTTGCTAACATTATTTGGACCAGTAGCATTGTTAAACATCTTGTTAAGATCTGCAAAACTAAAAAAATATTTCTATACATATTTGTTATTGGTAAATCAATTTGATATGCTGATGCTAAGAAATGAGTGGAATAAAGAATTAGAGCTTCTTATGTTGCCTTGACAGTGGAAGAGTGTTTTAACTTCTGTACCAATAATGTCAAGGGGCTTTAAGCAACAAAAAATGTAGAATTTGTTGGATTCCATTTCAATATTTTGCATCAAAAAAGAGTGTATAGGACAGCATTTTGTTGGAGATATAATAAGAGTCATGCTTCTTTAACACCATAACCTTCCTTTAATTCTAGTGTTCCTCAGAATTGAACTATATTGTTAACTGACATAAACTGCCCAAGGAGCTGCTTGCTGGAGCAAGATATAGAGAAACAGGACCTATTTAGAGATAATGAGTGAAAATCTAACTGAAAAAGGGATTCTGTAAAGGTACATAAGATTGTATTGTTATATTAGTAATAGAAATAACTTTAGAAAATTTGAAACAGTGTATGATTAAAATGAGGGATAAAATAATTAGTGTAATTTAGTGAAATGTTTGTGAATAAAATAAGTGAAATAAAATAAATGAGAAAATTGAATTAGGAAGGAACGGGAACATTTTAATTAGTTAATGTTTTATAAAATATAAGTGAAGGGGGGGAATTAAATATGGAAAGCTTATAATTGTTCCCATAGAAGTATGATATTTAATTGAAAAGTAATGTTAAAGATGTTAAGACTTTAATGAATATTAATATTAATGATAGAATTGAATTAGAATGGAATGTTGTTTTAGTTATATTATACATTTATAATTTTTTCTTTTTTTAAGAATACAGTGTATATTTTAAGAATGTACCAAGCAGAATCCGAATAGAAGTTATGTATTATATTGAATGTTACAACTTTAGGGAAAAGTTATAAAGGCGTCATACTCCAATCAGTAACTACAGGAGAAATTTTGTTTAATGAGAAAAGATAATAGATAATTGAAACAGGACAGACAAAAAATATAAATACAATGATTTGAATTGAGATGAGATAATTAAAATAAAATTGAGAAAATTAAAAAAGGGGAGAAGCTATGCAGAAAATGTAAAATAATAATAAGATATGGAATAGAATATAAAAATAAGCATGAACCTGAATTTGTGTCTGTACGAAGAAATGTAACCCGGGATTACTCTACTTTCAAAAAAGATGTTTTATTTGTATTTTTTTTTCTTTTTGTGAAAACTCAAATAAAATTTACAAAAACAACAACAACGCTATAGAGCACTGCACACCAGAACAACTAGACACAAGAAGAGTTTTTTCCCGAAAGCCATCACTCTGCTAAATAAATAATTCCCTCAACACTGTTCAACTATTACAAAGTCTGCACTATTATTGCTGTTAATCTTCTCATCACACCTTATCACCCATCCTCTCCTACTTGTGATTGTAGGACTGTAACTTTGTCACTTGTATCCTTACGATTTATATTGACTGTTTCCTAGTATGATTTGATTGCTGATTGTACCCTATGACTATCATTAAGTGTTGTACGTTATGATTCTTGATTCTTAATGAATGTACCTTTTCTTTATGTATACTGAGAGTATTTGAACCAAGACAAATTCCTTGTGTGTCCAATCACACTTGGCCAATAAAGTATTCTATTCTATTCTGTCAGAAATGGTGTAGGGTCTCCCACTTGGGCGGGGGGTTGGACTAGATGACCTACTAGGTCCCTTCCAACTCTGATTATCTGTTATCTGTTATTCTATTCTATTCTATTCTATTCTATTCTATTCTATTCTATTCTATTCTATTCTATTCTATTCTATTCTATTCTATTCTATTCTATTCTATTCTATTCTATTCTTCTTCTACTTTGTTTCACAGAAATCTTGATCTTGACCCTCTGCAGAAGCTTCTGCTCAGTTGTGGCTTCCATTCTACCTGCCCCCACCCCTGGCTGCTTCCCTCAGAAGATCAATGAAATGCCTATTATCTCCAATCTGCCAGCAGCTCTAAGCTGGATCTCCTCCTATGCACTGAGGCCTAGTGAAGCATGAACAAAAATAATTTTGCTCAGTCTCTTTGCTCTAATGCACATTTCCTCTCCGCCTATCTTTCCCACAACTCCCCACAATCTGAAGAAGTCCATTCCACAATGAAAGTGCTACAAAGATAAACATCTGCAAGGTGCTGCTTTAAATGTGCTTCCAGCTTTCAATATACCATCCCACCATCACCCTTTTCAAATATCACCATAACACTGTTTATCCTTTTGGGGGGAGGGGAGGGGAGGGGTTTTAAAGTACCAGACCTGCAAGATGATGATTACCCATGTTCTATATAATTGCCATGAAGGTTAACAAAGAAGGTTTGATTAATTTCTCAGTATGAATTTATTGCAGCATTGCTGCCCCTTTTCTCTGAAGCTTTATTATGCATATTTCTTGAATATTGTAATCTGTTCTCTCATTTCTGAGAAAGCATCTTCCAGTGAATATCAGTTTAAAAAAGAACACACACACAATTTTGGTCCTTAATCTGCTATGAGCACATATACTTACAAAAGCTTGTTTACTGTACTAAAAAATACAAGGTCACTGCAGAATAATCCAGCAGCAACAGTATTTTTTTAACAAAATAAAACTGTTTTACATACTAGCATGATGAAACAGGTAGCGTTTTAAATAGAATCTCTCTATAACATATGTAAAATAATATAGTTTCTTTTTCTTATAGTACAGATTTACATTGTGTATTAACAATTGGTTTTGTTGGAACTCCATAGAATATGAGATATAGACAAATGTACAGCGGTAAAATTTGCTTATATCTCTAGACTTACACAAAAGAAATGACATGAAATGGCTAAGTTAGTTTTAATTTGTATCCCTTTCCATTTTTCTGGCAACATTTTGAAACTGACGAAGTAAATATGTTTTCCTTCTGAAATGAAAAAAATATGGAAAAATATTAAGCATGGCTTCCCTGGATAAGGGACAGTTGTCTTTGGTTTATGCAATCATAGTATCACAAAGAATGGAGATCATTTGGCCAGTTGTTGAAGTGTTTAATATATGTATATATTACTAATAATGCAAAAGAACTGGGGGTAGAAAGTTCTTGACAATCAATTACCTAGAAAGCTACCCTGGTTTATCACATAAAATGAACTGGACTGAGTCTTGAGTTCAAATTTGTACTCCGTTAAGAAGCTAATAACATGGCATTGAGTAAATCATAATCTCTTTGTCTACAGTGATCTTCCCAGCACGGCACAAAGCAACTGATTGCCAAATGTTCAGAGAAACCAGTTGAGATGTTGCATCACAGCCAGGTATTATTTATGCTCTTTGAAAGGAGGAGAACTCTAAAGAGCCAGAAGGAGATTATCATATCCCTGAGGGAACTCCTTTGCTTAAAATAAAACTAAACCTAATGGAAGGATTACATATCCAAACATGGAACATTACATGAAGCAATAATTATCTCCTATTATTTCTCTGCATTCACCAAACAGCTATTTAGATAAACAAATGAGCAAAGAAAAAGAGAAACCACCACTGAAAGTTGTTTTATCTAATTTAATCCTTGCTTCTTTGATAAGTCGGTAATAGGATCATTTAGCATCAGGAACAACACAAAATGCCTGCACAAAACCTTTTGTGAATGAAATTTCATTACCAGTCCACGATTAGACCATTATATCTTGATTTTTTACTGTAAAGTGATGGTTCCTAAAACTGCTTAATCATTCATCATGTTATTATCATAGAATTTGGCTCTCTTTTTTTTTTTACTATGTGGTCTTCAGAAAACGTGTGAGCAGTTATTCAAAGAAAGTTAATTGTGCTTAGGTCTCTTTGTAAAGAGTCAGACTATCCTATTAGCATAAACCCCACAGGCCTCAGTGTGTCTGCAGACACCATATTCACCAAGTTTTCTAACCATTGGGAATTTTAAAGAAAGTATATATTATTTTAATTAAAAGGGGGGAGTTGGGATGTTACAGTCCAAAGTATCACCTCCAGCTATATCTTAATTTCCAAAGGTACTTCTATAATATATGAGCTTCACAAATCTTATGGAATAAAAATTGTGGTCATTTGAATGCTTTATTTGGCGGTGTGCCCTTCTGACCATAAGCAAAGAAGAAAATAGCAGATCAGATACAGTATTATGGAGAGCCTGTGCTTCTCCAAAGTACCTGAGAGCAGGAAAAGAAGTAACGGATGAAAGATCATTAAAAAGAAAACCAACTTAGAATTAAAGATAAATTTACTGGCAGTGAGAACAATTAATCACTGATTAATACTTGCCTCCAGATGTTGTCGGTGCTCCATCACTGGAGGTTTTCGGGAAGAAATTGGACAACCATTTGCCTGGAATACTATAGGGTCTCCTATTTGAGCAGAAGGTTGGACTAGAAGACCTTCAAGGTCCTCTCAAACCCTGTTATTCTATGAGATAAAAAAAGGAAGTAATAGGCATACAACATCGCCAATTTTCCTTCTGGTTTTGTTACTGACCGCATACATCAAGGCAACATGTAAACAGGCCAATCTTTTCATGGCAGCCATTTTGTCTTCTATTTCAGAATGCTTACAAAGAAATTAGAAAATAATTTGAAAGCAGTTACTTTTAAAAACAGGGCAGGGTAAATAATTCAGGCTGAAATTCAAAAAGATATTCTATAATTGTAAGAGGTATTCTTGAAATTATATTTCAGGCCTTTATCTCTTCAATAACAATATATTTGTAGAAGATTCAAGGGGATTCATAACCTGAGTATGAAAAGGAAAGGACTGGGATCTCTATCTGGGATTACCTCCATAGAAATTCTCTGAGGTTCTTACTCATAACTTTAGTAGAAAGTACTAAAGTACTACAAGAAAATGTACTAAGAAAATGCAGGGCTGTGTTTGTCCCTCAAAAGCTGAATTCTCCCAACAGTACATAGCAATCTCTGTAAGCGTCCATCAAAAGAAAAAATTAATATTAATGCCAAATAAAATACCATCAGTGGAAATCACTCTGGTGTGACAAGCTCAATTTCTATCCTAAGGTATTCTTCAGTTCAAAATATTAAAATTGGGCTGACCTTACTAACCTTATCTATGAGATCTGCCAGGTTGGATGAATAATAAAAAAGCATTAGGGTCAGCCAGATTTTAGGGATCATCAGTCCAGTATGGCTAGCAGCTTTTAAAGGGAGCATCAATTTCTATCTGTAACATGCTGACTCATTAGGGTCCTTCACAATTCCTGGACTATTTTTAAGTCTCTATATTCCTGAGCAGTTTGCTGGCTTATCCATATAGAACGCTACACATTTCAGCAAGTTATAAAAGTTACAAAAGAAACCTTGGGCTAGGGAGATAATTTCCTATTCTAGATCTTAGCAAGGAAGAGAGTAAGCAAAGCACTGTTTACATATTCAGAATTTACAGAACAGCTTCAGAGAAGAACTTCATAGGAATAATAAATCAGAATGATTTGTTGTTTTTATGCATTCCTTTGTTTTAGGATATTATGTATTTGTGATGGATGTGCTGTGTTGTAAACCCAAGATTTACCTGTGACCCAAGAATCTATTCATGGAAGGATCCACTGGTCTGGTTAACTACTTCTCTAATGATTAGTAAATCACGTTTACTCTCTTAAAGATATTAGGGTCATACTGCTCTTGGTGTTATATGGCTTTTAAGTATCTTTTCAAGTAATTCACAGTCTCTACCTTTGAATAAAATATTCTCAGAGATTTGTTGTGGCTGGTGGCATAGTCAGGCAGATATTTAGATGGGTTCTAGCATTTTTGTTCACTTATCAGGTCCATCCCACGGACCCGAGATAAGCAGATATTGTTGTTTAATATATTAAAGGTATCATCACAGAAAATAAACTGTTCCAAGTATAGCTATCTTTTGCACTTGATTTGTGATGATTTTGTTAATTCCAATTATGGTCACATGCTCCAGATATTTTGGATGTACACTCAAAGTGCCTATTGCTATTGGCACTAACCTTGCTTTCTTTTGCCAGTCATTCTACTTCTATTTGCAGGTTTTATACTTTGTGATTTTCTCTAGTTCTTTCCCTTGTATTCTGCTGTCTCCAGGCATTGCAATATTCACTATCCAGACTATTATTATTATTATTATTATTATTATTATTATTATTATTATTATTATTATTATTATTATTATTATTATTATTATTATTATTATTTCCACTTCAAGACCATGATAATTTTTCTAGCTTCTTTATCCAATAAAATGAGAAGTGGTTCAAAGTAATCTAATTTTTCCCCCAATAATGAGATCTGTAGTTTGATGTCTCATAAAAATGTAACTAATTTAATTAGCCTCTGAATTATAGGCTTAGTCCAACAATTGTTAAGCATGTTCAAGTTTGTGTGAAGATAAATAGAACCTCAATTCTATTTAATTCTTACATAATAGTGTGTAAGTCTTTTGTGGTGACATTTTATTAGAACCATATATTTATTTTACTTTACTGGAATTGTGTGTTTGTGTGTGTTTGTGTGTGTGAGAGAGCATATATATATGTATTAAAAATATCTAGGATCTTCTTTAAATAAAATATATAAATATATATATTTTCATTGAAAACCATAATGTATGGTTCTTCAGAATTGGTATGCCATATAAGCCAAAGTAACAAATTTATTAATTTTTTGCCAAAATTAACTATTATTAAATTGATACACTCTGATAAATGTATAATCTTCTACCTTTAAGTGTTGATCTCAAAAGGCACAAATTTGTTACTTTGGCAACAAATTTATTAATTTTTTACCAAAATTAACTATTATTAAATTGATACTTACACTCTGATAAATGTATAATCTTCTACCTTTAAGTGTTGGTCTCAAAAGGCACTGTTGTTACTATTGTTTTCACCTCTGTTTTAAAATATTGAACTTATATATGTCTATGCACATATATCTTAATCTGATTATCACTCCACTTTTTGCTTAAGAAAGTTCAAGCCAAAGTCTAATTTTAATTTAATTCATGGAAAATCTTCTTTGATGTGAATAGCTTCCCTCTTTGATGTGAATAATATATATGGTATTAAAATCTGTTAGAAAAATGAGAATCAGCCTTCATTAGATTCTACTGGGAATTTCAAGAGTTGAAAAAAGCATGGTTTGAAGTGGAAGCAATTCAAGCTGACCCAGTTCAAGTTCTGGTGAAAAACAAACAAGCTAAAAGAGCTATGCAAAGTCTTTAATGGGGAAATATACTGTATTATATTACATGTTTTGCTATACTGCTATTTATGTTTTAGATTCTGTACTTTTTAACTCAGTGTGTGTGTGTGTTGTATGTGTTGTGTAAGCTACTCAGTTTCAACTGGAATCAGTTTCAGTTGAAGTGATAAATAAGTCCTACAAATCAATAAATTGAAATATACATAAAATCTATCTAATCTAAATATCTATATCTATAGATATGTTGATACACACACACATAATAATGGAATATAATAATGGAATAATGCAATGTAATATCTAAATGATGATGATGTCTGAATATTTGTATTATAAACAGAACAATATTTGACAAAATTACTTGAAAATCTAATTTGTACCATTGCCAAATAAATAAAGAGTGACATACAATTCACTCTGAGCTGGGCAGATCATAATAAAAAAGATTGGCATATAGAAAGCAGTATTTGTAAACTTTCCATTCCTCTATTCTTAACAGCAGTAAGGATTTGAGTTAACACAGTAGTGGGATTCAAAAAAATGTACTACTGGTTCTGTGGGCGTGGCTTAGTGGGCGTGGCATGGGTTGGTGGGCGTAGGTTGGTGGGCGTGGCAGGGGAATGATACTGTAAAATCCTCATTCCCTCCCCCCCCCAACCTGCTTTCCAGCTTCAGGACAATAAAAGAAGACCCAGCCGATCAGCTGGGACTCAGGAGGAAGAGAATAGCTGGGGGCAGGATCAGTCACAGGTGGTATTTGCTGGTTCTCTGAACTACTCAAAATTTCCACTACTGGTTTTCCAGAACTGGTCAGAACCTGCTGAATACCCCCTCTGAGTTAACACCTCCAAATTTTATCCTAGTGTCCATTTCAATCATTGTCAAATAATTGAAACTCAGCTCCAATAATGAGGAATCCAGCACAAAAGTATAACATTATATCAGTAAAACAGGACCAAACTTAAATCTTATAGCTGGCCATATTAAAGAAGTTAAGTGCTGAAAAAGTAAACAAAGCTCAAAGCACCTTTTAGCCTTAGTCTCACCAAAAGAGTTCTCAAAGTGGAGCTTTAGTAAACTGATAAAAGTCATTAATCAGTTATTCAAGTCCATGTCACAATACTGAATTCTCTTTCGGTATTTTCTATGTGTGACAGGGAAGTTGAAACATTCTGTATTGTCTGAAACACCCTCCTTAGGACTAGTCTTATTTTGCATCATTATTCTTTCTCCCTAGCACATAAATATTAAAAGTTCAGGATTGCTGATATATAAATGGAAAAAAATGCCTTGTAGAGTTGTTCTTTATATGGCCCTGAAAGGACTAAAGTATCATCAAAGAAGAAAAGTAGAAGAGCTAATATGTGTATTAGTTGAGTGATAGATACGAATGGAAAAATGTTTCTGCTGTGCCTACATTCATTCAATTTTATTAGGTCATACCAATACTCCATACTCATCTCTTCTTGCTCCTCAAAAGCTGCCAGAAAAGGTTTTCTTAGCAAGCATTTCAGTGGAAGTAACCATACTTTCCCCACATTCTTCTGGAGAAAGAAGAAGCTTGTCCATATTTGATTGATATTGCATAGGGGCAAATGTCATTCTGTATTCCATTTGTACTATCTGATTATGCTCTTCCACACCTTGAGTTAAAAGTAAGATCAGAAGTTGTTGGGCAAGAGTCAGGATTCAATATATTATTCATATTACTATAAATGGCTTCGGTACAAAGAGGGATAGTTAAAAAAAACCTTCCCTATTATATTTTCCAACCATTCATATCCATTTTTTGTAAGAGATAAAGGACTGAATCTCATTTTCCAATAAAAATTAGCAGAAATATCTTGAAATGAAATTTAACTTCTAGGTTTGAGCTGCAGGTAATAATTACATCAATGAACTGAAGCAAAGAGAATCCCTTATTTGTGTTATAGTGAGTGTACAAACATCAATTCGTGGGATAATAGTATCAAAAACTAAAGTGAAAATAAGTAGACACCCAGAAGAGATGGCACTGCAAAAATGGAGCTGGCAAACATGGAAAAGACCAAGGAACCTCTTCAGATAAGGATGGGAGATTGCCCACATCTTCATCCCTTGCCCTATGGCAGGGATCCCCAACCTTTCGACGCCGTGGCCCGGTTCCGGCGTCAGCTGGGCGCCGCGCCGGTTCGCGTCAGCTGGGCGCCGCCATCTTTTTGACGAAAAATCACTTCCGGTGGCGTCACCGGAAGTGATTTTCGTCAAAAATGGTGGCGCCAGCGCTTCTGGTGAGCTTTTTCGGGTAGAAATGGCTTTCTACCCGGAAAAGCTCACCAAGCGCTGGCGCCGCCATCTTTTTGACGAAAAATTGCTTTTTACCAAAAAAGATGGCGGCGCCCAGCAACCAGCGGCCCGGTAAGGCTTGTTCCGCGGCCCGGTACCGGTCCGCGGACCGGCGGTTGGGGACCCCTGCCCTATGGAATACCCTTCTCCCTAAAGCAAACTTCTACCCACCTGGCCTTCCAATAAGCACTGCAGGCTTGGCTTTTCTTCCACATGCTAAGATAGAATGCAGTGACTAAATGTCAGAAGCTTAACTTGATGCCACATGTTTGTTTTTAATATTTATCATTTTAAAAGTTTGAATATGGTTATTATTGGTGTTGTTTTAATTTTTGACTGCGAAACACCAAGACTTTGGTATATGATAAGTGACTATATAAATGTTTTCAATGAATAAATAAAATCATATAGACTATGTATACATATATACACACCTACATATATACAAACATTGGCCATGTCATCTGCTAAAATGGTCTATCTCTGTTGCCCCTAGCAATTTTTTTTTATTTTTATTGGAGTCCCTTTTGAACCTACAAAAAACACCTCAGGTTCACATTGCCATGGAAGAAATAGAAGAAAAACATTCTGGGGATAAAATAGTAAGGAACAAATGTGACTCTGTCTCCAAAGAGTTGCTTTCCCTGTACACCAAGGACTTGGTAGATTAACCTTTTGCATATGCAGAAATAGGAAATGAAAAATTGAACAGCTCTTCCATAGCATAAAGTTTTCCAAGCCATGTTTATATCAACTAGGCACATGCAGCTTACTTCACAGAGCCCCATTGGTAATACTACGTAATTGCTGGGAATGTGGCGCAGTAGCTATAGTGCAGTAAAGCCACAGTGGCGCAGTGCAGTAGGGCCACAGTGGTGCAGTGATTAGAATGCAGTACTGCAGGCTACTTCTGCTGACTGCCAGCTGACTGCAATTTGGCAGTTCAATCCCAACCAGTTCAAGGTTGACTCAGCCTTCCATCCTTTCAAAATGGATAAAATGAGGGGCCAGATTGTTGGGGACAATATGCTGACTCTGTAAATCACTTAGAGAGGATTGTAAAGCACTGTCAAGCGACATATAAGTCTAAGTGCTATTGCTATTGTTATGTGTGGTAATGAAAAAGGGCAAAAATAGTAGATACCCACTTTGCTTAATGTTCCTATTCTTTGGCATAATGTGATACCCCAATTTAATACTGTGGTTTTTACAACAAAACAACAAACAATCAGACTGTTCTCCCATATTTATTTAAATCCAATGATTTATTCTTTGCTAACACAGCCAAAATGACATCTATGTGCATGGACATCAGCAGGTACAGTGCACAGAAATCAAATTGACTATATTATTGATAAAAGAAAATAGAAGAGGTCAGTGATAACACAAAGATATGGCCCAAGGCTGATCCTGAATTGCTCATGTGCTAGTTCCAAGCTAACCTACATAGAAAAACAAAACCAGTGTTCATGATATGGGCTTGACTATATACCCACCATCTTCAAGAATATCAAGAATCACTTTGAAGTTCTGTGAAATCAAAGAAATTTTAAAGTGAAAAGAGACTGTTAAAGATTAAGAAAAATGAATAAAGCAAACTGGATTGGGGGAGGAGGAATGGTAAAAAATTGACTAAGAATACAAGCCCAAGACAAAGCTCCCAGGAAGGGACTTAACAAAGAATTTTAGAGAGCTCCTCCGAGATAGACGAAGCGTTATTAGAAACATCTATAAAACATGAAAACAGACATGGAAACAGACATGGAAAACACCAAAGCAAGTCTTCCAAAGATCTCTAAATTCAAAAAGAGGTTCCAACCTTAAATTGGCATGCTAAAGGATGCTATTAGACAGATAGTAACTGATTCAAAAAAGATCAAAGATGAAACATATGTTTTTCAACAGTAGGAAAATCAATATTTAAAATACCTACTTACCTCCTACTTACAAAAACATCTGGTATAGAAGATGCAGTTACATCAGCATTCCAGTCATTACCAAGTGGAAGGCTAAAGGAATTGATGAAATATCTAAAAATCTAACAAGCAGTACAAGAGGAATCACAAAGTTTCTAACCAAGCAATACAAGCAAATCTGGAGAACAGCAGTAGCTTTAGTCTGGAAGAGAGCAATCTATTGTACAGTACACATATCACTCCCAAAGAAAGGAGACTTAACAGTGTGCAAGCTGTTATTTTAAATTTCACATCTTAGCAAAATAATGCTTAGGATTACCCAACATAGATTAGAGCTCTATATGGAAAGAGGGTTACCAGATGTTCATGCTGGCTTTAGAAAAGACCAAGGAACAAGAGACATTATTGCTGACACATGCTGGATAACTGAAAAAGCCAAAAATATCATAAAGAAATCAGTATATGCTTCTTTAACTATAGAAAGGCCTTGTGTCAATAATTTGAAGCTGTGAAAATTGTTCAGGAAAATGGAAATCCTAATTAAAACCTATAATTGCCTTTATGAAAAATCTGTACATAGATAAGGAGGTCGAAATATGAATGGAAACAAATTGGCTGTCTGAATTGCAAAGAATTAAGACAAAACTGTATAATCTTCCCTTATTTATTCCACCTATATGGAGAACATTTATTGAAGAAATGTGCACTGGATGAAGATGAGATTGGAAGAAGAAACAGCATTAACATATGCTACACTGATGACACTACTTGGATAGTTGAAAAGGCAAATGACCTGCAAATTCTTATAACAGAACTCAAAGACAGTGAAAAAAATGGGACTGGATTTAAAGATAAAAACATCAAACTATTAACAATAGGTATAACTACTACTGTAGTCTTTGAAATGATAATATAAATACTGAAGTGATGAATAGCCTCTGCTTTTAGGATTAACTATTAACAGTAAAGAAACTAGCATTTCAGAAATACACCACATGATAGGATTCCATAGAGTAGTATTGAAGATCTTGGAAAAAATATTCAGATGCCAGGTTGTGTCTGAATCTGCAAATAAAAGATTCATGCAGACAATTGTTTTTCCTGTGATACTCAATGAAAATAAAAATTGGACTTTGAAGAAGCTGGATAGAAAGAGAACATCCATTTGATGGCATATAATCAATAAATATTCACTTAACTGTAGTTGATGTTACTGCATGTAATGCAGCAAAAAGTTCAAAGACAATCAAGGAAAGTTTTATTAAGATAGAATGAGACATGAATTTCAGATCACAGATCTTAGTGGGAATGCAACAATGGCAGCTTTCTAACCATTATTTCTGAACTCCAAGCCTGTTCTCATCTCAGGAAAAATTTTGGCCCCAAATTAGTCCTCTGTCTCATTTGTAAAAGGGGTTATACCACCACCCTCATAAGTGAAAATACTTAAGTTGATAAATATTTAACTTTCCCTGAAAAGAGTATTTTATTATAAAAATATGCATGAAAGTTTGGTTCTTACATATCGACTATTACAAAGAATGGTTACAGGAACTGAGCATGGCTAGTCTAGTGAAGAAAACGACCAGGGGAGACAAAATAACAGTCTTCCAATATTTGAAGGGCTGCCACAGAGAGGAAGGGATCAAGCTATTTTCCAAAACACCTCTAAGCTAGGCAAGGAATAATGGATGGAAACTGAACAAGGAGATTTTAACCTGGAAATAAGGAGACATTTTCTGACAGTGAGAACGATAAACCAATGGAACTACTTGCCTTTGGAAGTTATGGGAGCTTCATCAGTTGAGATTTTCAATAAGAGATTGGACTGCCATTTGTCAGAAATGGTGTAGGATCTCCTGCTTGGGCAGGGGGTTGGACTAGATGACTTACAAGGTCCCTTCCTACTCCGTTAATCTGTAAATCTGTAAATATTTTTGTTACATTATTATAGTTCATTTCTGTATATTTCTAGGGATTTCTCTCTCTCTTATTATAGTTTATCTTACCAATAATGTAAGGAAACTTAATAACTTAGTTTTTTCTAAGTTCTCATTTTTCCTTATTTCCTTAAATACTATTGTATTTCACATATGGTTATCTTTATATTATCTATCATTCTCTGCACTATTTCTATATTTATAGTTTTAATCAATTTGATTCATTGTAATAACTTCCATTTTCAAGTCAGCCGAAAACCTTTAATATCTCTCTCTGTTTCCTTAGATTCTCATTAACTTCTTTATCTTCTCAAGGTTGAGAACTTTCCCTTTGATGCTATTCTTCCTTCCCCCCTCAACTCTAAGGTAAATAATTTCACCTCTCTGGTGTTACTCTTAATCTTTATTATTGTTATCCCTCTTCCTCCCTCCTTCCCTTCTCAGAGTTACTTCCTTGTTATTCTCAGCATCTTCTTCTAACTGTAATATTCTCAATAAGAGCAGCTGTTGCCCTGCTTCATTTGTTGAAATGATGCCATTGGCCAAGTTTTCCCTTCTTAAGGCCTTGCTCCCACTGAAATGTCCTCTGCTCCAGAGCTTCCCTACACCCATCCAATCTGCACACTTTTAACTTTTTTCCTCCAACTTGTCTCAGTGAAGACTTTCCCAGCTCTTTCTTTGCCGGGACACCTCCTCATCTGACTACTTTGTCTACTTTATCTTATGATTGGTTCCTCAGGATCCAAATGCTGAAACTTTTATCTTTTCTATTTCTTGTTTCCTTTTATCCTCTTTGTTTTCCTTCTCTTCCTGTCCAACTACAACCAGAAACTCATTCTGATATTCCGATTAACAGTAAGTCCAATTAACTGTCCTGTTATTTTTTAAACACTTTCAGTTCCACATCTCACCTTCTACAAAGATAAGCCTTTCATGTGCTGTTATACATATTATTCTGGTGAAAAATGGCTGGCCATTGAGATTCAGTAAGGAAAAAGAAACATGGTTCATCTCATGAAATACAATGTCTTGAGTTGACCCATATAAAATAGCTCTCTATTAAAAACAATTGGTTTCTAAGCATGGCTTAGATATTCAATGGACATTAAAACTATTCGAACTAGGATTGCACAAGCTAAATTAATTAGGTTGCCTTTCGCACCATGTAGAAACTTGGCTTTCACAAAGCTTTCAAAACATGTAGTAGTCTAATTGCTATAATCAGAATTGGATTCCAATGCTGTAAAGGGGGTCCAGATGAGAAAAGTCTGTCTAAGAAGCTTTTGATGCTATGCCACCTTTTCAAGGCTACTTCTTCAAGTACAGAAAGCAAAGTGCATATTAATTGGTATAAATGCAGCATTATCTTATTTCTCAATAAAAGACACTTTTATAATGAAGGACATTCAGTAAATGAAGAATGTATATATTTAAATGGTAGATTTTCTTCTATAATCCTCAACAAATGAACCATTATTACATCAATACATCAAGAAAGGCTATGATCTCTTTTTTACTTTTTTTTTCTTTTGTTGCAGTAACTTTTTTTAAAAAAAAGCTTTAAAAAAAGAAGATAGACTATTTAAAGAAAGCAGCTACCCAGAGATTTAGGCAGTCAAAATTATTAGCAGCAGCCTGGCTTTTCTTCCTTAGCAAGCTCTTAAGATCTTAGTGCTGAAAATCAAAAGCAAATATCTAAATTATGAAGGAATTATTTTACACCTTTTTAATTGAAAGGGAAACTAAAATGCTATGCTGAAATTAACTTCAAGTACATTTAAGGTTAAATTTAATTTGCCTATTAATATACATACTGAGAGCAAGTTTGGTGTTGTAGTTAAGACATCAGCCAGGAGCTGGTGAATTCTAGTCCCGCCTTAGGTATAAAGTCAGATGGGGAACCTTGGCTAGTAAATTTCTCAGACCTTTCAATCCTATCATATCTAGTGATATCTCCATATCATTGCCATGGCCCTTGGGCCTTGGACGGTCTCTGTAATTTGCTTTGATGAAAATGTAATATACAGTAGTCCTCAATTTACAGGCACAACTGAACCCGAAATCTATGTTGCTAAGTTAGAAATTTAAATGAGTTTTGCCCCATTTTTTCTTGCCACTGTTGTTAAGTGAATCATTGCAGTTGTTAAATTAGTAACATGGTTGTTGGGTTAATCTGGTTTCCCCATTGACTTTGCTTATCAGAAGGTCGCAAAAGGTGATCACATGACCCAAGGACATTGCAAACATCACAAATGTGACTCAGTTGTCAAGCATCCGAATGTAAATCATGGGACCGTGGGGATGTTGCAATGGTTATAAGTGTGAAAAATGGTCATAAATCACTTTTTCCAGTGCCGTTGTAACTTCGAAGGGTCATTAAGCAAACTGTTGCAAGTCGAGGACAACTTGTAGTTTGTGGCTTGAGCTTTTGAACATAACTGAAATGAACAAACTGTCTTTCTTCAGAGTGTGACAAGTGACATCTATGGGATTATTATTGACGATTGGCACTCCATTGACTAGGATTACAAATAGCTGGCTTCAGCTTCTCTGGGAGATATTTGTGTAACTCCATGTCCAATTCTCAGATACTATCTGGACAAGCATCTGCCTACATGATGTTATTTATCATCACAATGTAGAATAGTACACAGTATTCATAGGCTTTGGGAAGTCTTCAGAAGTTTATGGGTTTGTGAAGTTCAGTATTTTAATCTATTTAATTTGACATAAAAGGATAGAATTCTGTTATTGTTTTATCTGATACATACAGTAAAACTGAGTTGACTATTAAAAGTGCTCAACTCAAACTCCATAAATTCATTAGTTTTATTTATGATTTCAGGTGGGAAAAATTACACAGATTCATTTATTTTAAAGAGTAGTGACATGAAAGAGTTCGAGAATTTCTAACAAAGCTCCTCTCCAGTCTCTTCATAGTAGGGCCACTGCTGCCAATGGGCAAAAAAGCAGTAATGCAATGGAGACATCCAGGCTCTCCACCTTTTGATGTTGGTGAATGCTGTAGGAATGCTGAATAACAACATACTTAACAGATAAAAATGTTACTGTGCTATCACTATTATCTTTACACTAAACATAGTCAGGACTAATGATTTCACCAGCTGTTCCAAGGCAGTCGTTTCTCTCTTTGACAGGTTCAGATTCAGTTCAGATGCACCCTGCTGCATGATTCCTGACCTGCTGCCACAGGGCACTGCCATTACCTTCCCCTCTTGATACAGCCACAAGATGGCATTAGAACACTTTGAGTCTCTGGAAGCAGAAGGGGTAGCAGTTGTGTCCTATTTTTCGTAGCCAAGCACTGCCCGTAGTCATTCCTGTAACAAGAAACTGGGTGTTACTGAACTCTCCTCGACAAATGTCCAACAGCACTATGGTGAACTTTGATACAACCAATTACTTCAGACAAGAAGCTTGATACAGATATCAGTATCTGTTTGGCAGCTTTTCAGAAGATAGTCATCAGGTTATCAACTAAAAGTATTTTATGATTTTCATAGTGCTGTGCTAAAATCTGTCTTACACATTCTCTCTCTCTCTTTTTTTTTTTTTTCATTTCCTATGAAAAAAGACTTCTGGTTTTTCTGGGGAATTTCTTCCGAATTTACCTTAATGGTGTTTTTGAGTTTCTTTTGAAAATGGTGGAAGTTGTCATTGCTGGTTTTGTTTTCTGTTCCATGCCTATCACTTGGGCCTCTTTGATTGCTATACTTCTCACCTTGATGGAGCTATTTGCTGTTGGGATTCTGAACTATGACATGCCTTAGTTCATTTGAGTTCCAAGTCATTCTGTAGACTACTAAATGTTGGCAAAGGTTTAGAGAATACTCTGCTTCTTTCCTCTCGTCAAGTGGACATCTGCAGCAAATATTAACTAGTACTTATGCAAATAGCTATGTTTGTGATTTCCCTATTCAAGTATGGTAGGATTGCATCCTTGCCTGGGAATTTTAGAAGCTGAAGTTCTAAAATTGAAGTTTTCAATGAAGTTCCATTTTAAGATGGGAAAGACTATTAAACTTCGCACTTTCAGGCAAACTAGGGATGTCTCTGGAAGATGTTTGGGTAGAGCATAAGAAAAATGTTGGGATGGATCTGGAGTCAAAGGGAGCAGATTTATTTGTTTTTTTCAGGAAACTAAGATGTTTCATCTACATCTTTAGAATCAATTCTATATGAAGAATTGATATGAAACTAAGTAGGCTGGAGTCCCTGTCCTGGGGGTTTTATTTCATTCACGTCACCCAAATAAAGAAAACATTAACTATCTATTTATATAAGATACTAAAGAGGATGGTTATTGTGCTCAGTAAATGTATCACTTTCCAAATTACCCAAACAAAGCACAGATGAATAGTGTCTCAAATCATGCTTGGCATTGCATGTTACTATGCTTGTAAATAATGGCACACCAAAGCAAGAGGCTGGAATTACACCCCTCCAGACAGCTATTTGGTATAAGAAAGAAAAAGGCACACAAGCTATAATGCCACACATTAAAAGCATTTAAATGGTTCAAAACTAGCATTAGAATAGTGCATAAACACTGCTCTCATGCTCTCATAGGAGTCCAAATAAGAATTTAAACAAGGAAAAAACAAAAACAAATTGTAATGTTTTATTTGAGATATGGAATAGTCCTCCAGTACTGTATTAAAAGTTATGGGAAGACATGTGACTTTGTATGTTGCTACAACTTTAAAAGCACAATATAATGACGTGGGAAAATACCCGAACAAAGCTGAATACCATACATATAGATATCCACGAAAACTTAAGAAAACAAATATGTATGTATGTATGTATGTAGGTCTAGGTGTGTTTGGGTCTTTTCCTGTGTAAGATTAAGAGTATCTTGGCAATGTTTTGGCGAGTAGGACCTCGCCAAAACGTCGCCAAGATACTCTTAATCTTACACGGGAAAAGACCCGAACACACCTAGACCTACATACCTGTACCCATGAAAATCTCCGAATATATATATATACACATACACATATACATATATACACATACATATATACACATACATATATACACATACATATATACACATACATACACATACATATACACATACACATACACATATACATATAGTATTTAACAGAAACATTGTTTTGGTTAGTTGCATAGAAAAATAAAGTGGTTGTCTGTGTTGACCAGGGAACCAACTGCACGATCAATATTAACTTCTTAAACTTGCACAAAATCAACCCACTCTCTTTAAAAAAATAATAATCATGATTTAGTTTTTAAAATGCTTTGTAATTTTGGATGGTATTTTTAAGAAACAAACGAAGTCCAGCTTCTGCAGATCTGACTAGCAAGCACAGCTGAACCCTTGAGAAAACTTCTGGGTATTCACAAAACAATTGCAATGGCACCGGTTTTCTCTGTTCAAAGAACAGTGATTTGCTAGAAAATGAAGTTTCCCCAAAATGTTCTCACATCTCAGTATTTCGTATTTATCTACTCTTTTGTTAAGCAGCATTATTAATTTATAGGAATACTAATGGGACTTGTGTGAGGCCTGGAGACATCTGTGGTAATAAAGATAATGCTATAATCTGACTCTGTTTGCAATACTACAGCTAATTATTAATTTTTTAATTAAAAGAATAGCAAAACAGGAGGTCAGATGGGCAGTAAGTTTAGTAGGAGAATGATAAGATGAAAAAGAGGCATGTTCTAGGCATGTTCTATCTGAATTTCAAGGTAAGGATTTTAAAGGGAAGACATGAACACATGTCAATCTATACTTTCAGATATGTTTTTATTCTCCCCTACTTTCTATGGTCATATTTTTATTTATGTATTCTTGTCTCATTGGAAGTTAAAAGTATTTCCACCCTAATGTATACCTTTTCAATGATCTGTATTTGATTTCAAATTTGCATAATTCTTGATTACATAAAGTTGAAATTTCTGCTTATGCTCCAGGTTTAGGAGATGGAATGAATAGCTGCATTATCAGAAATCAAATTAATAATATGCTGGTTCCAATGATAAACATACTGTTTTCAGTAGCCCAGAGTTTTGCAATCCTACATCCTCCCACTTTCCCTGAAGACTTGCCAAAGATAAGCAATCATGGAACATAGTGGTTGAAGATATTTTAACTATAGAATATATCATTTGTTGACTTTTCATTTTTAATATTATTAGTCATGTCATGTTATTGGAATACAATAAACTGTAACCAATTTGAAAATGACAACTACCTTCCACTGTAATTTCAAGACGTATCACCCTATCTACAATCATCTGAAAGATGTTATCCTTTTTTGTTTTGTTTTGTTTTTGTTTCTTCTGCCTTGCATTTTATTGTTTCTAAATTGAGCTATATCGTGTGTGTGTGTGTGTGTGTGTCTGTCTGTGTCTGTGTCTGTGTCTGTGTCTGTGTCTGTGTGTGTACAGTATTCTTTCTTTGGAATCTACAGATTCACTCAATTCATCTGCAACCTTATCTACTCTTTACAGTTTGGATACACACATATGCACTGGTAAGAATTCTCCAAAGGTTCATCATAATTACATCCATATTCTTCTCTATTACTACTGGCAAATGGTTGAAAAAGACTCTAGATGCTATAAGCATTTGTGATTCTGTCTTTCCATCATCTTTTATTAATGGCTATGCTTATGTTGCTAATATAAAGAAGAGATGTGCATGAACTGAAGGAACTAAAGGCTGGGGCCAACTGTGGTTATACAGTAAAATATAGGCCTTTGAGTCAGACTTGTCTTCTGTTAACTACATGAACAAATCCATGCAGGTCTTCAAGACTAGGCTGTTCATAAAAAAATATGGAGATTTTTAAGGAGAGATTGGACTACTATTTGTCTGAAATGTTGTAAGGTTTCTTGCTTGTGCAGGGGACTGGACTAGTAAAAGGTCCCTTCCAACTCTGTTACTCTGGCACATGCTTACAGATTCAGGTTATATAGAATAGCAGTCAGGCATCACCCAAGGTCATCTTGGCTGATGAGGATTTGAACACATGTCTCCACAAGCCAGTCCAACACATTCAGCCCTATACCAACTTCAAACTTGTAAAACAATATACAAAACATTCTCTCTCCCCATTTATAAGCTGGATAACAACCCAGCCAAGGTCAAGCAGTTTTTGAGGATCACTGAATTCAACAAAAGAGAATACATGTGTATTGTTCTATCCCACTAAATCAATGGGATTATAGAATGCTTCAGCTTTGCCATTAGGCTCCATCTCCCTCGCTTTCCTTTTTATAAATATATATGTGAAAGGATTATTCAAATATATCTTTTCATACAGGGTTATATACAAACACATGTGACTTGAATGCTTTTATATGTCCTTCAGGACAAAGCAAAACCTTTTAAAGATTTGAATAAAGTAGTTTCTACTTCCAAGAGAGGTTTTAGCTCAGCTTTTACTCTTCTGCCACTATACTTGTTCCGTTTCTTTCTTTTTTGTTAGAATATTGCTGAATATCTTCAATGAAAAGGAAGATTCCTTCTGTTGAGGAAGATTTCATTTAGGGAAATTGTTTTTGATATTTGTTCCTCTAGGGCGTAAGAGGGCCAAAAAAAGATAACAATACTTTACATAGATATCAATACTTTTGTTACTTTTTAAGTACGTTTTTTAAAATGGTTTGAAAGGCTTTTCTCCCTGTCTGAAGCCTATTTAGTTCATAACACATTTTTAGAATTTTATTTTATGCTTACACACAGGTAGTGGCATAGTTTAACTGAATTATTACAATGGCTCCCCAAACAAAACAAAAGATATGAAAATATTACCAGAGGAACACTTCCAATATGTACACTTCCAATTTTCCCTTTTTCACCAGCGCCGGTATCTAAGAATGTTTAAAGATTGTACTGGTGTGAATTGAATTCATTCATATCACTACAATGCTATGATCTTTCAGATTTTGTATTTTCTTTGTTGGCAAACCAGACAGGAAACACAACTAGATGAACTAAATCTACTTTATTGTAAGGCTACAATGCAGGTGTCAGCAACCCTCGGCTCTGGAACTGCATGTCGCTCTTTTGTCCCCCTGCTGTGGCTCCCTGTTGGCTGAACCCACCACTGGCTGGCCCTGCCCCTCAACCTCCCCTCCCAGTCACTCCTCGCATGGCCTGAGAAGGTAAGGGTGACGGTGAGGAATGGAGACTCGCTCCATATTACAGAGTGGGAGTGAAGCGCCCCTGTACTTTCCTCTCATCTCGTGGGCACTTCTTCTGGTGCTTGTTGGTGCTGTGCGCACCTCGGTCGCTCAGAGAGATGCAGGACTTGCTCTCTGCCCTGAGACACTGGTCCGGTCTGGCTGCAGCTGATGGTCCATGTCATAATGGGCTCCAGGAGGAGGAGGGGATGCCATCTCCCCCATTGTGAAGCACGCTAAATCTAATTGCTGTGCAAGGTGCTGTGAGAGTGCAAATTTAATTTAGCCTGCCCACTGGTCTGGATTGGAGTGAGTGATGTCAAGTTGGCCATGTCCACCCTGGTTTTGTGGCTCCCTGTGTTTTCTTTTCTGTGGCAAACGGGTCCAAATGGCTCTTTGAGTGTTTAAGGTTGCAGACCACTACATTAACAGAATCTTGCAAGTCTGAAGATACTTGATGCCACTTTTAATTGTCTGCTCAATTAGGGTGAGTTCTTCCTAAGTTCCTTTAACTGTTGAGTGATTGCAAGGTCCTCTCTCTCTTGTCTTGTCTGATTATTCCCTAAACAGAATCTCTTTCCTTCATTCCTCAAAGTTACCCACACATTCCATTACCTGTTTCGAATTTTGCAATGCTAATTGCCATTGGCTATAAAACATGTCACATTAAGTTTAAACTATAAATGTAGTTTAAAATATAGAGATATTTTTTTTAAAAAAAGTAATTATAAATGTACAATGGGAGAAAGATATATCTAGGTTTATATGGCTGGGGGAAAACGAGTTAAATGTCATTTTTTTAAAGATGCAAAGGAACGAGGGAAACTGGGACTGCCTGTTCTGAAATTATATTTTACAGATGATAGATTAATAGAGTTGGAAGGGACCTTGTAGGTCATCTAGTCCAACCCCCTGCCTAAGCAGGAGACCCTACACCATTTCTGACAAATGGCAGTCCAATCTCTTCTTGAAAGTCTCCAGTGATGAAACTACCACAACTTCCAAAGGCTGTTCTGTTGGTTGATTGTTGTCACTGTCAGAAAATTTCTCCTTATTTCTCAGTTGAATATCTCCTTGTTCAGTTTCCGTCCATTATTCCTTGTCTGGCCTACAGGTGCCTTGGAAAATAGCTTGATTATACTGGGCATTTTATCATTCTTGGTGGTTTTTCAAAAATGTTTGGGTTTAAATTTTGAGTTCAAATACAAAGAATTTTAGAGACTAATATTCAACTGAAATCAGAGATTTCCTTGCTGGAGCTAATGAGCAGACAATTAGAATGGATGATTGATTTTGTACATGGGAACTGCAACAGGATTCTTATAGGCACAAAGATGAAAAGAATCTGAAATACCAACACTGGAGGAATGATTGGTGAAGATGACAGAATTTGCTGAGCTTACCTATTGATCAGGGAATAGACAACTACATTTGTCAGTGACTAGAAATCTTTTATGGACTTTTTCTTGAAAATAGGAAAAAAACGAACTTGGGATTTCTTAGTTTGATAATTACAAAAGGTAGACTATGAAGAGAAGAGAACCATGACAATCTTATAGAGAGAGGGTAAGATGCAAATGTATTTATAACTGGTGTAAAAATAGACCAAAAGCCACTTCTTTATGTGCTTTTTCTTTTTTCTTTTTTTCTTTTTTTGGTAAGAATTATTTTTCAAATAATAATTTCTTTATTACTTATTCGCTATTTTTTTTTACTTTACTTTCTTTTTTTTCTTTTAAATATGAGCTGGTTTTGTCTAATAAATATCTATTTTTAATGAAAATATTTTTTAAGAAAGTAATTATAAATGTGCACTTTGTGATATAGATCTTTGTGGCAATTTTCTTAATTACCCAATTCATCCACAAATGGGGCACAATGGACTTAAATTTATAGTTATAAGGTACATATTAGTCAAAATATTTATGGGAATAAATATATGGATCAATCTATATATACCTTATTTCAAAGTAATCAGTTTTGTTATTGTTGTTATTGTTGTTAGGAAGGTAGCTTTATTTAATTGGAATTCACAATTTTGAGTTGGGGTTTGGGGTTTAAACACAAAATTTATTCCTCAAATACATTATGTTTTTGTAGAAAACTTTTTTAATCATACACTTCTTTTTATGATAACTTTTCAAAAACATGCTCTGAATTTCAGACATTGAATGGAAAATGGCAGCAACTTTCACTGAAAATCATATAAGGAAATAAAAAGCAATCCTGAAAATGAATCATATAGCAAAACAGAAATCAGCAATATTAGAAATGCCCTTAGTGAAAGTTGTCCTCTTTGTTTTTACAGATGCTCTCAGCTCAATCTACCCTATAGGTTTGCTATTATAAGAATGAAGTGAGAGAAGAATCTCATATATGTGGCTTTATGAACTAAAATGAAAAGGTGCAGACATACATCCATAGATGCCATGGTCTAACTATAAAGCATACTTACAGAAATTTAATAGTATAAAGTGGTTTTGGTTGCTTGTTTTAGTTAAAGTAACATAAAAGACCTGCCATGGAAGTTCCTTTACCATTATATTTTTGAAGTTAATTTCAAACTTTCTATTGTAATTAACATAAATCTTAAAGAGCTTCTCTTTCCAAAGTACAAATAGACTTTAAGACTAACAAATAATTACCGGTGACTATAATAAGTGAAATGATTTGATTCTCTGTCACAATTTCTGTGCTTATATTAATAAGATTTGCTATGCACAAATAAATAAAAATTTAAAATAAACCCCTGGTTTATATAACACATTAAAACAATGGCTATGTTCCCATCATACAAACTCAGGTAGTCTTCTGAAGAAGCCAGGTATTATAATAAATGAATACCCAACCTCTCAGGCAAGGGAACTCTATATAGGATCAAAATTACAGCTCTGAATTCTCAAAGGCAGTGATGATAGTCTTCCATGATGCAGAAACTATATAAAGGGATGTGGTGTATAAACTCATTAATTCATCTAATGCCTCTACTGGTTCCAGCAATCAGCAGGAATACCAAAATTCTTCTATTCCACTTTTAGTTAACCATTAACTAAATTGCTGCATTGTCCAGGACTTAGAATTACTTTTCTACTGAAATCTCACTGGCTCCTACATTTTGATGATATTAATGCACAACAATGTCCCTCTTCCACACTGGAAAGGAAGATAAAGGAGAAGAGAAGGAGGGTGAAATACATTGCCTATTTTAGTCTACACTTAATATTTATTTTTTCCTCGCATACATTTCAAACCATTTCTTCCCGTTCTATATCTTTATGCACTGTAATGTCTGATGAATGGAACGGTATTTTCAATACTTAAGAGTTGGTGCCTTTTCAAGTTTCAGAAGACATGATACATGGCAACAGGCAGACCAATTACTAGCACAAGTGTCCCACAGTATTCACTAAAACACTAAAAATCCAATAAAACAACACTTGCTGATTTAGACTACTTTTTTTTAAAAAAAATGACATTTTCTAAGATCATCACATCTTAAGATTTTATGTGATAATATTCAGCTTGCATATTCCTTCTCACAAGATTTGAAATTTATGAATAGGATTTTGTGAGATTGTAATATGACTTAGCAATCTGGCAAAGTTTCTACAGTTTTGTGGGGAAAGCTTTCGTGAGCTTTTGCTGAGGTCATCTGATGCTGCCAGGACTTTGAAAATTGGATAAGTCTTAGAATAGTGTACACAACTCCAAATAGATAAATAAAATCTGGATATATCCCCACTTTTGAGGTGACCATAAGCTTTTTCTTCCTTTTAGGAAATCCTTCTCTTGTTGAGATTAGAGATGAGTTAGCTCAGAAAAGAGAAGTGATTGCTATTATCACTGATTTTTGAATGAATTCCACAAACAGTCTGCCAGAAAAGCATTTCTTTGGACTCTAATATTATCTACTTACCTATGGCTCTGTAATCTTAGATAAGAACCTAAAATCCCTTAAAAGTTGCTAGCTAGGAGTAACTGGGAATAAAATATGCTGAATGTTTTGGGAAGGAGGGGCTGTTTTGAGGTTTTATTACACTTTAATAATACTTTTGTTTAACACCTGCATTGTTTGGCCTTGAGAAATTAACAACTCTAGCATAACTAAACATCAAAGCAAGATGCTTGGTTTAAAAAGAAACCAGAATGAACTGTGAAACTATCACCTATTAGCAAAATACAAAGTACAGATAGCAAAGTTTATACTTTCTTATAGTTCAATCCTATGCATAGTTCTTTTGAGATAAACCTCATATATTTGTCTGGACTTATTTCCTACTAAGAAAGTTTCAATAATTCAATTTTAAATTATAATTAGTTCACTCCAAGTCAGCATGCAAAGCAAAATTTTGAGAACAAAACCAAACTCAGATTGATTTTCAGCTTTAGAAATCACAGAACATTCAACAACTGGGTGTATATAAAAAGTCCAGAGCAGCTAATAGTCCAAGACTTTTAAATGCTTACCTTTTTCTAACAGCATCCAAATATGACTTTGGGCTTAATATGAATTCCAAACTTTTATCCTCCAGGAATGGAACAATTCTAGAAGAGTCCACTGACAAAGGTTCCATGAGTGAATCCCTGTATGGCCTGGGAAAGCAGGACTTGACAAAAGAAAAAAGAAAAATATATATAATGCTGAGATGGTAAGCCATAAATCAGCAAAAGGACATGCATAGATTCATATGTAGAGACATGTCTAAATATCATTATTACCCTGAAATGAGTAAAGCAGACCAAGAAATTGATCTAGGGCAATTTGCCATGGCCAACTTGCCACAGCCACCTCACTGGAGGGACCAACTTGCTGCAAGACATCCTACGATGGCCAACTCACTGTGGGACAAGAGTTTCAGAAATATTAAAGAAATGGTGGAACAGAAACATTAAAGAAAGAATGCCAAAGGAAAGGAAAAATGAAATGTAAATGACAAAAATTAAAATAAATGTTAAATAATTAAACTGAATTATTGAATTGTCCCACAGTGTTGTTCAGTGCCAAGTTGGCCATGGTGAGTTGTTGTATGGCAAATTGGCCATGGTGACTTGGCCATGGCAAGTTGGCAGCACCAAGTTTTCTCATTCTGCCAAGAGACGGAGCTATTCAGATTAGGCCTCCCACCAAATTAAAATTTTACTTATGTTTGGTGGAAGAAAGAGGGAGAGGGAGAAGGAGACAGATTTACTTTAGTGGAGTGCATCATCGTGAAAACTCTTATGACAATCAACTGAACACAAGTCAGTATGTAGGTATAGTTGTATGTATCCTCATTGTAATACACACACACACATATGCATATGCTGTGTGTGTGTGTGTGTGTGTGTGTGTGTGTAATGATTATTGTATGTTGCTCATACTCACTTTTTGTGAAATTGTGGCCATATAAATGAGATCAATAAATAAATATGAAACATACACATATACATTTTGAAGGGTCAGCATCTAACTGAACTGTGAACTGTAAAAACTGAATGTTAATTTTATTTATCTATATTGTTTTTATTTACACTGCTGATCCAGTTTATTAGAATGGAGGAGCACTTCCATATTTGAAAAGGGGAACAAAATCTTGTCCATTCTTACACACCATTTTTACACTCTTAGTGGACAATGTTATCAGGCTAAACATAATCAAATGTATACTTTAATTTTTTTTAGATTTTTTTACTTATCTTTATAAACAACTTAAGGCAGTGAACATACCTAACGTATATTTCCCCTCCTATTTTCCCCACAATAACAACCTGGTGAGTTTAGCTGGACTAAGAGAGAGTTAGTGACCCAGCCGGCTTTCATGCCTAAGGCCAGGACTAGAACCTATAGTTTTTGTGATTTCTAGCCTTGTGTCTTAATCACTAGACCAATCTGGCTCTCTATTACACCAAGACCCTAGCATCAAAATTTTCAATGTATAGATTGAAAAGTATATAAAATATCTAACTGTCATGGATAACACAGTCATATTCCTGGGGGGAAATGTTGAATCATCACACACACACACACACATTTCTTCTTGAAAGACTTTTCAGTAACTCTAATATTCTTCTTGACTCACATAGATTCCTTCCATCGTTGATTGTTCTTTCAGTTATTAGGGGGGAAATGAATCAAAAAATCAATTCTGATCTTCAAATTACTGAATCTATATTTGCTGTTTATATTGAAAGAGATAAAGGTATTATCCATCAGACTCTTTATTATTTATTTATTTACCAAAAAGGAGAAGTGGTTCTCCATACTCAGGCAAACATGTAAGTCTTTTAAAGGTGATAGAGAGCTTGAATATATCAATTCTGTCATGACAGATAGTCCTTCCTGAACTTGGTTCAATTCCCCTTTGAAGGAGGATGGGTGGTCTAGAAATATGATAAATAAATAAATTAAATAAATAAATAATCCTTCCTTGTAGAAAGAAGCTGTAATTTATGGGAATATTCAAACATACAAGCATATGTGTGAATTTCAGCAGAATAATTTTGTTAGTGTTTTGAATAGAGGCCCAAATAGAATAGAAAAGCTCTGAGTTAAACACAGGGGAGATGCAATCTGCCTGGAGAAATTACCAGCAATTTTTGATGTAGAATAAACAGCTGCTTGTATTCCTAAGAAATTGGAATCTATGGAGCAAGACATTTATCCTAGATCCTGCCCCCTCATCCTAGAAGCAAGTATTTAAGAGTATTTCTATGTCAATCAGACTTTTATCTATCATCATTTACCTGTCTTCCAAACTCCTTTAACTAGAAGTCACACAGTATCACAAGGATAAAAAAAGAACAATCTGAAATAAATAGATGTCTTACATGGAAGCAGTTAGATATTCTGGCATAGGTGCCTGATACAATTCTATTCCGGGGACCTTCTGGAGAATGTTAGAATGATTTACTCACCATTTCTAGGAACAAGACACAGTTTGATATGACCAAGCCTTCTCGCAACAGAGAATCTCAAACAATTTTCAGAGGGAACAAAAAAGGGCTCAAGAGACAATTAGTATTAAAGAGTCAGGATTTTTCATGCAACCAAAGATAATCATAATGATTCAACTCAAGTATGGTTAAAAGTCGTAATTAAGCAAAACTGCTTTAGACAGGCATTTGTTGAAAACTGGTGGTTAAAAAAGACTAATAAAATTAAACATGCAAGAACATTTTAGTTTTCTTTAAATCCCTTTGGGTCCTCATGCAAATTTATGACTAAACCCCCAGTGGCTGAAATGAAAATCGGTAGGATATGCCTTTGTATTAAATATTTCTTTTGCCAAAGTCAAGCACAAAATTACTCTATTTAAAGAGAAATATAAAACTAGCTGATGCATATATTTCTGATTTACAGAAAGTCATAGTAATTGTCTTAATGTTAATCGTATTGTATGTTATGATTCTATATTACTCAGAAATAGCAAAATCTTCATCCAGTAATGAGGCAGTGAGCAACTCAGAAACCTGAATTAGAGGCCTTTCTGTCACATTACTTATTATTATATGCATGTTTGGAACATTTGCTAAATCTATTTATCAACACATGTAATTATGCAAAATTGAGAAAGGCAGTTCAATAGCACTAGATACATGCTATTTTATTTGAGATAAACTTCTAGCAAAAGCAACCAAGCACAATTCAGTAAAAACAGCTAAATAACAAGTATCTACTATTGCCTTTTGGAATAAGCAATGTTGGATACTATATACTTACTTCTGATTGTCCAGTCATAGTGTTTCATTTTATTTGATTTGATTTTAATATATTTCAGTAAGTCATTTAACAGAAATCTATGCATGCTACTCAGAAATAATCTAGTTCAGTGGATTTCATATGCTTAAATAAGTAAGTAATAAATAAGTAAGATTGCATTGCATTGCATTGTTAAGAAAGACCAGGTTTTGCTAGGTAGCCCTATATTTTTGTTTAATTTGAACTACACGTTTCTTTTGGTTTTTTTCTAAGAAAACCAAATTCTTCCTTCCTACCTCACTCCCCACCTTTACTAACATTGGCTAATCATCCATTACTTTTTAGCATTCTCACCTGAATAAATCCTCAATAATCAAAGAGTTCATAAAAACCATTTAAAGCACTGCATATCTTTACCTAATATGTAGATAGCAAAGATAAGTAGCACAGATTTTACCCCTACAATGGTCTTGCTTCCTTTAAGATTGGCCTGATAGGAAGAGAGAATTTGGCCTTGCTTTCTCAGAATGAATGCTTTTTACAAAGAGCAACCTGTATGCCAACCTTTTTCTCATCATCCTTCCTCTGAAAATCTCCTATTGATTTTAAAAACCAGATGGGTCCACTCTGTGTTATGAAAATCTAAGCTGACCTTCTTTTTCTTTTATCCTGTAAAAGAAGGGGGGAGTATATGTTTATATGTGATTGGAAAAAATATGGGGTCTTCATTTTATTTGATTATTTGCTACAGTAGATTTAAGTTATAATACTACACAATAACTACAGTACAAGTGTTGATACTGACTTACATAAAAATAAAATTGATTTGGGGGGTCAAGTGATAGTACAAAAATGTACTTCATATTTTTACATTAATTTTACAAATGTTCATACAGTATTTGCATAAATTGAACCGTATTTTTGTAAATGCTTTTACATATATTTTCCTTTAAAACATTTGATTACATAAATATATAAATATTTATCTAAAGAAACTCTGTACTAGTTGTGGAAAAAGATGAAGTATGTCATACATACTGCATAAATGCATGTTTTTTTGATCATGACTAACTCTCCCTATAGAGTGTGTGTGTGTGTGTGTGTGTGCACGCACATGCACACATACACACACACACCCTTTAGGACAGAAACCACCTTCTCTGCTTATTTCATCCCATGAGTTTTAATTTTGTTTTAGAGGGGGCTTCATTGCATATTCCAGAAAAGTACATTGGTTGCTGAGCTTTAACAGGGCTAAGGAATATGTGCAAGGAGTGGGAAACTAAATTGATGGATGGATGGTTAAATGAATATAAATGAACTGATACCTTTACAGGAAAATAACATTTCTTTTCTTTCCCTTTCTTTTTTTATTATATAGATCAGTAGGTTTTGTATCTGTAATTCTTTCATATCAGCAAACTCCCATGTAAATCATTTCCCCCCACCTGGAAGCATATTAAAATCATGCCGGTTTTTTCGTTTAAACAGAGCCCCAGTTTCTCTTCCCCACCCCCATTTGCTTATCAGTTCATCCACCATTACATTTTAAATGAAATTGCAAGGGGGGGCCCTCCCCTAAATTCGAGGTTGATGTAGGAAGTCAGAAGCCCTACTTTTCTTGCTTTAGAAAACTGACCTAGATTCAATTACAGATAGAGGAGAAGAGGAAGATGACACCTTGCCATTTCTCTTTCAAAAAATTACAAAAATGCCTTTTTCCCCATATGCCAGATGCAACAACACACCCGTCCCTTTAAAGGGGCAGGTGGGGGGGGTCAAAAAAAATGGGGAGAAATTTGCTTAATTCGTGGGTTGAATTCTGTCGCCCCACCCCCAAAAGTGTCGCTGCTTTGGGGAGAGAGGGGGCGATGGGGAGGAGGCCTGGCGACTCCGCGGAATTATCCTGGTGGGGAATGGAGGAACCCCCCAAAACCAAAAGAACAAAACTCCCCAACTTAGCCTGCGGGGCGGAATAAAATACCTTCCAGATTTGAAGGGCAGGCCCAGGCAAAACGCCCGTCTCCTTTTTAAAGGGGTCCTTTTTAAAGGGGTGGTTTGGTTTGGTTTGGTTTGGTTTGGTTTGGTTTAGATCCAACAGAAGGTCGCTTTGAAGATGTGGCCGGGGATTTGCAAATTCTGCTTTTCCTTGCCGCCGCCGCGCGCCCCCCACCCCCTCCGCGGCCCTCCTCCGAGGTTTCCCTTTCGCTGCAATATTTACAAGGAGGAGACAACGCTGTGATCCTCCGCTTAGTCACTTTTATCACTAAATTAAGCATATAAATGACCTGCCCCACGCGCTTCTCCTTTCCCTTTTCCCTGACCCCCCCCCCCTCCCCGCCGCCCTCCCAGCTCTGATCTCAGCCTGAAAGGAGCCTGGACGAGATAAGGAGAGATTGGATTCCTCGTGCGGAGCGACCGGGCTGCTTCTAAGGCAAGAAACCAGCTGACAGCTCTGCCTCCCGCGCTCGGCCGGCTCCCCGTTCCTGGGCTGGCCACAGAGGCCTTCGAGGAACAATCCCTGGACGGCGCTGCTTAGTCCGGGCCTCCTTCCAACTTCCCTCCAGTGAAGTGTGCGGTTGTGCGACTCGTCGAAGGCTCAGGGGTGAGAGCGGACGGGTGAAAGGACCTTTCCTTTAGGAAGAGCCCCGAAGCCCGGGTCTCGTCGGGCAAGTGAGGCAGGCAGGCACCCAGGTCCTTCTGTCCGCTCCCAAAAGAGATGCGGGGACGCTGCTTAGCGGGTGTCCCGGCGAAGGAGACTGAACCGCATCTTCAAATTCAGATATTCAGTCAGTGGAGGAGCCTCATAATTTCTAGCCACCGAGATAAGGCTCCGGAATATCCGAATAATACTAATATGTATGTGGGAGCGCTCTTTTTCCCCCCCCTCCACTCCGTCGCCCCCTCCCCCGCGGTATTGAATTGCACCTTGGGCAACAGTGCAGAGTCCAGAATCTTAACTTCGCCCGACATATGTTTCCAGTAGATAAGTAAACAATCTGGACGTGAAATGAAAATTTTAATTAAGGCAGTAATGCTATTACACCTCAAGTGTGCAAATCCCATTGCATCGCAGTGTGACAATGGGTGGTGGAAAGCGCGCGGCGGGGGAGGGTGGGGGCCCTGGGACCACAAAGCCCCGGCGAGGGAGCCGCAGCCAAGCCGGGCGGTCGACGGCACCAGCTGGACGCAGCAGCCCCAGCTCTTCTCAGCCTTTCCTCTTCGGAGGAGGGCTCCTTCTCGGTTCTTGCTTTCCCAAGTCAGCCGAAGTCCCCTTCGGAAGCGGGCTTCTCTACCTCTTCGACTCCCGGACGAGGCTTTTGGTCTCTCTTCGGCAGACCCTACAAGGATCTGAACGCTTCTTGTTCAGTAGGTTCGGTGAAAGCGTGTTGGGCTCTATTGAAATATAAAGCAAATTGTCCCAATAAAACGCGCTCAACAACAGACGCGCGCACGCACGCACACACACACACACTACACGCTCCCTCAAACTTAAACAGAATCCTGCCCTGCCTTTGATGTATTTATAAAACACTCAAACTGCAGCAAGGGGTGTGAAACAAAACGAAAGTGTTTTTTATTGGGGGTGGGAGTGCGGGAGCGAGGCAACCCACGAAAAGGCTGGGAAAGTTACGCGACGAGAAACGAGGAAAGCCGGAAACTACCGAAGGACATCAAAAGACCTTCCGTAAAGTGGCCGGGCCGGGATCCCGCTTCCCAATATTACTTGGAAAGAGACTAAGGCAAATGCTCACACCCGTCTTCCTTGCCACTTTTTCTGGGGTCCTTGTTTCTCCGGGATGCCTCCAGATATAACACCTCTGCCCCCGACGGTGACTTTTGCCCTGGTTTCATTCCGATTCCTCTTCAACCCCCCCTTTATTTCTCTGCCTTCTCTGCCCCCTTCGCCTCCGGACCTGCTCTCGGAACATAGGAGAGCCTGGAGGAGAAAGTTTCCCTAGAACCGCCTGGTGGGAACGCCCTTTGAGTGAACTGAAGCGCCCCTAGTCAGGTGCTAGACGATTTCAACTCCAGGTGGACGCGGGAAGGGACGTGCCCGCTCGATCCCACCCTTTGTCGTAGAATTTGGAGAGATCGAAGCGCGTGCGGAGCCGCTCGCAAAAACTTGGCTCCCGCGCGGCGACTCCCTCCTGGAAGAGAGTTTGCACTTTTACAGATCGCTTGGAGGCAGAAGCTCGTCGAGGGAATCGGCGTCGATGCCCGGACAGTTCCGCCTCTGGGGACGTGTTTTTTTGTTTTTACCTGTGCACCCTTCCCCCACCCCTTTGAAGATGCGTCGCCAGATGTCTAATGCAAGATGCAACTAGATCAACGGAGCTCGTCGCGCCTCCCAAGCTGACAGTTCTAGATGCCCTTTTTCCCAGTTCAAGGAGTGGCTCAAATGGCCTTCAATCTCCCTCTTCGTCTCTTCTTTCTTTGATTGTCTGTCTGTGTCTGTCTGTCTGTCGCTCGCCCGCTCTTGCTCTGTTTTTCTTCCCCAAAACACACACACACACACACACACACACACACCTTCCTTTTGTTATTTTTGTTACTGGCCTTATTGTAAAATGTCTTTCTTTCAGGCACGACGTATTTAGCCTAGGGTAGAAAATTAAGATGCTGTTATTGATCCCCGGTTCCTTCTCACTCAGAGTTGTTCATATTGTGCGATCAAGAAAAAGCTGTACAAAACAAAAGCACAACCACGAATATTTGTGATTTCCAGGTAACTTTCAGAATAGTTTTGATAGCGAGCAATTTACCCCCTTCTATATCAATTGCCAAGACTTCGCGTGGCCTGAAAAGTTTCTTGCTAAACGCTCTGTTGTTCCCTTGATATCCTGCTCAGAAACAGCAGCAAAGGTTAGCCAAGAACTGCGCATTTTCATCTGGGACTAAGCGAGGGGGCTAAACTTCTTAGAAAAGATGAGAAAGCGCCAATGAGGGTCACGCCTCAATCACACCATGATTATGCCTTTCTAGGAATCCCTTTCTTCCTAACGAAAGATGAGGGGGGGAAGAGGAGAGGAGGAGGAGGAGGAGGAGGAGGAGAGGGAGCCTCTATCTTTGTTGTTGTTTTCTTTTCTTTTCTTCTCTTCCTTGCTCTTTTTTCTCTCCCCTGTTCTCCAAAGATTTCCCCTTTCTCCATTGAAAGAATTATTTGAAATCAGTTGTGTGTGGACAAGAAGGACACCTGCTGCAGTACATTTGCGCTTCAACTGATGTACGGTGCTATTTGTCACCCGCAAATATGTCATTATTTTGTCCCTGATTGCAATGAATCCTAGGTTGTAATCTGAGGATGTAATCTTCAGCATTCTGCTTTCTCGGAAGTAAATCTATCCGCATGGAACGGATTTATTTGTTGGTAAGATTTACAACCAGTTTGTAAACCAAATTCAGATCTAAGGGCCATTCCCATCCATAACGCTCAGCCTTTCCCCTTCCACTGGCCACCGGTTTCAGGGAAACCTCCTTCTACAAACGAGGGATCCCTCGTTTGGGTCAGGGTGGCTGTTGGTGGAACCTAACAGGTTTGAGGGGACTCTTTTTCGCAGGGACCTGCGCCTTCCAAACCAAAGCTGCATCAGAAGGCAAGCACCCCCACCTAATCCATTTCAGCTCCCACCGCCCGCTAGTCATTTTCTTCACTTCAAAGGAAGCTCCCCCTCGCCTAATCTCCAAATCTCCCCTTGCGAAATTCTAACAACCCTGTAGTTCCACCTCCAGCTTCCCCAGATATTCTCCCTGCCAGGTGAGGTCAGGGAAGATGATCTCCCCCTCCTAGATAGCCCAACACCCAACACCTAAGAATAAAAGAGGGAGGGAGAAAAAGAGAGCAAGCAAAGAAAGGGCTGGTTTTTAGGGTGCCCCTTCTCTGACAGGTGTGGTCCTCCTCCTAACCCGGTCTTTTGTTTAATGATTTTTTATGGGGGGAAAGGAGACAGTTGTGGATAAACAGGTTTGACAGGGACCCTCTTGACTTCACTCTTTCCTGCCTATTTAGTTAATATCTTCTTTCACTCTCTCACCTCCTTCTCTCTCCCCCTCCCCCCTTCTGATCTTTTGACATCAAAGTCAGTAATCTGTTCATTTCAGTGTCAAAGCAAACGTGTAGGTGTACACACAGAGAGACATCTGCATGCATAAAAATAGCTGCACACCTGCAAACGAAGAATCCTATTGGAAGACGGAACTTGGGAAGAAATGAAAAAAAAATGGTGGGGGCAGAAGGAGAGACGCTGAGGTGGGCAGTAAAAACATATTGAAGCTCTTTTAATACCAACTTTCTATTTTTTTTAAATCAACTATAAAGGAAGTAATTCCTCTGCACATTTTTAGCACTTTGAAAGTGCCGGCTTCCGAAGCATAAAGGATTTTTGGGGACGCTCTTCAACAAAATCGTCTGGACCGTCTATCTTTTGGTATTAAATAAGCAATAAACGCCATTATAGAGACATTGTTAGTGTTGAGAATCGGTTGCTTTTTCGTAATTCCTCGCGAAGAATGCCGTGTAGCTAAACAATCCTGCATGTTTTTCCTCAGGCAGAAATGGCTCCGTAAAGCAGCACCTCCCTTCCCCCCTCTACCTCTTTGGCGGGACGTTCCCTCCAGCAAATTACAGCAAACGGCTAGGTAAGGTGAACCCTGCCTCGCGGATCGTTAAATGCACAGAGAATTAACTGGCCGGATTGAAGAAAAGCTGCTTGGTGGCCAAACGCGTTTCAAGGAATTGCCCGCAACAAAAGGGGGAACCATCCCCGCTTGGCCCAGAAGAATCGGGCTGCCCGTGGAATGGGCCGGGGGGAAAAGCAGAGGCCCGGCTAAAACTGAGGCGGAGAGAAGCGAAGACCGACCGGCCCCTTGGGAGGAGGGGCGGGCAGGTGGGGGAGTCTCCCCGGGGCTTTTAGGAAGCGCCCCCTTTACTGCTCCGCCCTTGGGACTCTCCATCCCCGATCTGCGGAGTTGGAGAAGACCTCGAACGGCCGTCAGCCGCCTCCCTCGAGGCTTCGCCTTAAACCTAATCTCGACAGATGTTAAAGGACACTGAGCTATGAACGTTATCACGGGTCCTGACAGCTACTGTCAACTGGGGTTAAATCAGGCAGCCCGCCCGCCAGCCCAACCGGCTCGCCTGGCAGCTTCCCTCGGTCTCCCTGGCCGCGTGTCAACGTCGGAGTGTCCCACCATCCTGGTTCGGCGCTTCCTCCGACCTCGTCCCTTCCTCCGCAGAGGTCGCGCCAGATCTTAATTGCGCCCGTTTGTAAGCGGGCTCCTGCTTCCTCTTCTCCTTCTTCTCCTTTTTTTTTTTTTTGTCATGCTAAACAAGCGTGGTCCAGCCATTCTAACCTCGCTTTTCAAAGCCTCCCTCTTCGGTTCTTTTGTTTACGTTCGCCCCGATCCCTCAGTTATTTATCTGTCTATTCTTTATACCGCTTACCCTGCCATTCAGGTTCCGTGTATGTTAATTGTGTTGTGCCATTTAATTCTAACCGCGGTCTCAAAAGAGCACTTAATGAGAAAAACATCTACAACACGGATCACCCTCGCTATTCAACTCAGCCAGATGGACAACTGCGACCCTCTCTCTTCGCTCTTCCTCCCCCTTTCCCCCCTTTTAATGAAAACCCTTTCGGTAATAAAAGGAGAGAGACCTGATGAATAGAAGCGCCAAACACCGCTAATTGTTTGGGACAAGATGCTAATCTGTCCAGCTCCAGTTTTCTTCCGACTCTGTCAGAGATTCCCCCTCCCCGTCCTCCTCTTTGGGATTTTGGGAAAACCTCAACTGAAACAGGGAGGGAGGGGGGCAAGAAGAAGGCTGTTGTAAAGCAGGATTGTGACTTGAGACAAGAGGAAAAGAAGAGTTTGCAAAAGGGCAAGGAAAGTCACTAAACCGAGGTTCCCCAAGGTCTCAACCAGCTTTCTCAGTATGAGACTTGGGCTATATTTCCCATTAGCCATGGTTGCAAAGGCTGTCAACCAACCACCTTCCTACAGGCCTATATTGGATTAGAGAAAGATAGTCCACATTGACTGGAAACCATGACTGAGAGAAATTAAGGCTGCAGACCCAAACAAAATAACTAAAGCACACACACACACACACAAAAACTGCTGCTTCCCTGATAGATACTTTCAATTAAACAAAATTACCTATGATCTTCCTTGGAAACCCTTAAATATGCATCTAATCCAGAGAAATGTGACATCAAAAAGGTATTTTGCACATCCACAGTGTTCCCATCCTGCAGAGCTGTAGCTAAAGTGACCCTTATCGTGCCACCAAATCCACCTCTAACTTCGCCTCTTTTTCAGCAATCTCTACTTTCCAAGAAACCTTTAGTTTTTCCCACATGGACAGCTGTTTCAGTTTGTGAACAAATACAAAAATGCTGGTGTCAGCACTTGGCTGGCAAGTAAGGACTATACAACTAAGCAGAAACAATTGAGCTAGTTCTTAGAAAGGGGACCACAAGGAATTTTAGGGCTCTAGGCCAGAGTGGGAAGTTAGAAAATCAACACTTCCCCCGCCCCCCCCCCCAAAAAAAAGGCCACGGTAATATTGCCACAAGAAAACTATTGTACATGGATAGATTCATGAAGTCCCCAAGAATCAAGTTTGACTCAGGAATATTGTATCCTTTATCTTTTTAAAAAAAAAACATGCATTATTTATTTTACTTTCTGATGTGCTGGAAACATTTCAAGAACATAATCTTTCCATGGGGGAGAATATGAATGAATCTTGGATCATAGTAAATGATTTTCTACTCCCCTTCCCTATTTCTGCTAAGTCATCAGTTTTGTACACAGGCACCTAAGGGTAAGTCTCACTGAATTTAATGGGACTTACCTCTGATTAAAGATAACTCTCAGGCTTTTAAAGTAGATTTGGCCTCTTGTAAATCAGTTTTACTGGGACTAATACCCCTTTGGCACAAAAATGTGCTTCAGTTTTGGGCATACTTACTTTAGAATAAAATCTGCACATAATCAGATAGATTTGAGGATGGGGGAGAGAATGTGCATATACTTAAGATATTTGGGGTTCCCAGTACATAAATCTATGCACAATTACACAGAAATAAGTCCCACTTTCTCCTAGGGAATGTGTTTTGGCGCAATTCCTGTATGACAGATCACAAAATGTGGAGATGAAGGACTCATCTGACATTTCCTGGATCATGCAATACTGAAAATATATACTCAAGGGGCTCATATCAAGGAATGAATTAGAGACTTGGACTAAGTGAGTCACACTTTCTGGCTCATCTTCTATTCCCCCTTCTGTAATACAGGAAAAGACGGTGAAGAAGAACGAAGGTAACCTTAGAAATAATTGGCCACAAAAGTGTATGTATGTATTCATACAAATATATGTGCATGCTCTGCACAGCACACATGCCATAGGAAACAGATTTTAAGAAGGTGAGCAGAATTCACCCAGAGGTTCTCTGTCACTGACATTGATTCAGGCACCAGCTAGCTCAACTCAGTATAACTGTGCAGGAGAACTTGCCAGTGGATTATGCCCAGATTTCAAAACTCTCCAATCCTGTTTTAGGTTCTTGACATTTCCTTACTTTTCTGTAGAGCTACTGTTGTGCAGGATGTAAAGCCCAAGACCTTGGCAAGTCAAAGGAAACCTTTAAGTTTTCGACTTTCTTGCAGTCCATAAAGCTTTTATATGAAAGATCATAAGAACTGGAATGGGATTCACACAACATAGTTGACCGGTTGCACGACAGATTGTCTTTATTCAAAATGCCTTTTTTTTTTTGTTTTTTGTTCAACAAATGAACAGAACTGACGAGGTAAAATCCTTTTGGATACATTGTCTCCCCAATACACTTTAATCCATATTAGTTTATCACCATGTTACTCTTTTTTAAAAATTATTTTTATTCTCTTTTTATTTAAAAAAGAAAAAAACTACAGTCTGACATCATAGCTGACATTCTGTCTAAAGTAAACTTAGGCCTACTTGCACTTATTCACACAAATTGAAAGACTATCTGTTTAAAATTAAACAAATACTATCATATCATGTTTGAAATATAAAACTTTTAACCCCCCTTTAATAACTCTAAAGAGCTGTTGTGTTATTTTAATCTTTCTGACATGAAAAGCAATGTTATCTATTAGTGCTGGATGATAAAATATAGATATATAGAATATATATATATATATATAACACAGCTAAGTCTTGATTTTAATGTGCAAAGGAAAAAAAGGTAGGGTATCATTAGGTTAGAACAGTTCTGGGGTTTTAAAAATTAAAGTCCAAATAACATTCAATCATACAAACTCATTAACATTAATAAATTAAAAAAAATCAAAAGGTTTGTTGTTGACCTTTAGCCAAAAGGGCAGTTAAAAGTTTGACACATTTACAAGTTGTACAAGTTTTGGGCCAATCTGAGCCCCAAGTGCAGAAAGCAAGGAAAGAAAGTTTTCTGTAAGACTGTGAGTTTTTTTGGATTTTGGATTCTAAGGTCTTGGTGTCCCCCCACCAGCCCACCCGAAGAGTCTCATAGTCTTTGCCCAGGTGGAAGAGATTTCCCCAGGGCATCTTTCCACGCCCAAGTGGCTTTCGGTTAGGCGGATTGTTTGTTTCTGGAGTACGGTATGGTACATGCACAACATCGGTTTCCGATTTCTTCCTTTGGCCAGTCTCGCTGGCCCCATACAGATTCCAGTCGCCTGCAATGTGTGGGACTGCCAGTGAGAGTTTGGTTTGGGTGTTACATGGCTGTAGCGTGCGCTGAAGAATAGGGGTCTATTCCAGTCTTGGTCATGCCCGGGAATAATATGTAGGCAACAGGAGGCTGCAAACTGGACGCAGACCAAGCCGTACAGTTACAAGGCACCACGTAGCCTGGGTTGGTTGGCGACGGGTGAGTGTGGGTGTGCTGGCTCGGGCAACTCAAGGTGCCAAAAGCCCCATTCTGGTATCCCAAGGTTGAGGCGTAGGGCAGAGTGCTGGTAGCTAAGGTGTGGGGCACCTCGGTCATCTTCTGGATGGCGCTGGAGCTGAACTGGCTGGGGTCAAGTAAAGAGTAAGGTGCGGAGGTGGGGGGCAGGAAGGCCCTCGCCTTCTCCGGGGAGCTGAGCAGAGAGTCTGTGGCTGCCACGGGGAGCCCTGCCGCCTTGAGGGGGTCGGTATCCCCGAGGTAAGGCAAAGGGAAGACATACCTGTCCTTCTTGAGCAAGTTCTTAGGCTTGCGGCGGGGCCGGTACTTGTAGTCGGGATGCTCCTTCATGTGCTGGGCGCGCAGCCTCTTGGCTTCGTCTATGTAAGGGCGTTTCTCGGCCTCGGACAACAGCTTCCACTCGGCCCCGAGGCGCTTACTAATCTCCGAATTGTGCATTTTAGGGTTCTCCTGGGCCATCTTCCGACGCTGTCCCCGGGACCAAACCATGAAGGCGTTCATGGGGCGCTTGATGTGATCCGAAGGCTTGGACATGGTGCTGCGCGGACCGTCTGGCCCCTCCAGGAGCAGCCGCCGCTCGCTGGTCCGCCGTACGCTCGCCGGCTCCGCTTCCCCGCCTGCCTTCCAGCCAAGGCCGCCGCCGCCGCCTCCCTCTCAGCTGATCATACCAGGTCTCCCAGCAATCCAGTCCCCTCCGAGGTGCCCCGAGGGACGGCGAGCCCAAGACGGAGGCGGGCAAGCAAGGGAGTCTCCGGGCCTCGCCCGGGATGGCGCGCTCTCCCGAGGCTCTCGCTGGGGATTTCCCTCCCTCACACCCCCGTCGAAGTTGCAGGCGCTCGGGTGCCGCGACGGCGGGGCGCGAAAGGCGGCCCCGAGGAGGCAAGCGGAGGAGGCAAAGTGGAAGCCGAAAGCCGGCGCTTGGAAGGCGAGCCTGCTTCGGACGGCGCGCAAGCTGACGAGGGCTGCGAGCGGGGCGTTCACTCTCCCCAGCCGGCGGGCCCAATCAGCGGCCGGCAAGCGGCAGCTCGAGGGAAAGGCTACCTTCGGAAAGGCGAGGAGCGAAAAAAGAGGCGGGGGAGGGAGGGAGGGACTCGGGGGGCGAAGGGAGAAGAAATCACTAAAGACTCGGGATTAAAGGAGCCGCTTTTGTTCGACGGCGCACTAATAGCGGCAGCCAATAAAACGCCTCACGCCCCCTCGTTTGGGGGCGGAGTAGGAGGGGGAAAACGCCGGGGCGGCGAGTGGGGGGCGGAGGGAGACGAAAGGGCTGGATTCTAATCCTCTCCTTTCTTGCGGAGGGGGAGAGAGAGAGAGAGAAAGAGAGAGTCACTTTATCAATGGGGGCAGCGCAGGAGTCAAGGGCAAAGGCGCACCGCGTTTCCTTGGCGCTCGTCTTCCCTCTCCCCGGATCCAGCCGGGCTGGAAGAGGGGGCGGGGGGGGGGCGGGGAAGCGGGGAGACCGACAACGGGAAGCACGCGGGGCGTCGAAAGTGAGAGCAAACCAAGAGGAGCGAGCAGCGCCCCTCGTTCTCCTTCTCTCTCTCCCTCCCTCCCCCTTAAGGGGGCTCTCTCTCCCGAAGCCACCTAAGTTCAGGCCGGACGGAACCTGGCGAACGTTAATAGACCGGGCAGGGCTGGGTCTGGATGGGAAGCAAACGCGGCGACACTTCCTTCGGAGAGCTCTGACAAACGGGGAGAGAAGGGGGTCGGTATTCTCCTCCCCCTCCCCCTCCCGCTTCCTCCGAAGAATTTGCTACAACGGAGGGCAAAGGAGGGAACCCACTGAAGAAATCCAGTCCCCGCTCAAAGGGACGCCGCGAAAATTATGAAGACGCTTTTGTGGCGGGTTTCTCTCAGTGGCCCCCATTTCAAGAGCTAACCTCTCTCTCTCTCTCTCTCTCTCTCTCTCTCTCTCTCTCCTCCGTCCTGGGGTTTTATTGTTATTTTCAAGCTATTAAAGATCGGCTTCTAAGAAAACGAAATACCCATAGGAGCCCTTTCTCCCTTCCACGCCTGTTTTCTTTGAATAATTGCTGCCTAACGCAAAATGCCCTTGGGCTTGGGGGAAAATATTTATTAAATGGAAACCATTTCCCTGAAATCCCCGAAGAGGCCGGATTCTTTTAAGGGCGTATTGGCTTTGTGCACCTGCTTAGTTTTAAACCGGTCCAAAGGCGGCCTTTTCTCTTATTTTTGCCCTTAAAGAGATTTTTTTCCCCAATAATTCATAACAACACAGACTCCAGTTGGCGGTCTCGGGTTTTGTTTTTTTTTTTTAATAGACGGTTTTCTAGCTCTCCCTCCCCCCTCCCCCTCCCCCAAAAAAGATGGGTTAAAAAAGCTGCGACCCGCTACCCTGTTTCGCAAGGCGACGCTGCATTTCCCAATTAAAAGAGAAGAGGGATTGGGTAGGTATTTGGTAAATTGAGCCATCTTCGATTAAGCTTCGAAGCATACACAACACAGACTCTTTATAGTCAGTGTCCATACACGCATCTACATACAGTTATAGGGAAACCTTATGATCAGGGTAGCAGGTAAGAAGAGGGGTGGCTATTCTGCTTTGCTTTCCTTTCGATCATCAGCAAAGAAGGAACCAAATTTGCTGTCCCCACCCCACCCCTAAGCTATCCTGCCGCCGACCTTCGCCAGATCTCAGACCCCTGGATTTGGCAGGACCTGGGCGCCCTCGACGGGAAACGAAGCTTTTTCTTCTGAGCACTCCAGCTTCTTTCGGGAACCCCACTGTCCGCCAGGGCCGCCGGCTTTCTCTCATCTTCTTTGAAGTTCTAGTCTTAAGTAGACAACCCAAATTCCCGTTTAGGGGCCCGGCAAATATGAGCTGCGAGTCGTTATCCGCGCTTGGCAGCCGAGAAGGTAAATAGATTGATTGGAAAGAGTTGCGAAACACGAGTCATTTTTCAGCCAGATGCATTTTCCGTCTCTGCCCGGGGGCGCTCAGTGCTCGCTCCCCAAGGTATATTTAGAGGTTACATACGTACGCCAGACAAATGCCTGGTTCATGCATATGAAAAGAAGTCGTGCTTTGCAAGGTGTACCGGTATGTGCGGAAGCGGTGTGTGCGTCTCCAACAGAATCGGTTCGATTCTTTTTCACCTCGGCTACACGTTACCCACCCAAGTGGGTGGAGTGGAGGGTAGTATTCCGGCCTCAAACCATGACATCCCCAATTTTGAGTTGACTCCAAGGACAGCTGTCGATTGTGTACATGGATGTCCCTGGAACGGAGTTCTATTGATAGGACAACTTAACAATGTTAAAAATGGCTTTCTGTTCGCTTATATGTCTGTTTTGAGTGGGTGTTAGTAACCACGGTTTTTTTTTTTTAATGCAAGTGGAACCTGACTTGAAATTCTTGCCTCCAAACCAGAAAAGCTTCGTCTTGTCTCCCTGTAGCGATACACGCCCATACATACATTTTCCAAACACACCGTAAAGCTCCCGCCCCGCTCCTAAAAGAGAAGCACAAAAGGTCTGTATAAGGCGCGTTTCTTCTTCTCCTCTGCGCTTCCTTCTTCAGAGGCGCCAATAGCTACAAGCGCGCAAAAAAGCATCTGTACTTATGAACAGTGTGGTAGCAAAACCTCGCCTAGCAGCCCCATACGGAGTCTTTTCTCCAAAAAGGAAGCGATCTCTCAGCGGAAGAAAAATCCGAGCAAGCGATCAAAAGCGTCCGGTTTTAAATGGATCTAACTCAACTTAAATGCGCGTACGCGTACATTCATGTGCCGCGCGCGTGCTCTCTTGGCCGACTCAAACTCCTGGTTTGAGAGATTATCAGTTAGAGATCTCCGAAATTCATTTTTAGAGTTTTCACTACAGCTGACATTGTAAAACCCCGAATAAAAGCGGAATACACGGTGTTATAGTAGCCTAAAATGGGAGTGTGTGTGTGTGTGTAAGTTTGTCACAGCCCCACTATTTCCCGGAAGGGTTTTGGAATGGGATTCCAGTTCGCAGCAGCTCTAGAGGGAGGGGTGGGGGTGGGAATGAGAGCGCGCAGAGAAGCGCTCACCTGTTTCAAGCATCACAGAGTGAGAAGCACCCAACAAGAGATGCACATCTCTTGTTTGTCTTGCCTTTAACCACTGGACAAACATTTTCAGTGGGGCATCGGGGAGAAAAAAAGCAATTTGTTCCTCTGGCATGAAAGTTTGGTTTGTCTTCCTTTCCGAAAACTTCTCTGCATCCATTCCACCAAGGAATAAAGTACTGCTACTGATCCCGAAACCGAGCGACTTTCTCCTCTACCATTTAAGAATCCCGATAGGTGGAGTCATTCAAGAGCAGCCCTACTCTTGCTCACAGCAGCCTTCCAGGCATCCATCCAGCTGACACTGGCGAACTCCCAGTGTCAAACAAAATATTGCTGTCTCGGCAAATCCCTCACTCTGCCTTCATTTCTTCATCTGTAGAAGAAGCGATAAATTCTTCCAGATGCATTCTGGAAGAAAACCAAAACAACCAACCTTTTGCAAAAAGAAATGAAAACGGCCTTACCCCGATTCGTGACAAGAGTAAAAGGTTGGGTGACTGGCCAGAGGGGCTATGCTGGGATAATCAGACTTCTCAGCGGGGCCCTGCTCCCTCCCCTTCTCTCCTGCGGGATTTCCCAAGGTGTATTGCTCCTTCTTCTTCCAAATCTTCAAGTTTCTTCGGGATCTCTCCACCCGCTGAGGCTCAGAGGCCAGGCTGTGCCCGTTTTTTCGGAGGGGGGGGGTAGACATCACAGAGCAGGTCGGGACTTTTAAGAGATCAGGTTGGGCACTGTGGAAGTCGGATATAATTTTGGGAATGGGAGGCTCGGTCGGGATCGGGCACCCTCATCATTGGAGAAGATATAGTTCCTTCTTTCCCAGAACTCACAGTCTTTCTATTTACCGAAATATCTTCTCATAAAAAATGCTAAGCATCGCTATCGGCCGGACGGAGCTTCCAGTTGGGACCGCAAATGCAGCTGGTGCCATGTTGCCCCCCGAACAAGAAAAGTCCGGCCTCTGCTTAAGTGCCACCTCGATAGCGGACCATCAGGGCGACCAATCGCTTGGGAAAGAAAGCCACGCTTTGTTAAGTATTTCGTCGGCTACGGAAGAGAAGCTTTCAGATAGCTCCATCACTGTTTGGACTATCCACGGAGCGAGGTGATAACTTCTGGGCAGACGGAGGAATTAAAGGTCCAAGTCCTAAGAACACATGCTCGCCACATACATACCTTCCCCCACCCCGCCCTTTCTCCTTCTCTTTCACACCAACGCTCTTCAGAGGTGACATATAATACTTCTGGCTTTGGGACACCTATACCTGCTGCCAGATGTGAGAGGATGGAGGTTGGGGTGTGTGTGTGTTAAAATCTTTCAAATTATGGTCCCAAGTTATTGCAAGATTCCTTAAAATGGGCTCCTGAATAAAATTCCAATGAGGAAATCCCAAAATGAGTGCCAGAAAGAGGGAGAGAACCTAAACACATCAGGGATCTTAAGAGGTAAGGCTAAATAAATGCTACACCTGATGATTCACCTTCGGGGTCTTCATTTGAAAACAGTCAACAAGTTGGTTAAAAGTCACCAGTCAAATGATCAAATGTCAGTCCGAATTCTTAAAATTTGATTCCAAGCTCACCACTACCACCACCCTGACAAAGATTAGGACAGGAACAACCCAAGAGAGTTGCCAGCAAAATGAAGTACTATGAAAAGGAGCAGCCAATTTCCTCTCTGTCCTCAGGTATCTCCGTATGCTGGGACAGATTGGTTTTTCTCCCAGCCTGATTTAATTACTTGAAGTTGCCTTTTCAGAACAGGGACTCGAGTGCCTGAAAGTTATTGGTACTGAGAGATGAACAACTTTGTTGTAATGCTGGGACTGAATGGCATTCAGCAGAAACCTAAACATGCATTAAAGGCCACAGGCAAGGATGTTCATGCATTTGCAAGTGAACTGGATTGTTTCAAGCTCTCTTTTCAAAATGCTGCATCAGTAGCTTTGTAAATCTGAGAATTGTTGAAGAAGAATTTTAAAGAAACACTGTGTACAAATAGTATTATCCCTCCTTCCATTCCACCCATCCACCCATCCAACATAACTTAACAGCTAAAAAAAGAACGATGCTGTGGTAAAAGATCCAGAAAATGCAAACTTTGAGTTTAATTGGAAAGAAACTACTGGAAAGCCATTTGAAAGATTACAGTTTTAGTTCTTATTAGCATAAATAGTGGAGCCTCTAAAGAGGAAATCTCCAACCCATAGTCCCAAGGCCTAGACAGCTAGTAATGCAGCCTTATAAAATCATAAAATTTTAACATTATATAATATAATTAATAAATATATTAATAAATATATAAATATATCATAAAATTTTACATTATCTCATTTTATATACATACATACATACATACATACATACATGTGAAACTCAAAAAATTAGAATATCATGCAAAAGTTCATTTTTTTCAGTAATGCAACTTAAAAGGTGAACCTAATATATGAGATACACTCATTACATGCAAAGCAAGATAGAACAAGCCGTGATTTGTCATAATTGAGATGACTATGGATTACAGCTCATGAAAACCCCAAATCCACAATCTCAGAAAATTAGAATATTGTGTAAAGGTTCAATATTCTAGGCTCAAAGTGTCCCACTCTCATCAGCTAATTAAGCCATAACACCTGCAAAGGGTTCCTGGGCCTTTAAATGGTCTCTCAGTCTGGTTCAGTAGGAATCACAATCATGGGAAAGACTGCTGACCTGACAGTTGTGCAGAAAACCATCATTGACACCCTCCATAAGGAGGGAAAGCCTCAAAAGGTAATTGCAAAAGAAGCTGGATGTTCCCAAAGTGCTGTATCAAAGCACATTAATAGAAAGTTCTGTGGAAGGGAAAAGTGTGGAAGAAAAAGGTGCACAAGCAGCAGGGATAAGCGCAGCCTGGAGAGGATTGTCAGGAAAAGGCCATTCAAAAGTGTTGGGGACTTTCACAAGGAGTGGACTGAGGCTGGAGTCAGTGCATCAAGAGCCACCACACACAGATGGATCCTGGACATGGGCTTCAAATGTTGTATTCCTCTTGTCAAGCCACTCCTGAACAACAAACAACATCAGAAGCGTCTTACATGGGCTAAAGAAAAACAGACTTGGTCTGTTGCTCAGTGGTCCAAAGTCCTCTTTTCTGATGAGAGCAACTTTTGCATCTCATTTGGAAACCAAGGACCCAGAGTCTGGAAGAAGAATGGAGAGGCACACACTGCAAGATGCTTGAAGTCCAGTGTGAAGTTTCCACAGTCTGTGTTGATTTGGGGAGCCATGTCATCTGCTGGTGTTGGTCCACTGTGCTTCATTAAGTCCAGGGTCAATGCAGCCATCTACCAGGAGATTTTGGAGCACTTCATACTTCCTTCTGCAGATGAGCTTTATGGGGATGCTGACTTCATTTTCCAGCAGGACTTGGCACCTGCCCACACTGCCAAAAGCACCAAAACCTGGTTCAATGACCGTGGGATTACTGTGCTTGATTGACCAGCAAACTCGCCTGATCTGCACCCCATAGAGAATCTATGGGGCATTGCCAAGAGAAAGATGAGAGACATGAGACTGAACAATGCAGAAGAGCTGAAGGCAGCTATTGAAGCATCCTGGTCTTCCATAACACCTCAGCAGTGCCACAGGCTGATAGCTTCCATGCCACGCTGCATTGAGGCAGTAATTGCTGCAAAAGGGGTCCAAACCAAGTACTGAGTACATATGCATGCTTATACTTTTCAGAGGTCCGATATTGTTCTATGTACAATCCTTGTTTTATTGATTGCATGTAATATTCTAATTTTCTGAGATTGTGGATTTGGGGTTTTCATGAGCTGTAAGCCATAATCACCTCAATTATGACAAATCACGGCTTGAACTATCTTGTTTTGCATGTAATGAGTCTATCTCATATATTAGTTTCACCTTTTAAGTTGCATTACTGAAATAAATGAACTTTTGCACAATATTCTAATTTTTTGAGTTTCACCTGTATATATGATATATATGATATATGATAACTTAATTTTTTATGAGATATATATATCTATATATACGTGGGCATGACAATTCCTCTTCACTCAATGTGGCCCGGGTAAGCCAAAAGGTTGGATACTCATGTTCTAAGGGAAAATGCCATGTAGGTTTATGCACAGTATCTCTGTCTCTCTGTCTCTACCCATCATTTCCCAAATAAACTTATAAGCAAATCCATACGGAAGTCTGGCATTCAGTTCTTCCACTAATTGGATTTGTTTTTAACTGGTATGCCACTCAGAGTCATCATGAGTAAGGCATACTATAAATGTGATTGACTGAAAAATAAATAAGCCAGCTTTTGCAACATTCTTTCCAGGCAGTCTGTTTTTATAGCTTTTTATTTATTCCCTTTCAGGATCAGTACATGTAAATGAACCCTTGTCTTTGGAAGGCCACAGATAAAGTTTCAAAATTAAATCTTCTGAAACTAACTAGGTCTTCAGTTTGATCTACTTACTTGATATTCACAGATGGAGTATTCACAGACATTTATTCAACTAACAGATACAAATAGGATTGGACTGGAGATAGTACCAACAATTAACTCAATAAAAATTTTCTTACAAAGGAAGCCTAGAACTGTATAATATGATCTCAAATAATTCATAATTTCAAAGCAAGGTATTTCAACATCTGCATAAACTTTGAACTAAAGCAGCCTTCCTGCAAAAATCTAAGTAAGAGGTTGTGCAATGTGCATCCATCCTTGCTCTAGTTGGCCTCTCTATGGCTTTCATTACCATTAACTATGGAATCCTTTTGGAGTAGCCTAGAGAACTGGGCTGGGAGGGATAATTTTGTGCTTGTTTGCCTGACGTTTTAATAGTATGTCAATGTGGTGGATTTTTAACCAATAATTTAAAAGCCAGGACTATAATTTTCCAGAGACTTGGTCCCATTAAACTGAGTTAAGTTTAATTTCAGGACTGTGAATATATACAGGATTCTACTAGGAAAAAAAAAAACATTTAATTTATTTAGAAATAACTTATGTCCTGTTAATATTATATTTGTTAGTTTTTTGCTGTCGTTAATCATGAAATCTTGACATCACAAATAATTTTTACATGATAGTTTGCAGCCATAAAAATATAGTTAGCGCCATTTCCTATGAAAAATTCAAATAACTTCACTCAAGATATAATTCTGCTTCTAGCACATTGTATTTTTCCAGTAGTGTTCTAGTTACAATGTTTTGATTTTTGGAAAGTATGATTCTCTTAAATAACATGATTGCAGGAATACATAGGAATCTATGCCAATTACTGTATTTCCTTCTTCTGAACTTTAAATTTGTTTTAAAAGTTGTGTATGATGATTTATCATGTTTTAAAATAAGAGATATTGAGAGAAACTTATGCAAGAAGTAGACTGCACTTCAAACTTACCAAGCTTATTGAGATGATTCACGGCCTAGTTAACTGAGACCTTAAATATGTTCATGTAAATGTAAATTATCTGAAACAAAGGGATAATTTAAAGTTTAGAGTTAGGACAGAATCCTGACAGATAACCTTTGTGAAACAAAATGAAATGAAATTATTTAATTACTGATCAGCTTTGTTCTCCTTTAGAAGAATACTTCGATTGCATAAAGTAAACTTCAATATATCAGATATTATATCCACAAGAAAACCAGCCAACTACTAACCATTAACTATAAGTAAAGAATATACAAATAAAAGTAGGTTTAGTTAGAGAATAATTAAAATCACAAGTACTTATAAGCAGGAAATATTGTATGGTCTAACTGCCTATGAGTTATCCAACTGATTTGGGGTTCAGTTCTCATGATGACCAGCCAGTACCAGTAAGGAAGTGTAAACATAATTCCAGCAGCATCTTTTATGTTTCCTAAAAGTGGCACTGAGAGTCCTTCTGTTACTGAAGGTAATGTGTAGCAGTCATGATTAATAGTCACAATAACCTTATCCTTCATGTTTATGTCTAGAGGGACACAATTCAGCAGAAATAGCAGCCATTCAAAGAAAAAGTTAAAGCCAGTTTGATAAGCTTTCAAATGAAATGCCTTTTCTAAATAATGTGTTGTTGTTCTTGTTGTTTCCAACTCATTTAAGCCATTTAAGAAGGAAGCTCATTAACTACTCTAAGAAGAAAGGTGAAAAACTGTGGTATAGTCAAGAAAATGGCCCCTGATCGAATTCATATTTTCGGAGACTTCAATTTAAGATGAGTCTCTAGAGAAAATCATAATAGATGAGTTATTGGGCAAAGGCAACCTTTTCCATGTAGCTGTAAACATATCCAAAGTCAATACAATTTCAAAACACATCCTATAATACTTATACTAATAGTAGCTGCGAAATGTTTGCAGAACAATCTTAGACATCTTCCTTATAAGCCATTGTTGCTTCAAATATCTTCAAAATACTGAATTAGCACAAAGGGATGTTATTACAATTGAACCAGTCCTACACTATACAGTACATGTTTTGGGGAGGAAAGCAATAACGTTTGGAGGCTATTTTTCTTTGTCTTCCCTACTTCTGTAAAACCAGCCAATCACATTCATCAGAAAACTTGATGTTCTATAATTAAGATAAGTTTGCAGTTAGGATAGCATGGAAACTGCTGTTAGTTGATTTACTAAAAATCACATTTCTGTGATTGTGTTCATACGATAATTGGAATCTTGTTGAGTAAATGATGGTCAATAATTTAAAGTAACAACTCTGATAGTCACCCAGGGAGTCTTTGATTGTGGATAGAATATCAATTGTGAACTATTATTGATAATATTCCTTATCCAACTATTTTTGCTGCAATTGTTTTAGCTTAAAATGTTTAGGAAGAAATTCAATTACATTATTAGCTTTCATGCCTAACCATATTGTGGGCTATCTTACAATTTGGGAAAATGGGTTTTTAATAGTAATCTGTTCATGCTTTGAGATTATCAGAAAAGATACTTCTCTAAGTATCTCTTTTATAGGAAACATAACATCTTACAAGGGTGTGTATATATATATATACAGAATACAGAAGCCTGATGATGGCAGATGAGATTCTGCCGAAACGTTGCTACAACTTTAAAAGCACTATAATGACGTGGGAAAATACCCGAACAAAGCTGAATACCATACATGTAAATACCCGTGAAAACTTAAGAATATATATATATATACATACATGTATGTATGTATGTATGTATGTATGTATGTATGTATGTATGTCATTCAGCTTTGTTCGGGTATTTTCCCACGTCATTATAGTTGTGCTTTTAATGTTGTAGCAATGTTTCAGCATAATCTCATCTGCCATCATCAGGTTTCTGTATAGTGTTCGTCTGTGAGTCAAACTTTCACAGCCGTTTCAGTTTTAAATTTGGGGCTAGCCTACTGCTGTGCCAGAATGGTTTTTTCTTCATCCTGATTGGTTGGGATACCTCCAGCTCAAACACACCCCAACCAGGCACCCAGATGAAACCTAGCTTCCTAATAAATGATAGCTGTTCATTTACTTGGAGCCAAGCCGCACTAAAAGCCTCCAATACAGGAACACAATGTTGCCAGCCAATCAAGACAAAAAAAAGCCACAAAACAGACAGAAGATATTAGAAACACCAATCAAGCAGAAAACAGCAAACTCCAAGACCAATAAACACAGACCAAGACTCCCAACCAATCAGGATGAAGAAAAAACAATTCTGGCACAGCAGTAGGCTAGCCCCAAATTTAAAACTGAAACAACTGTAAAAGTCTGACTCACAGACGAACACAATACAGAAGCCTGATGATGGCAGATGAGATTCTGCCGAAACGTTGCTACAACTTTAAAAGCACAACTACAATGACATGGGAAAATACCCGAACAAAGCTGAATACCATATATATATATATATATATATATATATATATATATATATATATATATATATATATATATATATATATATATATATGTGTGTGTGTGTGTGTGTGTGTGTGTGTGTGTGTGTGTGTGTGTGTGTGTGTGTGTGGCTTCATGGCATCATACACAGACACACACACACACATATAATGGCCCCATTTATGAAATTACCCTTTTTGCAAAAAGAAAAGAAATTGTCTAGTTTAAAACTTCAAACACTGTCAATTGTTATTTTTCCTTTTAATTTTCCCTCTGTTTTAAGTGACCCTTTGCTAGTCACCCAATCTATGTTAGGTTTTCTGTTAACTGTTTGCTTTTATAATTTTGTTTATATAATTATTGTATTTTCCATTTCCGTATCAACTCATTTTGGTCAGCCTGGTACGTAGAGGAATAAAAGATGGACAGAAGGATTTTTTCTTTTTTTAAAAAGCAAATAGAAATCCCATGATACCTTTCTCCATTTGCTTAAGGCTGTTGCATATTATTATCCCTCTTCCATTCTGCCCTCCTTGCTTGGCTATAAAACCCAAAGTTGGGGATTAGGGGTTTCTCATTTAAGAGCTTATTCCATAATCCTACTGCTCAGAAAATATCTTTGCTATTTCTAGCTTTTCTATTAATATTCCATGATACTTAGAACATAACATTTTATTTAATATATTGGAAGCATTATGATATAGACAGTAGAAATGAATAAAAATATGTTGATGTGTCACTAGCCATGCTGCTGAATTCTTCAGAGCTAAACAGAAATACATGTGTCACATATTACCAGTACAGAACATCCACAAGAAATTGCTGACCACAGCATAGATGACAAGTGATAGCCTCCCTATTTGGATATTTTTGAATTTCTATTATCTCTGTAATAATCCATGGGGAAAATCTGTCACACAGCTACAAGATGTTGGTATTACTCGGTTTATTTTATGACTTAATCTCTGCTACTTGGGTTCAGTCAAGGCTATCTGTGCTTTTTTTTTAAAAAAAAAAAAAAACTTTAAAGTTCTTTTTTATGTTATTTCAGAATAACAAAGTAATATATACCATTCCAGACAAATGGTTGTCCAATCTCCTCTTAAAAGCTTCCATTGTTGTAGCACCCACAACTTCTGGTGTGTTGGAGAATAAGTTGACTCCCTCTTCTTTAGGCAACTCCTTAGTTATTGGAACATTGCTATCATGTCACCCCGAGTTTCTTTTCATTAAACTAGACATACTCAATCTCAGCAACTGTTCTTTATATGCTTTAGCCTCCAGTCCACTAATCATCTTTATTACTCTTCTTCTTTACTTTTCTAGAGTCTTAACATCTCTTACATTGTGGCAACTAAAACTGGAGACAATATTCTAAGTTGGTCTTAGCAAGACATTATAAATTGGTATTAACACTTCATGTAGTTTGGATTCTATACCTCTGTTAATGTTGCCTAGGACTGTGTTGGCTTTTTTGGCAGCTGCTGCAGCACACTGCTGACTCATAGTTAAGTGATTGTCCAGTAGGACTCCAAGATCCCTGTCACAATTACTACTATTGAGCCAGGTACCACCTATACTATACTTGTGCATTTGTTTTTCTTACCTAAATGTAGAACTTTCCTTTTTTCACCATTGAATTTCGTTTTGTTAGATAGTGCCCAATGTTCAAGTCTGTCAAGATCCTTCTGTATCTTAAACCCATCTGCTGGGGTGTTGATTATTCCTGCCAGCTTGGTGTCATCTGCAAATTTGATGAGTTCTACATTTAATTCTACATTCTTTGGATGTTCCAGTTTGGTTTCACAGTGGCAATTTATTTTCTTACATTTCCTCAGTTCTTTGTTTGTGGAATTTATCATTAATAAAGGATAGCAGTTATTATAACTCACCCACTGTCCTGAATCTTTCTACCAAGCTTTTCTTGTTTACAGTATTTCTCATTCTGTCTATCAGATAGCAGTCCTTCTTTGAACTGATACTTTTCTTGCTCTAGTTATATAAAGTATATTTATTCATCTATTGTTTACATCACTTATTTTATCCCTTTGTGTTCACACACATACTTGGGATACACCTGAAGAAAAAAATTATTGTCACAATTAGTTTCAGATTAGCTTTGAAGAATCTAAAACCTAGTTTTAGTAGCTAGTGAAATATCAGCACATATTTACTGTTGATATTACCTATAAGCAATTGAACCAATAAATAACCACCACAGACATCACTTCCTCTGATGTCTAAGGAGTTTTGGTCATTAACAGTATAGAAGTAATTTTATTTTTGCTTTTTCCCAAGTTGCTATTATTATTTGCTTTCAGGCTTAGTCAGCAAATACTGGAATTCTTGGTGGTCTGCTCAAGTCCTCATCAAACCTGACCTGTTCAGACTTGCAACCCTGAGAGGTCTACTAGATGCTGCCATTGCAGAAATATTTTTCTGTGCTTCAGAATAATTGATATTTTCAGTATTCTCATTGTCTTGTTCCTGTGCAACGTCTAATACAGAATGAGTCTTGCCACTATCATATTTTGGCCAGTTTGCATCTTGAAAAACTCTCCATATTGCAATCCCAGATTTATTGCATACCTAATGGTCCACCATACATGGCTTGTTAGTTTCATTCAGCTTGGCAGGTCACAAGTTGTACAAGCCTGTGCTAAATGACCCATGCAGTTATTTCTGGAATGGCTAATTAAGAAATAAACACTCCAAGTGTATAATCAGGATTTATTCTTAGTATTATTTTTGCATGCTATTTCCTTTGTCATTGTTCTCAGTTTGGAAACATGATTTAACCCTATGGTAGATTGGTTAAATGGAAACCAGATGGAGGAACTTCCTAGTTGCATTCACTCAATATACATCTCTTTCATCAGCCTCCCTTAACTTGATGCCCTTTGGATGTATTTGATATAACAGCTTGTAAAATGGCAAGAGACTTGGAGAAACTATCTTATATTAATTGTAATAGATTTCCAAGTATAACATTCTGTCTCAAAATCTGTAAGTTTCATTAACAATATGAATGACTTGTAATGAGTTTGGAGCCATCTCAAAGTAGCTTCACTGGGCAAATGACAATTAAAGGTTAATCAACTCCTTGTGGAACTGAATCTTCAATGCTGTACATACATGTAGAATTGGGCACAATTCTAAATTCTTAGTGTTTTCTACTCCATCAAATTGAACTCATTATTATTGTTCTGAACATTGAACTGTGAACTTTCAGAAGTCAATCAGACAATGACTGATGGCAGTCTATATTAGGGATGTGCAAATTATTTAAATTATCTTCACATTAGTATTGTTGGCATGTCAATATTATTATTAGGTCCATGCCAGTACTGCTGGCATAATAATCTATTATTTTTTTAAATGAAAGGCTAGAAATGTTGTGTTAATTATATTTGTAAGCTTGCCTAGAATACATGAAATAGAAGGTGTACAAATATTTGTATAATACACAACCTATCATCATGTTGATTTTCCTGAAGCATGGAATTTTGCACAAAATGCCTGTAAGAGATGACCAGGTTGAGCCCCTGAGGGAGGGGACAGACATGTCATCAGTCATATGTACATATATGTGTCTATATATCTATCATCTATTTATCTATCTGTCTGTCTATTTTCTTTCTTTTATTAGGGAACAAAAAAGCAACTATAAAAATAGAATAGTGATTATAGTGATTATTACATATACTACAGTGATGGCATGATATAGTTGATAGCTGGCATGATATAGTTTATTATCAATGTGAGATTAATTCAACCCTTACATTTATTAAACCTATACCTTATAGAAAAATATCATCTTCTCATCTTTAGAATATAGGAACATTTAGAAATAGATAACAAGCTTATCTTAAATTCATTCCCTAACTCAGGGAGATCAGTTCCCCCGCCCCCATTTATGTAAAAAATATCTTCTTTGCTAAGTCTCTAACTTGATGATGCCAAAATTCTTAATAAAATAGCAAATTCCATATGTCAAGAACATAACTTAATATCACACTGATATATTTCTTTCTGGAAATGTATTAATATATCGTATAACTAAATCCAAAACAGAGCTAAGACTGGACAGAACAAAATTACATAAATTAAAGTACCTTTATAGCTCTTACTATGCCAGAGCAGTGTAATAGCCAAGAAGTGAAATGCTCGCCTCCCACTAGGAAGGTTCAGAGTTCAATCCTATGCAGCAAAACTGTTTATCAAGATGCCAAGAGAAACTAACTGCTGTGAACTCCACATAGGACTCGGGAAGGACATCCGGCCCGTAAATGCTCAACTTCATTCAATTGTCCCGACCCCATCCCAAAACAAAAGATTACAGGGTCTTAAAAAGAAAAAAAAGATAGTGCTTACTATGCTAACAAAATGGCGTTGAATGAAACTTAAATAACATGAAAACTACAACAATAAAATTTATTAAACATCAAACTTGCAACATGATAAAGACAGCATTTGGAAGCTTCTCTGCAAAGCACCATGGTGCAAATGAGATAGAAATAATTACCTATATATTACTATACTGTAATTTTTATAAAGCCATTTCAACAGTTTTACACAAACATGTTAAAAGATCAGAGAAATACTTTGTGAAGGTTCTTTTACAAGGTTTGAAACCTTCTATAACCCACTTAGTAACTAGGTTTTATGCTGCAACAATGGAAATAAGTCAAAAGCTGGTACAGGTATAAATTTAATTGACGGTTTTCAGTACCATAGTGCTATAGTTACATTGTTAAATTGCTATATTTTTTGTTTTCAGAAATATAAGGGTTTTAATTTAATTATGCTTTAATCTTAAAAATTATAATTTAATTTTAAAGTTCCTGAGAATTAATTTGGTCATAGAGACATATTTAGGGTCATAATGTACTATTATGCTAGTTCTGTCTCCTGCTTGAGATGTTTTGAGGCAGTTGTTATATTTTGTCTGTCTGACTCTCTGTTTATTTTATCACTGAATAAAGATTACTTGAGTCTTGAGTAGAATAAAAGCAATTAAATATCCAATTCCTATGTTTAAAAATTAGGATTAGTCCTTCTCTCTAATTCTTATTATTTTATGTTAGGTAGTAATGGTAATGATGTTTCACCTTTCCGCCAAGTGCTCAAGATGTATACATAGCACTTTCTCTTTCATTTTCCTTCCCAGAATAACCACCCAGTGAGGTAAGTTTCATTAGAAATTACTGACAGGCTCCAAGCCATATATTGAGCTTCTCAGTCTAACAATGGTCTTCAGGCCTATTTGTAGTTTAACACCTTTACAGAGACCACATACTTTTTTCTCCAAATGCCTCTGTTCAATTCTTAATTTGCTTTGTTCTAAATCTATTGATAATCAGTAAGCCCCTTCTGAGCAGAATGGTGATTCATAGCTATGATGATTGCATAAATAAGCTAACATAAACTAACACAAACATAATAGATCTACCCAACTATCACTAAAAAGGCAGATAATCTCTATGGATGTTATGTCTGACAACAATGACTGGCTGTGTATTTTAGAACTAAAGAAAGAAGGAGAAGCCATGTAAATGAGTCAAGTAATCTTTTATCCAATGCACATTATTTGCAGTGATGCAATTATCGTCCAAACAAAAGGTCAATTGTTTTTAGAATGTGATGCAAATAATATTATGTTTCAAGGGGATGCGTTGTTTTTTTTAAAAAGCCTCAGAATTATTTTCTTTATAGACATCAATTTGCAAGCAAAACTGGAAGGAAGGAGGTAGGTTGATTCTTTGCCAGGCAAAGGCAGAAAGAAGTGGGAAGAAGAACATTCCATTAATCAGATTTTCCATGCTAGCTCAGGATTTCTAGGTAATCATAACATCAAAATTATACCAAAAATCTTTCTTAAGGAAGACAATCTTTTAATGCCAAGTTTTCAACTTTATTCTGGCACTCAAACAGCAAAGTTAGAACTTCTTTTAAAAAAAGAAAACTCACAACTTAAAATAATGTTGCTGGAATGTCTCTGAATTAATTTCTATGAATGTTAACAAAAAGTATCCCATTCAGTATAATTTATGGGATCCCAATTTGCCTATAGTTTACATCCCAATATGTTATAGATGTTTATGTTTTTCCTACATTAAACTAAAGCACAATATAACTAAAAATATATATCTTGGGATTTAATTATTTTGGGGATTCTCTACATCATACTGTGAAACTCTGAATTTGAGTGATTAGATGATCTATATTACATTGATCTAAGTGATGTATTTTATAAAAGTAGAAAGTAACCTTGAATTATCTGGAAAATATTGCAACAGACATTCTGCAAAGGCTCCTCTTGGAAAAATAAATAATAAACCTGATAGATGATTGAGGAAAGGGGAGGGAATAAATTATATAGGCATATTTTATATTGCATTTTTGTAAAGTCCAGCCAATTTTTCCTTTAGCTTTAATCAAATGCAAACATGGTGTCTATTTCAGTTTCATTAAAAGAAAACTGTGGCTCATGAGTAACTATTTTACTCATAACATAGTAAAATATATAAGTTTTTACTATTAATATATAAGTCAATGGAAATTGCATAATTACCATTACTTTATTCTCTGAAAAAATCTGAGTTTACAGCAGCCTGAAAGCACTTTTCTGAACTCATCTCCTCTGTGTACATCTCAATGATGCTATAATATTACCTCTACCATCATTGCAACAAGGCAAAGATGTAATCTATCTATTGGCACCTGAATAACCTTACTGCCAATTCTCTTTCTGACCCTACAAAAGGCTCTGAAATTCCGATTGCCTATGTAGACCTTTCCCAGCAAAGATTACACTGAACAAGGTACTGAAACTACAATACTTGATTGTCAAATGCTCAAGTACAGTGATTCTCGTGAGACTTTTCTTCACTATAGGTACAACTGTGCACTGATTCACAACTTTTCTCCAGGATAATTACTTAGCAATCGTGTGGCCACACTGATCCTCCTCCTCATCAGCCATTATTGACAGATAGATTGCATAGGTATCCTGCCTTCTCTCTGGGCACTCAAGGCACTACCTTAGCAATCTTTGGATCTGAATGAAATAGAAAAAGACAATCATTCTCCACTGCATTGATCAAAGCCTCTGTATTCTTCCCACCAGACTTCCAGGTAGACATGTGTTCTTTTAAAGGGACAGATGTACTGGAGTCTAAGACAAGAACAATCTGAACTGCTTGTCATGCTGCTCCATTTTATCATTTCTGAGGCAGGAAGACATTCAGGTTGCTGAGGAAGATTTTAGGCATCAGTTACAACAAAGGAAGATGGGGAAGCAATACAATGAAACTCCTAGTTTACTCAGGAAGCCCTGAGTTTGAGTTTAATTATTGTGTGTCCTCCTAACTTTGATAACAGCAATTACTCTTTACTTTCAAAGGCAAATCACTCTGAAGCAACAAGAAAGAAAGAAGAAAGCATCAGTGCTTTTAAGATAGTGAGCTAAACCAAAGTGTGCGGGTACACAAAGGCAAAAAGTTCCACTATCATTGCAGATCTTCCCATTCAAAATAAAACTTTCTGCAGTTCCTATTTGCATAATATTGATTTTTCCCTCAATCCTTGTTTTTTACTTGCTCTAAGAGAAATTCATGCTGAGATGAAATGGCTATTACAGTTGTTATAGTAACATTAACATAATACAAACTAATATTTTAAAAATGTACCTTCCATGGGGCATTTGTCATCTGAAATTCAGAAGTTGGAAGAGATAGAAAGGAGGAAAGGTGAAAGGGGGAAAGTATACACAATTAATTCAGTTATACATAGTATGCTGGTCTGGCATCATAGAGCTGAAAGGTATCATTTAGACCATACTTCTCAGCCTTGGCCACTTGAAGATATGTGGACTCCAACTTTCTCAAACAGCTGCACGGACATTAATGGGCATTGACACAGCCATATATTCAGTTACAGCTTAATTGGTTTATACAGTATATAACTGGCCAAATAATATATAAGTCAGGGTAGTGTGCACAGTTAAAAACCATAAATAATCACCCTCCCTCTCAGCAGAATAACGGAGTTGAAAGGGACCTTGGAGGTCTTCTAATCCAACCCCCTGCTCAGGCAGGAAGCCTTATATCATTTCAGACAAATGGTTGTCCAATTTCTTCTTAAAAACTTCCAGTGTTGGAGCATGCATATCTTCTGTTGTTCCACTGATTGTTATAACTGTCAGGAATTTTCTCCTTAGTTTTAGGTTGCTTCTCTCCTTGATTACTTTCCCTCCATTGCTTCTTGTCCTCTTTAACACTATCAAAAACAATCAAGACAACACAAAGCCTCCTCACCCAGTGCCTGGGAAAAACTCAGGTATTCAGAGCCTTAAAAACAAAGCAGTTATTAGCCTGTATATGTATACTCTGATTCTTCACATCTTTCTTGAGTTAGGCTCTTTAGCAGTTTCAGTAAAGCAAGCAGTCAAAAAATCAAAATGGCTTGATTAGACACAACAGGCAAGTTAGATTTGCATATGACTAAGCCATATCTTCTGATTTCAGTCTCAGTTCCAGTAAGATTATTCAGGGCTTATTTCTAGGGTAGAAAAGCAAACATGATTTTTTCCTTTTTTCTCAGTCATCATCAGCTACAATATAAACTTCCTAAGGCCAAATTAAGTTGTCAGTTAAATCTTTGCAAACATAGTGTTTCTCAATTACAGCCCTTCAATAAATTTGCAAAAGGATTATAATTTAATAAAGGGTTCCCTTGAGGCAAGAGAAGGAATAGGAATCTGCAGTTGTTCATGTCTCAGCTGTCACAACTGTGTGAAAAACTAATGAGGGGGGGGGAGAGAAATGTTTACTTTTTCTTCAGATGATATCTATATAGACTGATGAGATTTTTGTTTTCCAACCACTAGATGACTCTCCGAGCTGCGTCTACTTTTAAACAATTCAAGGATAACATGGTAGGGCTCACTGAAAGTCTGTCTTTCATGTTTCTTTTAACAGTGTGTCTAAAAAAGCAGGATAATAGTTAGAATTGTTAGCTTGGTTAAGTTGGGCAGCTGTAGAAACTGAATGAATGAATAAATAAAATAAATAAAAATAATACACTGTCATAAGATAAAATACAGGCTACAGAAGCAATAATGCATGCTGACTTTGGCAACAATTAACACAGGAAAAAAATTATTTTTATCATGTGATCAGGCAGATTCTAAATGCATGTTTGAAGAAAAAAAGTGGGAAATGTTCTATACTGCAGTTTAAGCGGCAGTTTCACAATTTCAAAGTTCCATAGGAGTTCTCAGTTCTCTGCAGTGGATTTCTGTACCTGATGTGAGAATAAAGGCACCTTAGTTTCAGTTCCAAGGAAAGGAGATTCTGAATCTCAATATAGCTACTTTTCTGTTTAGGAATTTGAGATGTCTGGATTTTCAAAATATGCCTGTTTAATTCAGCAGCATTTTTTATAACCATACATTAGTCTGAAACAGGAATTAAACTGGTAACAGGTGGAGTCTGAAGCCACTGAAAAAAATGATGGGGATATGTATAGAGCTGGTATTTTTAAAGATATGAAACAGACACACAGAGTGAGCAATCATGCTGTATTTTTGAACTAAAGACTGCTACTCTTAAACAGAAGACTTCTTTGGGGTAGCCATATTAATCAACCACTGAACCCATAGAAAATGATCTCATGGCATTATGAGAGAGTGGGTTTTTTAATTGTTAGATTTATATACCTCTTTTTCCTCTAAGAAGTCCTTATAACCACCACTGCCACCAGGCTTGACCCAAAATTACCCAATAAGTTTCTATTACTAAGTGTGATTGTTAATCTAGATTCCACCAATCTTACTTTAATGTTTTAGTTAATACACCACACCGGCTCTCAGTTATTGTGGCACAAATTGCTACATCCAGACCCTATTTGATTAGCATATTATCCCAGCATTATTCCCACAAAATGAGAGATTTGGAACTGATGAAAACGAAATGAACAAACAAGAACTAAAAGAGTTAGTGTTCATGTTCTACTGTATTTACCCCAATGGCACTTACTCAAAAAAAATGACCAGGCGTATTTTGCATAATACTATTTTATGTTTTGTACTGTGACTGGCTGACTTCAAAACTGTCCTAATCCAAGTGTATTCAGTTAAGAATAGACAAGAGGAATGTACCTAGGTTTTCTTTTCTTTCCCCAAACATACAGTATATCAAGATCCACATCTTTAGTGAAACAAAGTCCTTCTTTTACTGGGACATGCAAAGGTTTGTTCAAAAAGATATTTTTTTTAGGTTGTAGTGATTCCAAATATTTTTTTTCATTTATCCTTAATCTACTAGTCTACTATTCATTTCTTCAAATATAACACAACAAAACCATTCAAACCTAATGTCTAGACATTATATTACAGCCTTGCTAAATGGAAAAGAATTACAGTGTGATTCTTACATTAGACACACATATAACACAATAAATCATGTATGCGTTTCCAAGGACGTTTTGTCCTGCTACTGTGAGTTGGTTCCCATTTACAAAAGGGCTGCCATGCTGGGAATAGCCAATCAGAAAATATGTTCTTCTTGCTGCCTCTGGTAGCCCTTTAAGAGTTTTCCTACAGTTCCTAGAATATTTTTGTCTTTCCTAGGATATTTTTTGCAAAACTTCTTATCCTTAGGGTGAAGAGACAGGAGAAGAGAGTACCTAGCCATTCCCCTGCCAATGGTTTTATTTGTTTTCCTAACTTATCATTGGACCCTAGAGCTGTGCTCACAATAGAAATATTTATTTATTTATTTATTTATTTATTTATTTATTTATTTATTTATTTATTTGGTTTGTAAATTGCTTACAAGATAATAGGTATAAGTAAAAACATAGTTATGAATACATGGATACATATAAGAAAAATAAAAAAGGAACAATAGGACAGGGATGGTAGGCACATCGGTGCGCTTATGCACACACCCCTACAGACCTCCCAGGAAAGGGGTTAAATCAATAGTAGACAGTCTAAGGTTAAAGCTTTTGGGGTTTGGGGAAGAAAGCACAGAGTGAGGTAGAGTATTCCAGACATTGACCACTCTGTTGCTGAAGTCGTATTTCCTGCAATTAAGTTTGGTGCAGTTAACCTTGAGTTTGTATCTATTGTTTGCTCTTGTATTGTTATGGTTGAAGCTGAAGTATTCATTGACAGGTAGGACATTGCAATGTATGATTTTATATACTATACTTAGATCGGACTGAAGGCGGTGTAGAGGTCTAGAATTTCAAGTCTGGTGGTATAAGGTATTCTGCAACGAGTAGTCAGGCCTTTTTTATGCTGAAGCAAGAAAACAAGAGAAAAGATTAAGAACTTCTCCCCTTCCAAAGTATATTTTGAGATAATGAATCAAGAGAAATATTACACATAATTGTATTTGGACTCCTTGGTGATTATTACTAAGTAATATTATCAGTGCATCACCAGTGGTAATATCACTGGCCAGGTGATAAAATGTCTACAAGCAAATAACTCAGAGAGCACCAAGGATTCCACAGTTCAACTATGAGCTATATATGTTTTCTATTGTAATATTTTTGTATTATATCCTTATGTCCTTATGTGATTTTTATTAGACAAATTGAATTGATTTTTGAAATATATATAAAATATCATATTAAAATTTATTTTGTATTTTTCTTGATAAATTCTTGATAAAGACTGCAAGAGTTGAATAGATTTTCAGCCTTATGTAGAGACTGTAACATAAAACTACATACCTGTTTTAATTCTGTAATAATTTCTAAAGCAAATTTACAATAACGTATGACATTTTAATTTTTTCTTGTCCTTCTTGGAAAAAAGAGGTGCCCAGAAGGCGTCTAACTGGTATTTGAATCTGAAGTACAAAACTGTGCCCTGATCATGCATATCAAACATTTAGTTGGATATCTTAATATGCAATAAAGTTGTGCTACCACAGAATTCTGACTATATACATTAAAAAAAACACTTTGCTTGGCTAAAGACTTGTCCAGTCGCTAAATAAACATAGTAGAATAGTCTTTTCCTGTACTTTTTCTATCATTTACAAATTGAGTGGTGATATTATCAGAAATACAAGAAAGATTGTAATGAACACACTTCTTAATCTTTCCTTATTTCTTCTACCTTTTCTGTTGATCTAGTTCTTTCATTATTAGACTGTTTTCACTATTAAAGCCATGAAGGGAAAAATAATTTTGGAGGGATTGATTAACACAAAGTAATATCCAGGAAAGAGTCAGTACTAAAACTGGGGATCTCTATCTCTATAGTACACTACCAAATTATCTAGTTTGACATCACTTTATAACATAATATACAATGAAATATCAACTGTAAGAAAAAAATTAAATAAATATAATAAAATGACCACAGTAAGAAAAATTAACTCACAACCTAACTTAATACACTCATAATAAATCAAAACCCAAGATAATAATCATAAGCAAATGGAAATAATGTTAAATATTGATGGCAAATAATCTGATATGTAGAATATCCAGTGTGTTCTCCCTCATCTTCCTCTTTTTTGCCAATATTTATTTCTTCATGGAATTTCTTCATATACTGCCTTCCTGGGAAGATCAGGTATGCTAAATTTCAGATTAAAAGACTTAGAGAATTTTGTCAACAGCATTTATATTTTGCAGTTTTCCACTAATGGTTATTTTATTTTGTGGTCAATTGTTAAAAAAAAAATAACAGACAGCAAAATTGTGTCCTTAGCTAAAAAACGAGCAAAGTTAAAGAAAATAATGGCCATCGGAACTCTGCATAATTTGAAAATAATTGAAATTGAAATTTTCAATTGGAAATTGAATTGAAATTGAAAATATTGAAAAGTTATTTGAATTTTGGACAAATGAACACAAAACTATATTGTTATTCAAAGAAACAATCTCCACTTCTCATTCCATCCCTCCCCTCCCCTCTTCAGTGAAAGTTGTGGAGAACACTAAAGAAAAAAAATAGTTTGCTTTAAGAACAGAAAGGTGTTGTGGTCAATCAAATTTGAAGCAGTTCTTCCAAACTGCTTGTAAGGATACATAGCAATGCTCTTGCAAATGGAGAGTCCTCCTTTAAAAAAGAAAAGAAGAGAAGAGAGAGGGGGAGGGAGAGGAAGAGAGAGAGAGAGAGACAGAGTATGTGATTTATTCCTCTTGTTCTGCCCCATGATTTTCTTGGAAAGGAAAAATTTATGCATTGTACACATATCCCTATGCAAAAATTCTGAACAATTTCAAAAGAAGGTGTAAATGTACCAAGGATTTTTTTTTAAGTTTAAACTTGGAGGAGGGCATTGCAATGTTTTCTGCTCAGCAGACATTAAAATTCTAGAAATTGCAGTAGAACAGATTGGAGCAAACTGTCAAATGCAGAAGAACTTGAAATCTTAGTACTTTCCTACACATTCTCAGATTCTCCAAACACTAGCAAAGCTGTTTTAACATTCCCACTCTTGGATCTTTGCTAGTGCTGTTATACACAGTATAACTTCAATATTACTTCAATGTTCTTCTTTCAAAGCACTAAGATTGGACGGCCTTATTAAAATCATTCACTGTAAAGAGAAGCTGGAGTTTCAGTATAACCCTTCCCACTCTTCCAATCATAGCTTTTGCCTTAATAGCTTGGCAGATAAAGACCATTCAGGATTTTAGGCAAGTGTCTTCACCTGCATTACCTGGAAATACCAGGGAATGAGCCTAAGATCTCTGGTTACTAGGATGTTTCAAGAAATGTATCTTCCATGACCTTTCCTATTAAAAACGGCTGAAAGAAAAATTAGTATGGCATGCAGCCCTGATAGTTTTGAACACACACACACACACACACACACACAAAAATAATATTAGGATCTTGAATTTCAACTATGTTTCAAGGCTAGAAAATAATTCAGACAAGATATCTGTGTTATTTATCAAACAGAAGAAAATAGGCCAAAGGAGAATGATATTTGGTGAAGTAAGAGAGCTTGGAGTAAGACAGTATTCTATCTGTATGCATTTGATGAGCTCGGAGCAATATTTTTAACTATATGAATGGCTGACCAAACACACAAGGCTTCAGGACTGGTGATCTTTAACAAAATGATTAATACGATGCAACAAAATTGTCCTTTTCTTTCTATCTACCATTTTTTTACTCAGTTTGATGAAAAAGAATTCACTTCAGAAATTCCTTCAGAGGAAAAGAGAATTTTGGTGATATTTTCATGGTTGAAGGTAGGGGAGAGTTCCCTTTGCCTGTCTTAAGGTCTGTAGTTTTGGCTTCCTATATGTTCAATGGGAACTACTTATGAAAATTTTTAAAACTGGAAGTATGGCGAAAGAGATTACAGAAATACTGTACAGTAAGCATTATCCGAAAAGTGTAACGATGGGAGTAGCGCTTTACCCAGCTCTAACTGTAACATGAACTCATAAACATTAATAATTGGAATTCTAAAGCCTCCTGAGAATAAAATAGAAGCCTTTTTGTATGGCTTTTTGAGAAATTGCAAGTTAGTTTTGGTATTAATCTGTAATATGCTCAATTAAAATGTAACTATTTTTCCCCTTCGCAAGAAATGGTGGGTATGGGAAGATGATTTCCATTAGAGAAACACAGCAGAGGAGATAGATAATTCCTTCCTTCCCAATATCACAATTTTGAACATAGTCATCTTTCTCAGAGGTTACTTTTAGAAGAGATAAAAAGGCAGGAAATCTGTGAGCTCTCATAAGGATTGTGAAAAAGACAAATTATATGTTAAAAGTCATTAAAAAAATTAATCAGGAATAAAACTTCCAATATCATCACACCTTTAAGACACTGTTTAGCATTGTATATACAGTAAAGTATATATATACAGTAAAGTATATGATATCTGAAAGTAAACACAGGTGACAGTTCTAATATAAATAAGATATAATTTTACACACACACTTTGATTTATACTACATTGAAACAATGCATAAATGATCTGAGAAATTTGCTACCAGAAAATGTAGTAATAGTGAGACTGCTTTAAAAGTCCAAAACAAGCATAAAGGTTAAGAATATTCATTATATTATTATTTGCTTAATTGATTCATTGATTGATTATATGCCACAAGCTGTTGTCAACTCTTAAATTGCCACATAATTTTTGCCAATAATTTTGTATTTTCCATCCATGTGATTTTTTAAAAAATACAAAAGTAGTTTGCCATTGACCTCTTTCACCCAATATGAATTGATGCCTTTTCCATTGTCATTAAAATGATCGTCTGCCTCCAGCACCTTCCTACATCACTGCTACCCAAAACAGGTGATTGATTGCTTTAGCTGGGATGACCTTCACACTTTGGGTGACCCTGCTGGGAATTTATACTCTTGGCATACATATCCAGCATTCTTTGTTCAGCCCTTCTGGGAACATCCCTGTGCCACAATGAGGCTGCACAGTAGGAACTGTTAGGATGAAGATACATTATCTCCTATAATTCATTTCTTTATTAAACAAATAAACACAATTCCAGATGGCATAGAGCAATAAAGAGCTACAATTTAATCCCCCTAAAGGCCCCTCCGCCATGGCCACAACAAACTCAATCAAGTAAGCCACTTAATCACCTCTGTGTCAACCCAGGGTCTTCAAGTTTCCTAGTTCAATGACATTGAAAAGTATTTTGGAAAAATAACAGGTATTTTGGAAAAATAACAGGTATTTTGGAAAAATAACAAGGTGGGGCAAATCTTATCTCTAAAGAAATTATGTGCCAAAGGGAGGGAGCCGCTATAGAGAAGACCCTTTTTCTTGGTCCCACTTTATACTTGGCTCTGGTAGGCCAAGTAGATTTAACTCGGGAGAGATGGTCTTTACAATAACCTGGTCCCAAGAAGTTTAGGTTTAAAGGTGATAATCAGCATCTTGAATTGTTCAGAGTATTGCAGTGTAAATTCAGCACCAGAAAAATAAACACAGATAACTGAGGCTTCATTTAACTTCTTTATAAACATATAAAGTAAATTTTACAATACCAGTTGTAGAATTCTGTAACATGGAGCAAACTCAAACAAAAGCAGACTTGTTACAGGTTCAGAGCAGAACAGCAACTCAGGAACTCAGAAACAGACGTCAGTTTCACTTTAGTTCAGCAGGCAAGCAAGACACACAGCAGAGGAGAGAAGCAGTTTCATTTTCAATAGACAGACTCAGAGCTTAACATAGCTGCAGAGCGTAATATAGAGCCATGCCTAGACTACTTCTAGTTTCAGTTTCCAAGCAGTCGTCATTGGGTGACTTAATTGCTATGCCTGTTCATTGGCTGACCTTGTTACCATGCTCTATTCCAGTTCATGAATATACTCTGACATAAATTCCACCCAAAAACAAATCAGCAATTGATGCAGCTCCATCCAAAGAGATGTCACATGTGTAAATTGGGCTTGCCCAAAACTAGGTGGGTACTGCATTTTGAGCCAACTGAAAATTCTGTACACTTTTCAGCATCAGTTCTATATAGACCTTGTTACACTATCCAAATGAGTGGTGATCAGGGAAAAGATAACTGTGAGAAGGATGTGTTGGTCCAGGAACAGGTACAGTAACAGGCATGTAACATGCAATGGTGCAAAGGCCCTTCTGGCCATGAGCAGGAGCTGTGAATCCAGATGAACTCAAGACTATGCACTGGGTCTCTCTGCTGACCATTCCCCAAGAGTCAAGGAGTCCTGCATCAAAGTCATTCTGTCATTCTAGGATTCAATTTCAACCTGTTGGTCCCCATCCAGACTATTGGTATCTCAATCCGTGATGATGGATATCTCACCCAGTAAAGTTTCGTGTTAATGTTAAACAGGAAAAATGAGAAAACTGAACTTTGTGGGGCCACCACAAAGCAGGGATCACAATTTAGACCTCTCACTCCTAATTAACATCAGTTGGAAACAGTGTTGAAGGAAGAAGGACAACATTATGTCCCTCCCCATTCCTGTGCCCAAAGCTGTTTGAGAAGGATATCATGGTCAATGTATAGAAAACCTCTGAGAGGTTAAGTAGAGAAAGGAGGAATGCATTGCTTCTGACCCTCTCTCACCAGAGATCTTCAAGAATGTGACATTTCCATTCCATATCCAGACATGAATCCTAGCAGAAAAGAGTCCAGATACTCACTTCTTCCAGGATCTTTTGGAGCTACAGTATGACTCCTTCTTGTGATCTTTTCCAGAAAGGAAAGTTGGAAACAGGATGAAAACTGTCCATCAGGGTGGGATCTAACATGGGATAACAGAGGCAGTATGTCTCTTGATACAAGTTGCTAAGGAAAATAAAGGGTGCTATTGCCCTCATCTTTACTTTCTGTAGATATTCATTGGTCACAGTGAGAGGAATATGCTGGCTTAAAGGAAGCCATTGGCCTTGAATATTCTGCTACTAATGATATGATTTTTGTTCTTCAGAGTTGATATCACACCTGCTTGTTATCTAGCATTTTGTAGGTATAGAATCAGAATATGAGTAATAGCAGACAGAATGAATCAGTCGGAATGGATTCAGCTGTGTTGCTAAACAACGGTGTGGCCCCTGGTGGGCTTGATTTTGGCTGAGGCATTTGTTTTGAGATGAGACCTGTGGGGAGAGCCAAGAAGTAGAAGGGCATGGAGGAATGTAATACGTGAAAAAGAAGCAGCAAGGCAGGAGTTAAAAGGTTCAAATGCCCTCCCATTTAGAATTAAAAGAGGGGCCCACCTCTGGCTCCCCTTCTTTTTCTGGCCTATATTAGCATTGTTCTGCTAGAAAACCCTCTGTTTGTGAAAACGTTCTAGCCTTCAGGACAGAAGCTAAAATCAAAGCAGAGCCTTTTATTCAGAGGTTTATCAGTAGTTATTGTCCTTATCAAACAAAGCCCTTTCATCAGGCCTTCTTTAACACACTTTATTTCTCTTTTATTTTGCTTTGAAATAAGCTGGGCAACAATTAATTTCAGAGAGAGAGAGAGAAAAAAAGAGAATTCAACAAGGATCTATTACTACTCTCGGCTTCTATTGCTGTAATGAAAATCTATTTCCTTTCCCTTTTGTGTCCCATATAATTTAATGCCCATTTTATTAATGGTCTGAAATAATTACGGAACCTTTTGTGATTCTCAAGTATGTTTCATTTAATTGTGCAATAAACGCCTAATCTCTTCCTCCATCTGAAGCTATTATGGCATTAAAATTAACAATTATGCAGCAGCGCACCCGGGTCCATAGAAATCACTCCAGATAACTAGACATATATAAATCATTCATGAGTACAATTTCTGAAAAGAGACGGAGGGCGGAGGGGGGGAGGCTGTGTAAAGAATGACATTGGGAAGCCAAGGGCCTGCTCTGAAGGAAGATAGCAACACCTTACAAAAATCTTTTTCCCGCTTTCCTTTTTTTTCTTTGTTATTATTATTTTACTAATTGTGTTATGTGGCACGTGCTCTCTCCCTGCCCCCCCCCCCCCTTTTATTAGCCTGACAGATATTTTCAGAATTAATTAACCATTAGCTCAGAGGATAAATTTTCATTATCAATTTTCTTCCCTTCTTTCCTTTTATGGTTTGTCTTTCTCTTTCAGAACAACCATTATACTCTCCGCTTTCACTGGCAGGGCCTGTTCAGTAGGAGGTAATCCAAATGAGGAAAGTGTTTTTCTTTGGGACCCATTCACTTTCTGTCTTCCTCCTTTTGTGGGATTTAATAGCAAAGGCTGAGAGGTGCATTGTGGACAGAGAGGTTAAGTTTGTTGTCTCAGCACTTTGCTGACAGGAGACAGTGCAGAAATCTAGGCAACTTTCATGGTAAAGGCACTGGGAAGGTCTTACAGTTAGACTCAAGATATTTTTGGTTTGCACCTGGGATATGGTTTTATTCCACATGAAAATAAGCTTTTGTTAACTTCACTAGAATTAGATCATTGCCAGTTCATTAGGAATGGTCTTGCCACATGTTACTGTATTACAGCCCTCAATTTCTCTAATAAGTCAGTAATGAGGGATGCTGGGAATTGTAGTTTGGTATTTGGAAGAATACACTAGACAGCTTTAAGTCAATCACTCAGTCCCTCTTTTTCATTCCAATCTCTCTTATAATGCTGGAAGAAAACCGAAGGAAAAACCATGTTTGCTTCCATTTAGAATATAAGCAGTTAAATGCATAAATAAATAAATTAAACCTCTTCTGTATACTTTATATTCTCTCTTATAGTACTAATTCCCATGAACAGTAGAAAATAAGAGAAGAGGCTAATGTTAGGCAACTGGTACATCAAACATAATTTTCTAACCCGCAAATCTTCTAAGTCATATTGTCCTATGATTTCTGCAATGTTTATTTTTCCTCCAACAAAAAAGACTTTTTTTCCTTTTGCTTTCCCAGGATATTTTAGCATTTGTTTACATTAATTTTTTTTATATGTTTGATTTAGTCTATTAATGGGAAACAATAGAAGCATTTTTTTAAATCTCTCCCTTGCTTTGCATCCCCCCAAGCTCCTATTACTTCCTGATCTGAAAATGTAAATGCAGATGGAATAGATGGCCTGAGCACATCAAAAAAAATCCCTCTCACTAATATCTCATTATGCCTATGGGACTGACAGTCCAACATTCAAAAATCTGAACCTCATGAATTGGATGAGTCCATGTTAGATAGAGAACTTGGTGAGATCCAAGGATATAATAAAGATGAAACTCTAGAGGTGCAAAAGCAAGGAAAATAGGGAGGAATGGTGAGAGGTATAGGTTTTCTCTCTGTTTACTATTTTTTTTTCTAATGGAAAATTAAGGAAGCTGGAAAGGTGAGTAGTGGACTTTTTTTTTTACAATTATTTGTTTTTTAAATAAGTGAAATATTTTAAAAGTCACAGCTTAAAATAATTGTATAAAGAAATCATTCTGTTAAATGAGAGATGTAAGACTGAAGGGCAAACTTTTGCAACCAGTTGATGGCCCTGAGATTTAAGCAGCTGTTGCTTTGAGGTAAATTTCTGCCGTCAGACTACTGCTCATCCCAGGTCTCCACTTATCCTACCTTCTGCTGTAGATTTAAAGAAATGCTGCATTTGCCACACCAGAGAAAGATGCTTTACAGTAATAAAATGTAATAAAATCTCAACTCTTGACATTCCGCTACTCTTTATGGTGCATTGGAATGCAAGTGAAGATGGAATCTGGCTGTACAATGGCATTGACACGACATTAATTTCAACAGGGTACTCCAGTGACTAAATACTGGTGAAGTAGCAAAAAGTGGCACTTTCCAGGCCTGGTATCCATTGACGGCAGATTGTCATAGAAAGATATTGTATTGGTAGCCCTTGGTTAACAATGGTAATTAGAATTGAGGATACAGTTACGAAATGCAGGGTCACATGAACTGAACTGCTTAGCATACGGCAATTCTGGTACTGTATTCCCAATTGCCATTGTTAAGTAAACCACCACAGATCATTAAACAAGGCTGTCACGTGGTTGCCATTTGTCTCCAGTCTGCTTGCCCATTGGCTTTGCTTGTTGGAAACTGGAAAGGAAGTTTGCAAATGGCAACTGCATAACTACGGAATGCTGTAATATTGTAATTGCACATTAGGCACCAAACACCCTGATCACAATCACCCAAATGAATGGGAATACTATAGTTGCCAGTTTTAATATAATTCATTCATTTAATGCCATCACAACTTTGAACAGTTGCTGAAGGAATACTTGTTAATTGAGAACCACCACTGCTATTCAGAAAAAAATAAATAAGAAGCATGCATTTATTTTGTCTCCCTTTTAAGTATACTGGCAAGTAATGACACTATTACACATTGAAGTGGAAAAACTATGGTGTGTAAAGTGAAGATCATTCTCGTTAACAATGATTTTAACTTCAGATCTGCCATCTACAGTTCATTTTACTCAGTTTAATTTAAATACAAAAAATGGGAAATTGGGAAAATGAAAGCGATCAGGAAGAAAGAGAAATATCCTTTAGAAGAAAACTATACAAAAAGTATGAGAAACATTATGTACTGAATCAGGGCATCTAATACAATATACCAGGTGCATCTCCATGCTAATTTGAAGTTATATAAATGGCAAACAAGGTATTAACATCCAGAGAAAACAGAAACATTTCCCCAAATTTACTAAAATAACCTGTTCAATTTCTACTATTTTTTTTCTCCTTTCAGTTCAGCCTGATATCATGCAACCAATGTAAGTTGCCATTTGTGTTTGTGTATACAACATATATATACACATTTACAGTATATATGCTGTATATGTATAAAATGTGTGTGTGTGTGTGTGTGTGTGTGTATGTGTTTTGTAAAGAATGAATTGGGGAAAAAAGTTAAAATTGTATGCCAGGGGCAAATGTTTCATCACGTTAAAAGTGTATTTGAACCCATTGCATCTTTATGTGCTTTTCCTGGGTGACTCTGAGCTACGTTGAAACTGCACTACAAATGAGATATGATTTGCCATCCTTCCTCACCATTTTTCCATTACAAATCTGCTCCAGCTGCAATTTACATGCAAGAAGTAATAAGATAAATGCCCGCTTTGGTTTCTTATACTCAAAAAAGGGTAGTGATTCAACTGAATGTCCGCTAGCCTATTTTCCTTCTGCTAGAGGAACGATGTTGGTAGAGATCAAATTAAGTTCTTATTAAGAATAAGAAGCAGGACAGTGTGATATACACACACAGGAAACAAGGCCTCCACAGCCAGCAGGTATTGCTTACTACATCTCAAACTGGATGATTTAAACTTGTGCTGTCTCTAACCACTATTGATCTCATGAAAAATTATGTTCCCATAACTCTTTTTGCTAAGCTAAATCTCCTTAGGTTTTATGTTACAATGAACTCAAGCAGGAATACACACCTACACACACACACACACACACACACACACACACACACTTTTTTAAGGCTGGCTATTCGCAATATCCTACTCAGAGGGTGAAGAAAAAAACAGAGCTCAAATGCCCCAAAGCTGCAGCTGATGAACCCCCTCAGAGACTCACTCCCTAATATGTCATCTCTGAACCTCTTCCAGACACTTCAGTTGCAACTAAAACTGAAGAAATAGCAATAGCATTTAGGCTTATTAAATGCTCTTTACAGCAGGGGTCCCCAATGCCCAGTCGAAAGCCTGTTATTGGGCTGCGGCCCATTGGGAACCAAGCTGCACAAGCAACAGACGGGTATGTGAAGTTCCATGCGGGCAAGTGGCAGGCACACACACGAAACCTATCTCCTTACACACACACACATATCACAACTACTGCAGTTGCTGCCAGTCCATGGAGCCCAAAAGGTTGGGGACCGCTGCTTTACAGCAATCTCTGCATAATTTAAATGTAAGCATTGTTTGCAATCTGTGCCCTCATTTTACTGATCTCTAAAGGATGGAAGGCTGAGTCAACACAGACTGTCAGGATTGAACTCCAGGTGGTGTGCAGAGTTTGCCTGCAATATTACATTTTAACCACTGCACAATCAGGGTCTCTGAATAGGAAACATACAATGTAGCCGCCAAACAACTTGAATAGTGCTGCAGCATAAGACTTTATAGTCATGCTGGTTAGAAATAATGAGTTCCAATTGTGTGTGTATTGCAAGCTTTCTGGACTTTGGTGGGAATTGGTTATCCAAACTATAAAGAGAAGCTATCTTTATAATCACCCATCATGATATTTCATTATCTGAAATCCAAGTAATATAGATTCTTTGACTCCCACTGGCTCTTTCTAAACCTAGACTTGGTAGAGTACTGCTAGTTGGGGATACAGCAAGATTTGCTCCTCTTTGGAAAAATCTATTGCTGTTTTATAACATATGCTTGTACTTAAATTATAAATATACAGGTTGAACATTGTCCAAGATACAATGTTATACATCACTTAGTGTTTTCACTTTGGTATCCAAAATCCTTTCAAAAGTCCACACTCAGTTTGGTCTTTGCACCTGTCTCTGTTGTTATCAAAATTCAAACTGAAGTCTCTGTTATTCTTTTTATAAACAGGCTGAAGGATTACTTTTCCTTAAGAGGGATGTCTTCCTTTTGCCCTTTTCAAACTATTTCTCAGCCTTTTAGACAGCTTTTCTTGTGTTAGCTTAAAAGGTCTTATGGATGTGACAAAGGTCTTAAGGGTGTTGGATTTATGGAAGAATCCTGTTATTTCAAACAAAGTCAATGAAACCATGTATATCAATGGCTACATTTAAAAAGTGCAGATTTCAACTCTGTTTCATTGTTAAGATTTGAAGAAGATAATTATTTCTCAAAACAATATTAGGTTTGGATTACCTGTTACTCATTGACAAATATACCTAGCTAACAGTACCCATCAGCCATCAGCCACATGTTAAAAAGGGGGGAGAAATGTCTGGAGCACATCTGAAACGTTGCCATCTCTAAAACCAAGCACAACTCGCATGGGAAAGAAGTCTTTCTTCATCTTATTTGCCTGCTCACCATGGATTTGAAGAGCAATATCATGTCCTTCCTAAGACTTTTCTCTTTCAGGCCATGCTAAACATATACAGTAAATCACATTTGTTCAACCTTTTTTTTATATCAGATAATCAGTGCATGAAAATATGCTCCTAACCTCATGGATGCCTATCTATTCTTCCACATATATAATGATGTGATACAAATGGCTAGAAAGACAATGGAGATTTAAGTTTGAAATAACGAATTCCCAGGGTTAAAATGTGACATTGCCCATTGAGTCATATGACTTCACATTCAAAGCCCATTTAACTCAAATGCCTGTTCTCCTTTTATGACTGCCATTTATTTACTTTCTGCTGCATGTTGCAGCTTGTTGTGAAAAGCGATTCAACCTCAGACTGCCCTGTATGTAAGACTATTAAGATAAAGTCCTGCATAAGTGGCCTTAATAAAAGGAATTTATCACCAGACATGTAGAGGAAGTGTCTCTCATTCATAAAGTGAATAAGATCGAGGATTGTCATTGCAGATTCACAGAGCTAGAAATTATCATTCATTCTCCAAATTACCAGCCACACTAAGATTATTAAATGGTGCATTATCACTCCTCCTCAGTATGGGAATATCTTTGTTATATATTTGATTACAAATGGCTAACCATATGATTATCACTAATAAATCAGAAATAAAATGCCACTTGGCCTGCCTAGGACAGCTTCTGATAGGACTGGGAAGTAAGAAGGCTTCTGTGACATATTGGTCACATTTCCACATTTCCTCCTAACATTCTTCAGTGCACTACAATGTGTAAGATCATACATAGATCAATGGGGCCACAATAACCCCATTAGGCTGTAATACAGCTTTCTCACTACAACTCAGTATGGCATTGGTCACTGTATTTGGCACTTTGATGGTACATAATATTCTAATACATTTGGAAAACAGTTGGCAGAACAAACAAAAAAGTTAGAAAAGTGTAACTAATTTATTTGGCTCAGGAAATCAATTGTCTTATACTTATTTCAGACATTCACTATGCTGGAAAGATTTCTTAGGTGGGAATGCAGTAAATAGAAAGTATACTTTCTCCCACTAAACAGATATTAAAGTGATATGTGGGCTTTGTCTTCAAATAAAGACCTAGTAATTGTACCCAGTCTATATTAACCATGCTTTAATTCTACTTATTTTAATTGTACTAAAACACAGCTAATTACATCTGGATCCAAATCTTATTTGTTCTTTTTCTCTTTTTAGAAACAAGTTTTCTTAATAGAATCTTGGGGAGATCTAATGAATTACTTTGTATCTAAATATAAAATAATATCAGTTATTGACTCATGACTATCAGTTCAGCTTATGAATCTGTTTAGGATATTTTCTTCTATTGCCAATATCGATAATTATATCATCAGTTGCAGGTTTTTATAACATGTGATTTGATCAGGTACTGTCATTGAATAGGAATAGTTACATTTCTTTGGGTTGGATGCTTTTATTCTCAACAAACACACGTGAAGCAATCTGTGTTTCTGAAAACCGTATCCCTTATAAATGGTTCATGAGCATTTTAATAATAGGCCCTTGCAGACTTTCACATTTTATTCAAAAATGTTTGCCGAATATAGGATCATGAACATAGTGTTGTCTGCAATTCTTTAAAGCAACATCTTTTCCTGCAATTTATATGGTTGCTTTTTGTAGCTGCCATATACAGTAATAAAAGAAGACACAGCTGTTTTAAAGAGTCTCAGACTATGTGTTAAATTCATGCTTCTGCACTCTGAAGCAGCTTTACAGAATCAAATCCAAACCATTGCACTGTCCTATTCAGTAATTTATAAGACTCCTACTTTGTTTTCTTTGTGATATTAGATGATTTAAGCATTTCTGCTTACTTTAAATGCATTTTAAATGCGGAGATCAATTTAGAAAAGCCTTAATGAAAAATTCACTGTTGTATGAGATTTTTCCCTCCAAGCATATTTGGGTCTTGTACCAAATTTCATATTGTACATTGCCAAGAGTATACAATCTATTGCAGCAAGAACACTTTATGGATTTTATATCGCAAATCTACGCTTCTGGTGGTAGACTGCTTCTCAGCATGAAATGGCAGCTTATTAGTAACAACAGACTGCATAATGCCTTCCATAGACATCTAGAAAAGTATACTGCTCACCATCCAATGACTCATGCCTTTTTCAGCTTTGGCTTTCTGCCTTCTACATAAAATAATTGAGCTAGCCTAACATAAGAACAACATTTTTAAAATGGGAAAACTTGTGTTTCACCAAGACATTCTGGGTCTTTCCTTGATGCTAAATTAAACTGCTATCCATCCATGCACCCATTGCCAATCCTCACTCTTTATCTATTATTTGTATTTTGGTTTGCTACCATATGTTGATATCCTTATTTCCTTTGTACAAGGACTGTTAAGCAAAGCAATTGGCTAAACCTGATAACTATGATGTACTCCACCTTCCCTGAATATCACCGTTGTTGTCAGTCATTCAGTTATGTCTCACTCTCAAATATAACCAGCTAGTGTAAAATCATCTACCAATAAATGTTAACAGGTGACTAAACTATGGGTAAATTTTTACTAAGCTTGCTATTCATCATGGAACTAGCTTGTGGAGAAGGTGAGCTTTGAATAGTATCTAGACTTATGCTTTCTTCAAGAGACGTTTAATCTAGCCATTGGTCAAAACTTACTTGTTCCACAGATTTATTGAACACATCTCAATCTTCTGCACTTCCTGCCTCTTTTAATATGTATAGGAAAAGAAAGGTGATGAAGAGGAATGGGTGATCCAATCTGGTCTGAAGTGTTCAATGGATGCTGGGTTGACCCAGCCCTCTGATTGTGATGCCAACAAAATAATTACTTTCAGTTTCTAAATACAGCATTAACTCTTTCCCGCACAGAATGATAATAGCAAATCTTTCCCTATATTATAAAAAAAAAAAAAGCAGATTACCCATAACAATAAGGAAACTTCAATTCAAAAAGAGATCACTCTGGCGGAAAAACAAATCTGGTCACGTTGCCAATTTCAAAAGCCGATACAAAAATTTATGCCACCAGATAAAGACTGAATGCACCAATTATCACATTAAACAAGAAGAAAACCTTCTAAGCACTAATTCTACCCGTGCTTTTTTCAATTTTGTAAACAACAAACTAAAAGACTCAAGGTCCATCCCACCCCTGATAGGACCTGATGGTAAAGACTGCAACGATGACACCATTAAAGCCAACATCTTTAACACATTCTTTGGCTCAGTATTTGTAAACAGCAATGGATCATGCCCAGTATTTCCTAGCCGTACCACAGATAACCACAATGATCTAATACATATCAATTTTACAGAAGACAATGTTGAAAAAGCACTACGCAATCTAAAACCATCTCTATCTATTGGACCGGATGGAATATGTGCCTACTTCTTAAAAAGCTATCCACTGCCATAGCCAAACCTCTAAGCATAATCTTTGAAAAATCTTTCAGGACCAGCTCTTTGCCTAACCTATGGTCACAAGCCACAGTCATCCCCATCTTCAAAAAGGGAGACCCCAGCCTAGTTGAAAATTACAGACCAATCTCCTTATGCTGCGTCACCTGTAAAGTCATGGAATCAATTATTAACCAATCCATCATCCTCCACTTAGAGACAAACAACCTACTCTCCAATAAACAATTTGGTTTCAGAAAAAAACTATCCTGTAATCTGCAACTCTTACACTGCAAAAACATATGGACGACACAACTCGATCAGGTCAAAGCAATAGACGCAATCTACATAGACTTCTGTAAAGCCTTTGATTCAGTGGTACACGACAAACTACTCCTAAAAATAAAATCCTATGGTATCTCTGGACAACTGCATAACTGGATAGAAGCATTCCTGGCAAACAGACAACAAATGGTCAAAATTGGGAGCGTCCTATCAAATTCTGTACCTGTCAATAGTGGTGTCCCCCAAGGCAGTGTTCTAGGACCAACTCTCTTCATACTCTACATAAATGACCTCTGTGATCATATTAAGAGCAACTGCGTTCTTTTCGCTGATGATGTAAAGCTGTTCAATACCACAGACAATACTGCTACCCTACAAAAAGATCTTGACTATGTATCAGAATGGTCAAACAAATGGCAACTTCAAATCTCAACAAATAAATGCTCAAAAACAGGTACAGGGAGCACAGGTGGGTCCCACGCTGCAACCCCATGCTCCCCCTGCACATGCGCACACAAACCCCCGCACTCCCCTGAACCATGCTCATGCACATGCATCTCCTGCATGCACCCCGCTCCCGTACATACATGCACCCCGCTCCCGTACATACATGCACCCCGCTCCTGTACATACATGCACCCCGCTCCCATACATACATGGCATAAAGTTCAGTTGACCAGTGGGAGGAGCGCATGCATGCACAGTGGAGCTGAGCTGGGGCAATGGCTTGTGTGCCTACAGAGGGCTCTGCATGCCACCTGTGGCATGTGTGCCATAGGTTCACCATCACGGTTCTATAGCTTCCAATGCAACTACATCCAGATGTAATAGAACAGTTAATAGTTAACCATGTTGTTGTAATGTGTTTCTACATTTTGGCAGCAAGCATTCATAGTTATGAATGACACTTATTATCAGAATATAATAACAGCTTGTGTGCAAGTCCAGCCCCTTTCATGTTGTCAGTGCCTGAACAAGACAATGATTCCAATATTAAATTAAAAAATCAGAAGACTAAAAAGACTTAGAAGGCATGTTAATGATTGAAGAAATAATTCCATTTGTAACTGACCCTGATCAAAGAATTAGAAAAATACATTTGTATCCAATTAATTTTTTTAAAAAATCACAATTGGAGAAAAATTGGTCCAAAAATGTCTGTAATTAACTTGTGACTATAAAATTTTGGAGAATGCCTCTTTACCCACTTCTACATCAAAGGTGACCAACCTGCAGCTCTTTACCATATGTATGGTAGCTCCTAAGGAGATTCTCAGGATTCCTCAGCATTGAATGGCTGAAACTGAGTGACAAAACATGTGACTTTAAGTAACATAAAGGGTTACTTGATTTTGGATGAACTAAGCATAAATGTGTTAACTAAAATGTTAATTAAGAACTCTCTCCTCTTCTGCTTAGTGGTGTCATCATTTCACGCTGGAATAATGGGAAAATAATGAAATAAGTAATGTGTGGCTGCTCAACTAGTTGCCAGTCCCTGCCATAAGCTAATAAGATTACCTCTATTTAATTTTAAAGGCTGTAGTTGATTGAAATTATACATTATTTGTACAGCCTTACAAACTGATCATTATGAATACCTTTAAGATGGATATGAGGACTGTTTAGTAGTAGACATAGATATGTAGACCCTTTGGCAGAAAAAGCATCCATCTACTGGGTTCTTAGCAAACTTCAGTCCTTTTCTGATCCATATATATATATATATTTCCATTTCATTGAGAAAGCTCAGCTGGAGGGAAAGGGGCAGCTTTCTGAGTCAGTGGAAATTGTTACCATTCATCTGCATACAAAAGGCTGCATAGAAAGGCACTGAGGTGAAAGAGGTCATATACCCAGGTGGATTTTTAATTCCAAAAGGAAAATAACACCGCACTCTCTAGTGATAACTGAGGCTTTCTTCTCAATTCTGACCAAAATATGATTTTCTTCCTCTTTCGTGCAGTGAAAGAGAAGCAAATTATACAGAACTGCATTCTGCAGAATAATAAAGTTTCAAACTCCCAGAAGCCAGTGTAATTACTAAAAAGCAGGAAATACAGTTTTGGTTTGTATCTAATCACAATGCCATTTAGAGTACAATAGAAGAGGATCTTGAGGTCTTGGGATGGGAGCTGGCCTTTGCTGACAGCCTCAACTCTCAGCAGGACTTAAGCATTCACAAAGAGAGCTGGTTCTTTTTAGCTGTTGACTTTTATACTAGATCTAGAAATCAATCCAAAAGAATTAGACTGTGTTTTCAAAACTGAACTTTATGACACATAATTCTCACCCCTGACCTGTTGTTTTCACCAGCAGATGTTTTGGTGGTTTTGCCTAAGCTGCCCTGACTTTTTCCTTTTCTTTCAAATAAAAGCCTAACTTCCTTTCAGTGGAATAAGCCCATTTGGAAGGAGTTAGTAAATATTAGTCGTAGAAGGCCATGAATTCATATAAAGTTCAAGAATTTTAAAAAAATTGCTTTCCCAGAACTGTAAGATTGCTATTTTATGAAATACAGAAGAAAACTATATATATTTCTTTGAGCTAACCTTCCCATGACATTCTGAAAGCAAACAAAGCGTCTTTTGCTTCTTGAAGATTATTATTGCAGTCCACTTCATTGGGTGCATGGTGGAGTCAAATATGTTTTTATTTCTTTATTTGGTTTCTAGAGCTACCTATCTCAACAAATTACTCTGTAACTTCAAAACATTTACACAAATTGTTGTAAATTAAGGACTACCTGTATTACTTTCCCATCTTCAAGCAGGAATATTGTTAAAAAAATATAACTGAAAATTCATCCAAGTTCCTCATCCAGTGTCCTAAATATAAAAAGTAACACTGGTAATTATTTCTGTTAAATATGGGGGAAAGTCATGCTTGCCTTACACTGATACCCAGAGAGGTTTGCTCAATGAAAATTTTGAGGACCTTCTACTGATTTGACATTGCCTCCTTTATTTTTTATTTTTCATGGTTTAATATTGTATTTCTGGGAAGAAATACAATAGTACAGCTATTTCGAATTGTATTTTTTTTTCTATTTAACCCACCAAAAGTCATTTGATTATGGCAGCATAGAAATCTATTTAATAAACAAATAACACAATATTCTGGATTCATATAATATACTGTATCATAAATTAACCCAATGGGCTAAAATGCAGTTGGCTAGTTCATGCGTAATATGTTGCACCAACTCAGCCAAAAGAGTTCCTCAGGTTTGAAAGTTGTCAGTCTTGCTCAGATGTTATTAGGAGCCTTTAATTTAAACTAGGACTCTGATTGAAATACTCCTAGTGAGCCTTTATGATCACTTGATTAATGATCGTTTATAATTAACAAATTCCCAAGGGAGCTATTTTCACTTTGGTCATCTAGCTCCTGCCTGAGAAAAAAACAACAATCTGCTCATTCCAAAATGAGCAAAGAAGGCCACTTGACGATTTTTACATGTAAATGCATGAGAATATAATTAGTAATGTGAGAAACATCTGGGTGGCATCTGGTCTTTGGGTCACCAGATACTTTGGTGACTGGAAATCACTCTTGCCCATAGCTGTCATTCTCAGTTTGGCTTGCCTCTGGTACTTAACCACTTTAAACTAAGTGCAACTGTTTTGTCCTAAACAGGCAGCTGAGAGGATTCAGCTGGTCCAATCAGCACAACGAAAGCATGAAATGAGAAGACCGAACGAGAGAGAGAGAAATATCAATGCTCTCCCCCAGTCCACTCCTGGAAAGCCTCTGCATTAATATGTGCTTAGTTAGACCCACAAGCACTTTGTTTGTATCTCTCTTCACAACTCCCCCACTTCTTCAATTCCCCTCTTCCTCCTCCTCCTCCTCCTTGCAGACAAAGTTCTTGAATCAGCAGATTGTGAGCTCAAGAGAAGTAAAGAGCTATCGAGGGACAGATTCTGATAGCATTACAGGCATACATGGAGCCATTTTCTGTGGCGAATCGTTGAGTTCTACCTGGTTATCTCCTGCCTTGCACATCACTTCCAAATGACATGCTCTCAGTTTGGGGAAAAATGAGACTTTTTAAAAATAGCTGGGATTTCAATAATATGTAACGAAAGAATGAGATTACTTTCTGAGAGGGGAGAAGGAGTGGGGGGGAGAAAGATGGAATAAGAAGAAGAAAATTCTCTGCCCTTTCTGGAGTTCCTTCAGTAAGAATTCAGTTAAAGGCAGAAGCTCCTAAAATACTAAAAGAAACAAAGTTGAGTTGCTTTTCAAGTTGCCTTTTAGTTGTACTTCAAAGTGAGCAAAAAGGCCTGTTCTTGTTGCATTACTCTAAAGGAAGATCCAAGGAGGTCCAAAAAAAGTTTGGTTTTAGCAATAGAAATATCATTTCCTCTTTTTTACATTCTCAAACCCTGACATTAGATGGTCCTTGTAACTTAATTTTCTGTTTTGCTTTGTTTTCTGTTCCGGTTTCTTAGATTTCCAAAAGTGGGTTAATATATACCAATTATTTAAATTCAAAACATCAAAGGTAAACATCACAACCTAATCTAATAAATTGCCACATTCCCTTTCTATAATCCTTGAGTCGTTCGGTCCCTGAAATTAAACGCATATTTTTCCATCATATTAAGTACAAAATAGATCTTTAAAATGTAGCATAAAAACTAAAGTATATAAAAAAAAATTAAAAAGAAAGAAAATGTTCCAAATATTTCCTAAAACCCATCATCTGAAGTGTGGCCCCATTACATTGAGTCCTCAGCTTTCCAAAATTATTAAGTGTGGCCTTTAGCCTTTGTTAAATAATGTATATGTCATTTTTATTTGTATATGCGAACAACATACTGTATTTCATAGGGCATATTTCTCCTATCCAAGAAAGGAGATGGAAAATAAAGGTCAAAGTGATTTTAGTGGTGGGAGTGATTCATAAGTTGGAACCAGCAGATCCCAGGAACATTATAGTTCTCTCTCAAGAAGAGTGCAGCGTTAGGAATATAGGATATCGCACAGAACCTTCAAACACACCAGTCTCCAGTAAAGGAGTGGAAATTGAGTGAGAAGGGATACATATATATATACATAAAGATGTAGATAGACAGAATCTGGAAGCATCACCTGACAAGCACAACATCATCTTGATTTGGTTGCTATTTCCCATTTTGTTATGACGTAAGAGTGAGGAGGTAAAAAGTATTGACCACAATCCTAGGTTCATCGTGGAGTTCTATTCAACCAATTTCCATGTCCAAAAACAGGGATACCAATCACCTCAATCATCACTATCTGCTTTTAAGCCTGAATGAATCATTTGGAAAGATGATTCAGTCTGGTAGCAATCCCAGTGATGTCTATACTAGGTAGGCATACACATATTTAGAAGTCTAAGAACTATTCTGAAGCAAGCATGTCAAGCCTTTGTGGGTGAGATTGTCTTAACTTTCCAAAAGGGAATATAGAGGGACAACTTTCTCATTTCCTTAACAATTAGCTTATGTCCATGGGGTGCCAATCTGTGATACATCATTTGGGGAACAACCCGGGAAGGACCATATTTTTTCTCTCCTTTAAGCCCCAACCTGAAAAGGCTGCATATGTGTATATGTGTATGCTCTTTTTGATAGCATGGTTAATAACATCTCTGTCCCTGCATCACAATATCTAGGAAAGTAGGAACAGAGACAGCAGGTGAAAGAGAATGAAAACAGCCTCTCTCAAGAGTCAGATGCAATCACCCATTTTCCACAGTCAGTTTCCTGCTGTCTGTGTCAGGGAACAATCTGACAAAGTGCGCTAGATGAAATTTTGCTGGCTTCTGTCTTTAGATAAGAATGCTATCACTGACTCAACATATTTTATGTATAACATACCAGCTGCAAAGAGCACTCAGTCATCAGGCTTCTTTAAATATAGTTGATGGTATCTGAAAAACCAGTTAACATGTTGCAGCTCGATGCAGGACATTTTTACATCCAATCCCCATGTTATGAAGTCCACCATGCCTTTCATCAGCACCTAGATCTGTCCATAGATGTGTCCATCCAAAGTATATGTAGAACTAAAAGGATGTAGGCAGGAATAAACATTTAAAATTCATACACATATACAGATATCATTTCTTGGATTTCAGGTATAGAATACTGAAATATTTCCCTTTGGATTAGTTGAGCAAAGCTTTCTATTTATATTAGTTACAGAAAGTAACTATTGTTTTTTAGTATTTCTGATCTACTCATGACATTGTTTTAATTAATACTGCTGTTGCTAACCAAAATTTCATATGCAAGGAACTAGGACATTAGAGAAAAGGTCCAAGAATTATTAAATAATCAAATATAGTGTATAGAAAAAATATTTTTAAGAATTATTGCTGAAATATTTCCCCTATTTTTTAAATGATAACTGTTGTTTCATTCTCCATTCAGGAATTTGGATAATAGTTTTTTGTCATACAGCTAGGAATCCTACATTCTCTCTTTGTAGCATTTACCATCCTGATTTGGATAAACATTTTCTGCATGTTACTTTTTCCAAAAAATTAATGTAAATGGATAATATTTCATATATTTGATGCTGGATTAGAATAATCCAAAACAGAATATTGTGCATCTACACTTCCTCTAATGTTTTTGTTCAATTTAAGGAATTTTAGTAGAAATGGAGAAAGGTTTAGTGGTTACAGAAAGTGAATGTGAGTGCAAAAGAAGGCAGCGATCTATAGGAAGAAGATGATATACTGGCAATCAAACAAATGAAAACAGTTATGGTATCTTTCTTGATACAGGTTTGGAAAGTTTTGTAAATTCAGTGGGATTGTGGTGTTTAGACTGCCTCCTACAGTTCTAAAGACAAAACGCAATTTCAATTGATCTGTGATAAAGCAAACAAACAAATGAACATAATTCTATTTAAATGTCAGTCTAAAGCAAACTGAAATTAAATGAGTGGGTCTTTGTACAACCTATGGACAATTGAGCGGCCAAATAAAATATTATAGCCATTATCATGTTGTTTTTTTATAATAAGAATAACTTTTTCTTTGGTTCATATTTTCTGCAGATGTGGCAACTACAGTGTATACTTGCAGCAAATGCAAGCTTATAGAGTTATCTAAAGAAAAACAGGTTTGGAGCAGTCAGCCACCATACTTCAACTGATGAGAACCGAGGTGTGACACGGAGACTGCCTCCATGATGGTCTACTCAAACAAAGGAAATGCTACAGTGAGAACTGACAGGTTTTCAAGCTTCAGCATTTCTTAAAATAACTTTTGTAGTTCTTGACCATGAGAGATGCACTTTTGGGTTTAGTTGCCGTGTATGTAGATTTTTAACCGCTCTGTTAGGAGACACAAGTCTACACACATGGCAACTAAACCGCATATTGTATCTCTCATAGTCAAGAACTACAGAAGTTCTTTTAAGAAATGCCATATGCTAAATAAAAAAAAAAAACCAATGAGAAAAATATAAAGATTTGTAAAATCAAACAAAGGCAATGCTACAGTGAGAATTCAGCCTTGTTGGCATTCTTCTCATATCCAGCTTGATGAAGCATGTAGACCCTCCACCAAACCATTTGTACAAGACATACCTTCATATCATTATTGACATTCATCCTATCACCAGTTTTCTGGTGAAGCAGCCTGAAGTTGCTGATAGGTACTGGTATACAAATAGGGTTATTCTGGATATTTTGGTAAAATATCTTTAATTCAAATATATTTGGAATATGATGAGGGGGGTGTAGGAATCATCACACCACCGGTCTTTCCCACTGAACCACCATGCTCTGCATTCCTGCCTATCTTGCTGAAGCTGTGAAAAAGACTAAAGTATCTCATATGTTCAGTCTACTTCTTAATTTTTGCAGTTTAAACATGGGAATATTGACTGAATATGGGTGTTTGAAGAGATCAGTATTTCCACTGGGGCCCAAAAATAAGAGCTCCAGGGGACTTGTAAGGTCATTCCTCACCTTCAATGTGTAGTATAAGTTTCATTATAGTACTATAGCTAATATTCCTGTGGTTAGAACTTTTTAAAAAATCATTTAATGATTTTGAGCTCATGGAAAAAGAAAGTCTATTCAAACATCAGATCTCTTCCATTTTGAGGAAATTTGCAGTTATGGATCTGCTTCTTCCCAAATTAGTTTTGGAAAAAGGAAAAGCCATATGGGAAAAAGATTGTCTTCTCTCTAGGTGACATGTCAATCCTCTCATGGTAACATAGGCATTCCCAAATGATTCAGTAGCTTCTGGTTTGGACAAAATTAAAGGCCCAGTTGTAAAGGAAGGCAGAATTTAAAAAAATAATGGAAATGAGAACTTAAGCTACTGCACCATATGTTCAGGAAATTGATTGGTAGACAGCTTTCCTGTGCTGAGATTACTATGCATTGGAAGGGAAGATATGGCAGGCAAGCCACCAATTTCTGTCTTGAAACTACCTCACATTCTACTGTGTGAGATCATCAGTACTTGAAGTCACCAGGTTCAATTAGAAACAAAATAAATAAAATAAAAGGGATTTTTCCGGTTTGTCGGCTTTGCGGCGGTAGGGATTCGCGAAGCTGCGCGATCCTGCCTCGCTAGCGCTTTTGGGGCTCCGATCCGAAAGGGTGCGAGAGCAAGGCTGCCCTGCAGGGGCAGCTGAAGGTAGGGGATCCGGAAAAGGGTTTGGGGGTGTTGCAGACCCCCTCCTGGCCGGCAGAACCCCCTTTTACCAAGACGGCGTAGCGGCAGTCCGTAATGGCCGCCACAAAGAAGCCGGCAGCTGGGCAAGTATGCGCAGGAGGAAGAGGAGAAAGTTTTTAAAAGTGAAAGTCTTCTTGGTCGATCCAGGACTCTGAGATATATTTAATTTAATTCCTGGAAGTGATGGCTTTTGGATGATTCTTTCCACAAGAGAAAGTAAGCGGCAATTCTGAGGTGCTGAAAGGAAAGTTTACTCTCCCTCCCAACGGAATTAACAAACGGATATTGAGAAACCTGTTTTTTTCAGGTAAAACTAGCTTTATGGGATAAGTCGGAAGGGAGAGGACAAAAAATATATTTATCTGGTTGGATTTTGTTGGAGGAGATGCCTTAAGGATTTGGAGACAGAAATAAAATTTTAATAAGGCTTCAAAACATAGATTTGGATTTTCTTTTTCCTTTGTCTGATACTACCCCTGGAAGAGAAAGAGGAAATTTTGGCTTGGATTGGATTGATTGAGGATTGTGGACTTTGGGATTGTCTTACTTTTCTTTTGGAATATTTTGGTTGGAGTAAGAAGAAAGAGGGAAAAAGAAAAGAAAAGATTTATAATGGCTTTCTCCTTTGAGGAACTGAGGGATGAATATGAGCAAACAAAAGCAGCCTGTAAAGATGGTATGGAAAAAGCTTTTCTATTTTTAGAAATGGCGCTGGTTAACTATGAACAGACAATGCGACAGATGGAACAACAAGAAGAAGAAGGCGAAGACACCATCTTTAATGAATCCCAAAATTTATCTAAGAAAGAAGGAAGGAAGAAAGCGAGGAAAATGAAGGACTTAAGATCTAAAAAAACATTTAAGAAAGAGAAAAATATGATGCAAAATAAATACAATGATAGCAAACAAGAGAAAAAGGGAATACAACAGAGAAGGGATGCCAGCAAGACAGAGGTTAGAAGAAGTGGGGTAGGAAGATCTGGGGGGAGAAAGAAAGGGAAAGGCGGAGAAAAGCCACAAAGTTTTAAAATTGGATGGGAAAAGAGGAATCTTTTTAGGGATAAAGGGTAAAGTATAAATTTTCTTAAAAAAGATTTTGCAAGGTACATAAGACGGTATTGTAATATTTGTATTAGAAATAGAAAATTAGAATGGATTAAGAGTTAATAAGAAATTAAAATGTTGAAATGTTTAATAATGATTGATTTTTAAAATGTAATAAAATATTGAAGGGAAAGGCAATGAGAATGCTATAAGATTTATTATTTAGATTTATTATTTAACTATGTATTTAGGAGGATACTATGTATTTAAACATTTTCGATTTATTACTCTGTTTTTATTGTTATTAAAAGTAAAAATTAATAGATAGAATGTACCAAGCAGAATCAGATTGGGTATTAGGTGTCATTTTAAAGGTTAATCTAATATTTAGGGAGAGGATAGAAAGGCGTCATACTCTGATTAGAGATTTCAGGAGAAATTCTTTTTTTTTTCATTATAAGGAATGAGATAGAGGGATAATAAAGGATGGGCAAAAGATACAAATATAATGATTTAAATTAAGATGGATTGAATAAGATAGAATTATGAAGAGTGAAATGTGTGGAGAAGTATATATAGAAGATACAGAATGGTAAACAAAATAGGTAATGATCTGTAAGATGAGCATGAATATAATTAAAGCCCATATAAAGAGAGGTACCGGGGGCCAAGTTACTTTACTAAAAGATTTTTATATGTTTGTTTGTGTCTGTTTATGTTTTTGAGAAGTATTGGTGAAACCTTCTAGAAACACAGAAAGAGAATGACGATAATCAAGTCAGAAAGAAATAGAGGACAAGAGATGTTTTTATGCTTATATAGAAATGGTTTAAAATAGAATTGTATTGTATAAGATAAGGTTTTATCTGACTTGTAAAATTTATAATGGAAAAAGGTTCAACTATGTAATGGTTGATGATGATTTGTTTGTTTCTGAAATTAATAAAACTTGTTTTTAAAAAAATAAATAAATAAAATAAAAGGCATGTATTGACAGTAGCAAGAATTGTATTTGCACAGCACTGCAAAAATGAGAAACATGGAAGAAGATGTAATTTTTAAAAAATTTAGATTGTGCAGAAATGGACAGATTGACATTAAAGATGAAAGAAAAAAGAAAATACAGAGTATTTGTTTTACAAATGGCTGGATAATAGAGGTAGAAATTAGGAGCAGGAAACATATTATTATATGAGCAAAATGATCCAGACAATATGCTGTTCACTAAGCACATATGTGTGTAATATGAAAGAAAGAAAACATATCCACTGTTAAATGAGGAAAGCCAGCTATCTGGCAGCATTAAAAAAGGGTTTGACTTTTTCATTGGTTTGAAGTAAATTACACTGGACTGGCTGGACAAATGATAGCACAATGTAATCACTTTATTTGTTTAGTTTTGCCATCAGCCAGCTGAAGAAAATAGAATAATAATGTTTTTTTAAAAACTGTTGCATTTCAAAGCAACAACTGTCCTATTGTTTCTTTTATTTTTCTTATATGTATCCATTTCATGTATTCATAATTATGTTTATTCTTATACCTATCATCTTGTAAGCGATTGACAAATCAAATTAAATAAAAATAAATTTAAAAATAAAAAATAAAAAATAAAATAAACTCCTTACATTCTAGGCTCTTAGCCGCTGTTCATTTCAATGGTAAAGGAAAAACCTAGAAGTTACAACAGATAAAACATTCTAATATATATATATATGTATGTATGTATGTATGTATGTATGTATGTATGTATGTATGTTTTCTCAAGTTTTCGCGGGTACTTACATGTATGGCATTCAGCTTTGTTCGGATATTTTCCCACGTCATTGTAGTTGTGCTTTTAAAGTTGTAGCAACGTTTCAGCAGAATCTCATCTGCCATACAGAAGCCTGATGATGGCAGATGAGATTCTGCTGAAACGTTGCTACAACTTTAAAAGCACAACTATAATGACGTGGGAAAATATCCGAACAAAAAAAGCATAAAAGCAAATGTCCTTAAAATTGAGGAGCTCTGATGCTTGAATAGCCAATTTTTTATTTTTTAAAAAAAAAATCTATTGGGAAATTTAGATTCATGTAATGACCACATGATTCATTTAATGCCATAGTTATTCACTAAACACTACCTGTATGTTAAAAGTATCTGTACTTTCCAATACATCCAAATGAACAAACCTGGGGAAATTATAGAAGCATTTGAATTAAAATATGCAGAAGAACAAATCAAAGTAGTACTGTGGGTATCTACTATAGCCACCACAGCTAACAAGAAAATATGGATTATGCTTTTCAAAAGCAAATTGCAATTCTTTCAATGATTCCAACATCTGTTAAGAGACAAACTGTCCCAGTTCCAGTCCTTCCAAGAAATTCCTAATTAATCTTACTGACAACTCTCAGAATTGGAAGAAGACAAAAGGATAATTTATTGTTTGCATGACATTAATCAGTTAGATCAATGAAATGGAAATAGTAGAAATATAGGTGGAAGGTGGCCATATAATGATGAGTTCTTGATTTTAAAGAAAAGTTGAGTGTAGTCAGATGTGTACGGCTCAGATTTAAAATAAACAAACTGGAAGAGTAACTTCTGCAAAATTGCTCCACTACATTCACAGTGGTTAAACTGGCATGGTCCAGAAGAGGAAGAGGAATGTTCTGGAATTCTTTAGAATGATTATTCTGGGAAGAGACTAGTTAAAACAATTTAGAGTAGCATTACATTATAGAAAAAATAATGGGGAAAGCAGTTCAGAGTAGATGGAATTTCTTTTAAAAGGAAATACTAAAATGAAAACTGCAAACAATTCCGGTGAGAAAAAATGAGGACAGGAAATAGACAGTATGGCTATGCAAAAAAGTATAGTGGAAATCTGTAACAAAAAAGATGCACAAAAGAGAAGGAATGGTGGTTAAATCACCAATGAGGAGTACTTACAGGTAACTCAGAGAACTGTAGAGAAGGTGTCAACAAAACTTAAACTCAGAATGAACTACGTACGCTGAAGGATGCTTATAATAATATGGGCTTTTTAAAATAAATCTTTTTTTTCCAAAAGAATCACATCACTTACTTTGTGAAGATACAAATACTAACAAATAAAAATAAAAGGCAGAGCTATTCATCTCCTACTTCATCTCCATCTTCTCCAATGCTTGAGATGTAAACATGATAGAGAATATTTACTACGAACAATTGAAAGTTCTATGGAATAGGCAACATCTTCAGTACTAGAAGGAAGTGGGTTTGATCTCAACAGTAGCTTGCCCTGTATTAAATATTTATTCACTCTAGCATACTGAAATAACTTCTGATTCAGTAACATTTATATGTTATTTTTGATAAGTCTTGGGAAACAAGGAAATGCCAATAACAGGAGGAAAGCAAAGACGAATCCTAACTTTGAAAAAGACAGAAAGGAAGAATACCTGAATTTTTCCTCCTACTAAATATGGCTAAATTCGACATTATATTTGTCTGTGAAACCTGGCTCAATGCATCTCTCCCTGACTCCATTACCACAGTAAGAGACTATCATGTTTACCGATCAGATCGTGAAATTCGTAGAGGAGGTGGTGTTGCTATCTTCTATAAAAAGTCCTTACATCTAAAAAATATCCAAGTTACCCAGGAGCTTGCTCTTCCTGAGACCATCATCTGTGAACTATCCTTAAATATCACAATTCGATTCTTACTATGTTACAGAGCACCTGATTATGACATCGAACATGTAAACAAGCTAAATACATTACTAACATGGGCTGCATCCTTCCCATACCCTTTTATCTTTCTTGGCGATTTCAATCTACCTCATATTGACTGGACCCTAAATGATTGTACAACTGAAATCATACACACAACCTTCTACAATGCTATTACAAATCTGGGACTGGAACAACTAGTAACCAACAACACTAGACTAAACAACTGCCTCGATCTCATCTTCTGCAATAGTTTGAACTTAATTTACGGAATACAAACTAAAGAACCCTTTTCCAGCAGTGACCACAATATGATTGACTTTTGTCTCAACATACGCCCACACAAAAATCACCACAATGATGTAATCACCAATTGTAACTTCAAAAAGGCAACTATGATCTTATAGACAATGATCTCTCATCCCTTGATTGGCAATCTCTATTCACTGGATGCAATACTGTTGAAGACCATTACAACATATTTTTACTTGAAGTCAAAAGAGTCATCAAACTATATGTACCAACAACAACTCCCAAAACAAAACAAAAAAGCAGATTACCCATAACAATAAGGAAACTTCAATCCAAAAAGAGATCACTCTGGCGGAAAAACAAATCTGGTCACGTTGCCAATTTCAAAAGCTGATACAAAAATTTATGCCACCAGATAAAGACCGAATGCATCAATTATCACATTAAACAAGAGGAAAACCTTCTAAGCACCAATTCCACCCGTGCTTTTTACAATTTTGTAAACAACAAACTAAAAGACTCAAGGTCTATCCCACCCTTGATAGGACCTGATGGTAAAGACTGCAACGACGACACCATTAAAGCCAACATCTTTAACACATTCTTTGGCTCAGTATTTGTAAACAGCAATGGATCATGCCCAGTATTTCCTAGCCATACCACAGATAACAACAATGATCTAATACATATCGATTTTACAGAAGACAATGTTGAAAAAGCACTACGCAATCTAAAACCATCTCTATCTACTGGACCGGATGGAATATGTGCCTACTTCTTAAAAAAGCTATCCACTGACATAGCCAAACCTCTAAGCATAATCTTTGAAAAATCTTTCAGGACCAGCTCCTTCCCTAACCTATGGTCACAAGCCACAGTCATCCCCATCTTCAAAAAGGGAGACCCAAGCCTAGTTGAAAATTACAGACCAATCTCCTTATGCTGCGTCACCTGTAAAGTCATGGAATCAATTATTAACCAATCCATCATCCTCCACTTAGAGACAAACAACCTACTCTCCAATAAACAATTTGGTTTCAGAAAAAAACTATCCTGTAATCTGCAACTGTTACACTGCAAAAACATATGGACGACACAACTCGACCAGGGCAAAGCCTTTGATTCAGTGGTACACGACAAACTACTCCTAAAAATAAAATCCTATGGTATCTCTGGACAACTGAATAACTGGATAGAAGCATTCCTGGCAAACAGAAAAACAAATGGTCAAAATTGGGAGCATCCTATCAAATTCTGTACCTGTCAATAGTGGTGTCCCCCAAGGCAGTGTTCTAGGACCAACTCTCTTCATACTCTACATAAATGACCTCTGTGATCATATTAAGAGCAATTGCGTTCTTTTCGCTGATGATGTAAAGCTGTTCAATACCACAGACAATACTGCTACCCTACAAAAAGATCTTGACTATGTATCAGAATGGTCAAACAAATGGTAACTTCAAATCTCAACAAATAAATGCTCTGTCTTACATATTGGCAAAAAAAATCAGAAAATAAAATACAAGCTGAATAGTCAAGATCTTGTTGATGACCCAAGCTCTGTAAAGGACCTTGGAATACTCACCTCTAATGATCTAAGTGCTAGAGCCCACTGCAACTACATAGCCAAAAAGGCATTAAGAGTTGTTAACCTAATCCTACGTAGCTTTTCTCTGGTAATATCACACTACTAACCAGAGCATACAAAACATTTGCTAGACCAATACTCGAATACAGTTCATCAGTCTGGAACCCACATTACGTATCTGATATTAGCACAATTGAGAAAGTCCAGAAATATTTCACAAGAAGAGTTCTCCACTCCTCTACTCGTTGTAGAATACCTTATGCCACCAGACTTGAAATTCTAGAACTAGAAAACCTTGAATTACGCCGTATTCAGTCTGATTTAAGCATGGTATATAAAATCATACATTGCAATGTCCTACCTGTCAATGAATACTTCAGCTTCAACCATAACAACACAAGAGCACACAATAGATACAAACTCAAAGTTAACCGCACCAAACTTGATTGCAGGAAATACGACTTCAGCAATAGAGTGGTCAATGTCTGGAATACTCTATCCGACTCTGTAGTTTCTTCCCCAAACCCCAAAAACTTTAACCTTAGACTGTCTACTATTGACCTCACCCCTTTCCTAAGAGGTCTGTAGGGGGGCGTGCATAAGCGCCTACCATCCCTGTCCTATTGTTTCTCTTATTCTTCTTTTATTTTTCTTATATGTACCCATTTCATGTATTCACAACTATGTATACACTTATACTTATTATCTTGTAAACAATTGGCAAATCAAATAAATAAATAAATAAATAAATAAATAAATAAATAAATAAATAAATAAATAAATAAATAAATAAATAAATAAATAAATAAATAAATATCTGAGGTAATAAAGATTAGTCAGTCCAACATCAATATTTGAGAAGAATGTAGAACACAACATAAAAAAATTGATATGTGAGTAACTGGAAAAGAATGTGTAGATTACCAGACATTAGTAATTGGATTTGTTCAGATCCAATATTATTTTTTGACTAGGTAACTTTATATGTCCTTATTTCAGCAAAGCATTTGACAAAGTTTCTCATAATATTAAAAAGGTAAATAATTGGGCCAAATAGCATAGTAATTCAAGTGGATATATGACTGGCTTAGAAATCATTCTCAAATAGTACTCAAAATTAATTTTTCTCAAACCGGAATGAAGTATTAAATGAGCTGACATAAGGTCCAATCTTAAGTCCTGTTCTTTTCAATATTTTAATTAGTTTCCCTTTAAGAGGAAAACATAATTCCTAACTCTGCAAAAGATGCAAAATTGATTGGGACAGTTATGGCAATATTGCTTTATTTATATTCATTGTTTTCAACTGATTTTATAAGAATCTTTTAATTGCCATTACATTTTAATTGCCATACATTTTATTTTATGCCACCCACAGTCACTTTGTGTAACATGGGCAAACATATAAATTAGACAAATAAATAAATGCTGGGAAACAAATAAAATAGAGAAATTGATTGCAAATAACAATGACATTTAACAGAGTTGAATGCAAAATTCTTCATTAAAACAAGAAAAAAGGCACAAATATAGAATGGAAATTATAGGCTGGAAAGAATATTAGGTTGATAATAGTACTTGTAAACGTATTTTGAAGAAGTAGTTGATTACCAACTAATCAATTAGTAAATAAATCAGCAGTTCTGATATGACTACCAAAAGACAATTACAGTTTTAGACACATTAACAGAAATATAAATTCCATATCATAGGAAGCAATTGTTCCACTTTTTGTTTTCATTACATTCCTTCAAATTACACAGTAATACATTATATGTAGAATTCATGGTTCAAAACAGTTAGTAATGAACTTTGTTCTGGATGTATGCAAGCTTAGGGCTTTTCCATATCACCAGGGGTATCAAACTGGATTTCTTTGATGGCCGGATCAATATTGTACTTCTTCTCTACAGGCTGGCCAGGGGTTGGGGGGTGGAGAGATGGCAGAGTGCTGCAGGAGGCCATCCAGACCAAAAATGGGCTGCAGTGGGCCACATGCACCCCCCATGCCCTGTTTTGGCTGTGAGAGGCATTGTGGGCCAGTCCTTTGCTATTTCCAGGCTGGCCCCATGGGCAGATTTAAGCACCCCATGGGCCAGATCCGGCCCGCAGGCCTTGAGTTTGACATCCCTGCATATGATCAATCAAAACATTATTCCATTACATTTATTTTTATGTGAGCCTAAAGTTTGGGATAGCACGAATGGGCAGCCTGATAATCACTAAAGAAACTCAAAGAAAGTCATCCATTGACTATTAGCTTTTAATGGAAGATCCCACTGAGAATAATCAAAGTAAAATTATCAGGATACTGCTAAAACAAAACTGTTAGTCTCTTGGAACGTCACATATATGTCCCTGTAATAAACATTCCATACAACAACCCAAGGAACATCCCAAGGAACAATTTGATAACAGAGGGGAAAAGTCTGTATCCTTAAAATACCAAAAAGCAAACATAAACATCTGGAAAATAGAACCTCATTACTAGAGTTACACAACAATAAGGCAGTACAAATGTGATACTTTAGTATTATGTGAACTTTGTAATTAATAGAAGGATAGTAGTAGGATATGACAGGTGAGAAGAAAAATTCTACAGAATTCATTCGCATTTGGAGGCAGATGGGCATATTTGACACACTCCAAATATGCCATGGATACTTAGAAAAAATGGTTGCTTCCATACACAAGAAGAGTTACAAATCATCAACTCATTAGAAGGCAAATTAGAATGTTCAATGTAACATTCTCTACACTGTAAGAATACATTCCAACTTACCTTTAAATTTCTTTTGAGCAGCTGGTCATATTTAAATAAAAGCATTTAACTGGAGCATTTCTATTCCAAGACCAGCTGTGGGACCCACTGTGGCATATAAGATCATTCCTGTCAATAGTGGTGTCCCCCAAGGCAGTGTTCTAGGACCAACTCTCTTCATACTCTACATAAATGACCTCTGTGATCATATTAAGAGCAACTGCGTTCTTTTTGCTGATGATGTAAAGCTGTTCAATACCACAGACAATACTGCTACCCTTCAAAAAGATCTTGACTATGTATCAGAATGGTCAAACAAATGGCAACTTCAAATCTCAACAAATAAATGCTCTGTCTTACATATTGGCAAAAAAAATCAGAAAATAAAATACAAGCTGAATAGTCAAGATCTTGTTGATGATCCAAGCTCTGTAAAGGACCTTGGAATACTCACCTCTAATGATCTAAGTGCTAGAGCCCACTGCAACTACATAGCCAAAAAGGCATTAAGAGTTGTTAACCTAATCCTACGTAGCTTTTTCTCTGGTAATATCACACTACTAACTAGAGCATACAAAACATTTGCTAGACCAATATTCGAATACAGCTCATCAGTCTGGAACCCACATTACGTATCTGATATTAGCACAATTGAGAAAGTCCAGAAATATTTCACAAGAAGAGTTCTCCACTCCTCTACTCGTTGTAGAATACCTTATGCCACCAGACTTGAAATTCTAGAACTAGAAAACCTTGAATTACGCCGTCTTCGGTCTGATTTAAGTATGGTATATAAAATCATACATTGCAATGTCCTACCTGTCAATGAATACTTCAGCTTCAACCATAACAACACAAGAGCACACAATAGATACAAACTCAAGGTTAACCGCATCAAACTTGATTGCAGGAAATACGACTTCAGCAACAGAGTGGTCAATGTCTGGAATACTCTACCCGACTCTGTAGTTTCTTCCCCAAACCCCAAAAACTTTAACCTTAGACTGTCTACTATTGACCTCACCCCTTTCCTAAGAGGTCTCTAGGGGGCGTGCATAAGCGCACCAACGTGCCTACCGTCCCTGTCCTATTGTTTCTTTTATTTTTATTTTTATTTTATTTTTCTTATATGTACCCATTTCATGTATTCACAACTATGTATACACTTATACTTATTATCTTGTAAACAATTGACAAATCAAATCAAATAAATAAATAAATAAAATAAAGGTGGGTCTGGAGGTTGCTGCTTTGCAGCTTCTTATCTTCCTTTTATTAATTCTTTTATTCATATAGTTTTAAATAAAAACAATACTTTCTCAATTTAAAAAGTAGAGAGAATTAGATGATCTGGGAGAAATGAATGGAGGTGCCTCCTGTGCCAATGGTGGGCATAGGATCTAGCTCCAAAGGACATGTAATGTGTGAAATCAGATGCTCTTGTTCTTCTCTGGAATTTATCCTAATAGTATATAGCAGGACTGTTTTCTCCCAGTTCTTTTTCTTTCCCACTATCTGCCCCTGAAAGGCCATTCAAGATAACTACCTCTTGGACTAAAAAGAACTGCAGCTATTGTGTTTAATAGAAGGGAGGAGTGAAAATGTCCATCAAACTCTTTCTTCATCTCAGATTTCCCTACTCATTCCTAGAGTTTGTTCTGTATCTTTGCCTGAGCCTAGCTCTATTTTTAGCCTCTGTTTCCCTGACCTATAATGCATGCTACATAAGCCAGACCTAAATGTCCATGTTGATAAAAGACACTGAAATAAGTTCCCTACTGCTCATTTGTTACAATTCAGTAATCTTTGCTATTTCGATGGATGCTATGGGGCAGGGAACTTTGTGGGAGGTAGAACAGCAATATCTGCCCCCAGTTTATTCTCATGTTAAGGAGAATGCAGAGAAAGAAAGTTGCACAAGCCTAACTTGATCCAAGAAAACAAACCTTGGTGTTTACATCAATTAAAGTATAAAATCAAATGAATAGTATGGCGTCAATTATTGTATTGTATTCTTCTTCATCCACTTCATCCATGTCAAAGCAAAATAAAATATGTTTGTCATTAAACAAAGGAGATTAAGAAGACACAGCATGAGAATAAAGTTGCTTCATATTTTGCAGGAATTAGCCATTCAATTAAAATGGTGTGGATTAAATCTTTCTTTTGGTATGAAATTGTGACGTTCACTTTTGAAAGATGGAAAACTGATATGCCAACAGATACTTACTAATATTTCAAACTATTTGATTGATATTTGTTGATGTAATTTAGCTTTTGGAACAGTGTACAAACATTTCTCTAGAACGGCATGAATTCAAGACTGTGTGTTATGTGATATATTTTCTATCTAATAATTTACATTTCAAGGAAAACTGCTTGGTGTTCAACAATAAAATATCTTGTTACCATTTCTCTAACCCTTTGATGCTTTTCTCAGGAAAAAAACAATAGTACTCTGCACATATTTAAAGGGAATCTTTCATGTTCATTTTACCATGGGGATAGGAGAAAGTGATTGGGCACAACTAATCCCACATGAATTATATGAATATAATTCCCAACCATGCCAATGGACCTTACTTCCATGTTGGATATTCTGGATCTAAATGCTAATGCTAAATCATACACAGAGACTCAGAGAGTCTTCATTGTTTCTTTGAAGAAGCGATTGTATTTAACCACAATATTAATACTAATAATTAAAGAGCAGATCTTTGCTCTGTAGGGGCAGCTGTGCTATGCCAGGAACGGATGTATGTGTGAAAGGACAAGGAATGGGGGTGGTGAGATGGATGCTTTTATAAAGATCCGCAGTTCTCTGTGGTTTTATCCCAGCAAAGATTACATTTCACTCCCAGGGGCCTCTGCTGCCTCAGATCCTTTTCAGACTCTGTTGCTGTGGCACAGTAGATAGTTTTGGGTGTCCTTTCATTTTTTTTCTTGACAGTATTAAATATATGCCCCAGTGAGCCATAAATCAGCAGTTTATCAGAAAATAAATCATATCTGTAATAAGGGACCACTTCCTTTTAATTGGACAGTGCATTAAATTAAACAGATATACTTCCTCAAAGAATACAAAAATGTGTCAGCTAGACTTCTTTAGTGAATTTTAATTTTCAACCACCATTTCTGTCAAAGAAAGGCTTCTTCCCACTGCCACCTCTGTCCAGCAAAAAATTATATTCCAACTGAATTATTTGCTGACTTTTATAGGTTATTGTATTCCCTCTGCTTTATCTTTTTTCTTGTTCAGTAACACAGCTAGCCCTTTCTCTGGGTTTTGAATTCATTTCTGTGCAAATGATTCTCTTTGTGTATAAGTATTTCCATGACCAAGCTCACGTGTTCACATGAAATGGAAGTATTTGTGGCCTGGCATGATTATATGTTTGTGAAAGAAACTGTAGGAAGACTATGGGATTGTAAAACATATGTGAATCATAAAATAGCCCACTCTACTCAGCATATAAAGATTCACGTCTGCCAGATAGCTAGTTACAGTATTCCCAAACATGCATTAATGTAATTTCCCTTGTATTATTTTAATAGAATTTTCAGTATGCAAACTTTGTGGTTTTCTATCTTAACCTGTGTAATTTCTGCCCCCACTACCAGCACCATTGTTTCAGTAAGAATGAAAGGGCTGAGGCTGTGACCTGTCTAAGGCTCCTGTTATCAGTCTGCTGAGTAACAATGTGAAACTATCTGTCTGAAATCAGGTTTAACATTTGAGAGCTGCTTCATGATTTATTATGAAAACACATATGTATTCTTCCCTATTAGCCTCTACTACCCTCCTTCTCACTTGAGGTCTAAGTATGAAAAGCTATTGCCTGTTAAAAAGCCATAATTCTCCATTTCCTTTTATTTATTTTATTGACTTACAAAGACATTTAAATATGAGAAACTGCTTTGTGAAAACCATAGTTAAGTTAAACCAGGATATGAGGCCAGTGTTTAATCTTGGCTTGATATGCTAGCTCGTTATCTATTTTGTATTCCAATTGCAGTTTCCTATACTCATATAAAATACAAATTTGACTTTTTAATGGAATCTTATGACAACTATGTTTTTAAATAATGGGAAAACAGGTCTTACTCATTTCACTTGTATACAAAACGTACAAAATCAATTTTTTAAAAGGTGATGGCAGATGCAATTACTTTGACATTTTGAAATTAAGACCACTAGTTTCACTATATTATTGTTCAGTTATCTTCTATTATTTGCACAGCTCAACTCCTTTTTATTGATCTTTGCTTTGAAATGTTGAAAAAAAATGCTGAGGAAGCTCACTAATATTAAAAGGGAGGTGGAATTATTCTAGAAAATCATTTCTCCTGACATTTCCTAAAGATTGCTCCCCCACCACACCACCAATGAAGTCCTTGTGTTGGGATTTATAAATAAGAATGAAAAGCTCGGTATCTGCCTTGACCATCTGTAACAGGCTCTCCCAATTTTTGACCTTCCAGGTACAGTGGCATGATAACTCCCATGGTCACTGGAAATTCTAGGTGTTATGTTCTGGGCATGGGCGCAAGGAACGGAGACGAGGCAGTGAACAGTGAACTTCAACTCTTTATTAACGATCAGGAACAGAGCAAAAACCCTGGGCAGCAGCAGCTCTTTTATAGGGCTGGCTGCTGTCCCATTAGCCAGTGACTTACGTTAAAACGTTTAAATTGTACCCAATGAGAGACATTCCGCTAATAGCCAATCAGGTTGCTCCGTAAGGACCAATCCCAGCTCGCTATCCACGGACCAATCAAAAGTGCAGGATTACGAGCCTGCTTTTCTATCAAGGTTGTCAAGCTTTATTAAAATACGTTTATGTTAGTTCATAACACACCTCCCCCCTAGGTTCCGTTTGAGGGATGTGGTGATATAATCGCGTAGATATGCAGGTCGTTTCACCTGCCTGTTTGATTTTCGCTGTTCCACCGGTTTCTGTCTGCAGTCTGATTCCGGTGGAATGCTTCCAAGTTTTTCTGGTACGGGTGGTTCCGTTTCGGTGCAGGAAGACTCGGCGCGGCTGCCATTGTTGTTATCCCAGTCCCCAAGGGTTACTTCCGGGTTCCGTGGGCTTGCCTCCTCGTGGTATTTCCCGTGGCGAAGCTACCCCACTTCCTGATTCTTCTTCAGTTGGCGCGCTTCTTTGGGTTGGTTGCTGGGTTTCCCTGATTACATCATTATCTATTCCGTTTTCGGTCCCCTCGATATCCCCTCCCCCCTCAGTTTGCGAATAAGGGGAGTCGCGGGAAATGGGTGGCAATCTGGAGCGAAGCTGATCAATATGGCGTTTCCAAACTCTCCCGTCATTAGTCTGTAGGCGGTAGGATCTGGGGCCGGTGGGTTGGGTAATGGTTGCAGGGACCCACAATGGGTCACCAGGGAAGTTCTTAGCAAACACCAAGTCGCCTACCTTGAATTCGCGGTACTTCCCGCTAGACCCGAAGGGTTTTTCTGGTGAATAAGAAGGATGTAGACGGTCGAGGTGGGAGCGAAGTTTCTGTCCCATTAACAGTTCGGCAGGCGTTTTATTTGTGACGCTGTGTGGGTGATGTGTTGAAGAAGCAGGATTCGGTTCAGCTTGTCGTCGATGTCTCCAGAATCCATTTTTTGTAGTGTTTTTTCGATGAATTGTACCATTCGCTCCGCCCTTCTGTTGGCCGCAGGGTGTGCCAGCGAGGTTAGCGCATGGCGGATGCCCCGGTCTGCTAGGTACTGTTCAAATACCAGGGCAGTGAACTGGGGCCCGTTATCAGAAACTAAAATGTCTGGTAACCCATGCGTTGCGAACAATTTGTTCAGTTTGTTAATGACTGACTCAGTTGTGGTTGTCTTCATTTTATGTATTTCTAGCCAGTTGGAATAGGCATCCACTGTTAGTAGAAAAGTGTGTCCTTTGGTGGGTCCCGCAAAATCAATGTGGATGCGGGACCACGGACCCCGAGGGTTTCCCACCGGTTGTTGTCGCTTTAGGTGGGGCGTTGCTGACGTCTTGGCACTTCCGACATGTGGTTACCCAGGCTTCGATTTGTTTGTCGATGCCCAGCCACCACGCGTAGCTCCGTGCGAGTGCCTTCATGCGCACAATGCCCGGATGTCCATCGTGCAGTACTTCTAAAACTGTCTGTTGTAGCCTCTCTTGGACGACGACTCTATCTCCCCAGAGAATGCAGCCTTTCTGAGAGAAAAGTTCTGTCTGCCGGTTTTTGAACGGCGCGAAGTTGTCGTGGAGTTGGTCGAGTGGCCATCCTCGTTCGACCCAGCTAAGTGCTAAGACAGGATCCCGTTTAGTCTCGATGGCGATGTCTCTTGCCGTTAGCGGCGGTGAGTGTAGCGTTTCAATTTGGAGTGTCGTGAGGGTTGGAGCTGGGTCGTCGACGGCTTCCGGAAGTGGGGAATGGCTTAAAGCGTCAGTGTGGGGAATGGCTTTCCCCGGGCGATTTTGCAGTAGATAATTGTAGGCAGCTAGGAACTCTGACCAGCGAGTCATTCTTGGTGATAATATATAGGGGGTTGGTTTGTCTCCCGCTATAATACCAAGCAATGGCTTGTGATCCGTAATTATAGTAAATGGTCGTCCATACACGTATTCATGAAAACGCTTTACAGATGATACAACAGCAAGAGCCTCTTTATCGAGTTGGCTATAGTTCCTTTCGGCCCTTGATAATGTACGTGAGAAAAACGCAATAGGTGTTTCATTTACGTTTGGTAATACATGACTTAAAACTGCTCCTACTCCAAACGGTGAAGCGTCGCATGTAATAGTCAATGGTAAAGTCTCGTTATACTGCATTAATACAGCGTCGGAGGTTAGTAAGTCTTTCACTTGTCGGAAAGCGCATTCCTCTCGATGTCCCCAGACCCAGGTTGCTCCTTTGTCGAGAAGTCTGTGTAGGGGCTCAGCTACGGTCACCTTCTGGGGCAAGAAGATGTTGTAAAAGTTAATGAGCCCCAGAAAGGCTTGGAGGTCTGTTCTATTCTTAGGTGTTGGGGCGTTTTTATTGCTTTTAGCTTGTTATCAGAGGGATGGATTCCTTGACTATCGAGAAGGTATCCAAGGAACTCCACCCTCTCAGTACACAGTTGACATTTATTTTTTTTAACCTTGAGGCCAGCGTCTTTGAATTTTTGGAGAACCATTCGGAGACGCCTTTCTAAAACTTCTCTATTTGGGGCGGCAATTAACACATCATCAAAATATGGCACAACTTCTTTTATGCCTTGTAAAAGTCTCTCCATCAGGCTTTGAAAAATTCCCGGGGCTACGCTCACTCCGAATTGGAGTCTATTGCACTTAAAGGCGCCTCTGTGCGTAACGATAGTTTGTGCTTCCGCAGTTTCCGCATCTACGGGTAACTGTTGGTATGCCTGCACTAAATCCAATTTTGCGAATATTTTCCCACCACCCAGGGAGTGGAGAAGATGTTGAACCACCGGCACCGGGTAAGCACTCTGCTGAAGTGCATGGTTCAGGGTGGCCCGATAATCCCCACAAATTCTCAATGACCCATCCGGTTTGATGGGTGTTACTATTGGGGTTTCCCAACGGGCGTGGTCAGTTGGTTCTAAAACACCCTGGGCTATTAATTTATCGAGCTGCTCGTCGACCTTTGGTTTGAGTGCAAACGGCACCCGACGAGGCTTAAGGCGGATGGGAGCTATTTCGGGATTAAGGCTAAACGATATTGGGGTCCCCTTGTACTTGCCTAGCTCTTCTGAAAAAACGTCCTGGAATTCTTGGACGAGAGACTCCTCCCAGTTGTCGCTCTTGGCTCGGTGAACGCCGGCTACCTCGATCCCGAGCGGGGCGAACCATTGTAGGCCTAACAAACTAGGCCGGTCACGATCGACGACGGTCAGCGGTAGTGATGCGGTACGATTTTTGAAGGAGACTTGGACTTGGCTGGAGCCGACGACTGGAATTCTGTTGCCCTGGTAATCTTTGAGTATGATTCTTTGGGGGCTGAGATCCTGATGACGGATGGAAGGGATTAGCTGTTTGAGGGTCTTCCAGGAAACCATCGAGAGAGACGACCCTGAGTCGACTTCCATCACGCAAGGTTGGTTCTCGATGGCGACCCTTACTCGGATCTTTCTTGCATCTAAGGATGAACCGTGGCCGATGGTAATGGTTTGGTGTGCCTCTTCTCGTCTCGTTGAAATGGCAGGTGCTTTATTTCTGTAGGAGTGGTTGTTCCATTGGTGGTTCAGGCGATCCCGACTCACAGGGAGATTTCCTGTGGTCTGGCGGTAGTTATTCTCCCTCTGGATTGGACTGGGTCCTCGCTTGCTTCTACAGACCTTTGCGATGTGGCCTCTCTTTCCACAGGAACGGCAGAGCGCGTCGAGGAATTTGCAATCTGATCGCAGGTGGTTTGCCCCGCAACCAGTGCATTAGCGCGGGAATCTTTGGTTTCGTTGGTCTCGTTTGGACCGGAGCCGGTTGACCTCTTCCTCTTCACTATCTGATGGGGATTCGAGGTCCTCATGGTGTGCCATCATTGAGTGCCTCTCTGGACGAGGCGAGGTATCATTTGCGAGTTTACGGAGTGGTGCGTTGGTGCGGCGCATTCGAGTGGCCAACTTCCTGGTTGCTTCTGCTGCTGTAGCGTCTGTGATGGCATCGGCAAGATCAATGTCCCCTTTGGCCATGATCTTGCTCTGCACTGTGTTGTCATCTAATCCCAGAACTATGCGGTCTCGCATGGCTTCCTCGAGGTTTGAAAACCCACAGAGGCCACCCAGGTTCCGGAGGTCAGCGATGAAATCTGCAACGCTCTCGCCTTTCCATTGGTCCCTCTGGTAAAACTCGTGTCTTCGAACAAGTGTTGGCACGGTGGGTGCATAGTGGGCCCATAGAATGGGCGCGAGGGTGTCCCAATCCATTGACTTCACCTCAGCCAGTTTTGCCATCTTAAAAACGGCAGGCCCACAATGGGTTAGAAATACTGCTCGCTTCTTGCCAGTCGTAGCGTCCTTTAAGTTGTTGGTCTCCACAAACATCTGGAACCGATCCATATACGAGCCCCAGTCTTCGTTAGCCGGGTCAAATGGAGCGGGTGGTATGGCACCGCTGGACATCTTGCCGTTGTAGGTGCTTCTTCAGCCATGTGCTTTGTTTGTTGCTCTGTAAGTGTTCAGTCAGCTCTGATGTCTCCGCATCCCATCCTCGTCGCCAGTGTTATGTTCTGGGCATGGGCGCAAGGAATGGAGACGAGGCAGTGAACAGTGAACTTCAACTCTTTATTAACGATCAGGAACAGAGCAAAAACCCTGGGCAGCAGCAGCTCTTTTATAGGGCTGGCTGCTGTCCCATTAGCCAATGACTTACGTTAAAACGTTTAAATTGTACCCAATGAGAGACGTTCCGCTAATAGACAATCAGGTTGCTCCGTAAGGACCAATCCCAGCTCGCTATCCACGGACCAATCAAAAGTGCAGGATTACGAGCCTGCTTTTCTATCAAGGTTGTCAAGCTTTATTAAAATACGTTTACGTTAGTTCATAACACTAGGAGCTGCATTAGGGGTCAGGTTGGGGAAAGTTAAATAATTGAAAACGAAACTGGCATTGAATCAACATTTACAGGTTTACCATTCCATCTCTCTCGTTTCTTTCAAGGAACACCCTTCCCCCACTTCTCCCAAAATAAACCATCAACAGATTTCTAAGAACATTAAGGAGAATCTTGATGCTGAACAAGAGCAGAAAGAATTCAGAAGTAGCACCTTAAGAATTATTTTAAAATATTGTACATATTTTAGTGGAATAACATACATATAACATATATAAAATGTATGGAAATTGTATGTATACCGATACTGAAGTGTTGCAAAAAATAAAAATTGTGTTATAAAATGAGGAATATTGTTCAATAAAAATATTTTTTTTAAAAGGATTATTTTTACAGTTCCTCAAAGACAAGTGTTTAGTGGTGAAGTTTTTTGCTAATTTATTATTAACTTATTAAGGCTAATATGAGTTACAATATAACAAGAAAGACTAGGAGCAGTTTATATACCATTCTAGAGTAAAAAGGTTAAAAACAGTAACTCATAACAAAGTAAATAAAAAATAAATCCAAAAGACATTTCCAAATAAACTTTTGTACCAGAGGATTTAACCAAACACAAAACACATCTAACAAATAGGAAGAGATGTCCACTCATAGCAAAATCATTTTGAGCTTGATAATGATAAACAAACATCCCCATTTCTCACACATGTAGGACATGATACCACCAACTGCAAGCATTTAACTTTCCAAGAAATGATATGCAATTCCCAGACATTAAAAGATTGCACACTCTTAAATTTGTGTTTCCAATTGCGGCTATACAGATACTTCAAGAAATCTCACAAGCAAAGCATGAAAACATTTCCCCGTACTTCCTTCTTATGTGTTTCCTACAGTCCCTTAAACTCTCTATATCTTGTTTCCTTCCCGAAACTAGTGCAGCACTCTAAAATTTTCTGCTTGACTGTTTCCATAAGTAATGCTAATAGACCCACGTTTCTTCTCAGCTATTTTTGCAGCTCAGCAGAATGGGCTAGTGATGTTCTGTGTGAAATGGGGGGGGAGAGTGTCTCATTTTGATAAAGGAAATACGTATGGAGTGGCTGAAAAGAGGACTTTACCCTAACTTAAGATGAGGCATAGCATCCAGAAATTTTGCCAATCCCCACCCTGCATGAATTACTCATTGATTATTACAGCACCTCATGCTTTTGAGGCAAGACAAAAATGAAGGAAACCAGATAAATATCAGCAACGTTGTCAGGATTATAGGAACTTTAAGCAATATGTGCTTTACCTTCTCCATATATAAATTTCTGGATATTCATTACTTCCTGATTTATTGCAGTCCCTGCAGTACTGTCTTTACCAAAATGCTTTCGTTGTCCTACCCTCTTTACTTTTTCTCTTCCTTGAAAACGCTTGCTTTTCTGCCCACTTCTTCCTTTTTGATTCTCTCTTCATTTTAAATTAAGAGCTAAGCAGAAGCCACAATCAGAGCAACTTGCTTTCCTCAGAGTAGCTGTAAGTTTTTGTTGAAGCCTTTCAAAGGCTGGGTGGTGGCTGGCTTCTTGCAAAGACAGAGGGGAAAAAATAGATGCCATTATCAGCATTTGGCACTAAGAGTCTACAGGTTCTCTGCAGCCAGATCTGCACCCCTAACAGAAATGTTAGAGATTGCTGCTTTTATTAGGTTTAGTCTTCTCTTTATGAAAAAAAGGAGTTGTTACCAGGAAGACTCAATAAGCTTCAAAAGATACCTTCACTGTGCAGGGGTCCTGTGATCCTTCTGATACTGCTGGGTTTCCATTCCCTTCAGTCCCAGCCAATATAATCCCATTCCTACCATTTTATTTTACGTAGTGCCAAATTTTCCATCAGTTCCCAAGTGGTTTATAACAGTAAGGTAATAATACACAATAAAAGTAAAACATATCCACAGGTATATCAATTACATTATAAAAGTTCATCATTAAATAATAGAGCCATACAAAATACCAAGATTTCACTGTAAATATAGATGGATAGCTCATCTGTGGATGCTCTCCAAAAGAGCACAAACTTTTAGAAGATTGCCTGAAAGGAGCCTAGACTTGTTCCTAAGGGGTTTCTGTTCTGCTAAAACTAGAATTATTACACTCCCCCCCCCCAAAAAAAAAATATTTTGGCTTCCATACCCCCTTTACCTTTTGAAGGTAGGATTCCTAACAGTTTTCCCAGGAAAATGATTGAACGTGTCTGTTCCAGCAGGAAACCTGAACTGAAAGCCATATATAATTTCATATATTAAAACAAGTACTTTGAATATACATAGAACCCTATTGGCAAATGATGCAGGATTGATGTACAAATTTAATATGCAAGCAAGACCACTACACTTGTCCCAAATGCAATTTCTGAGGATATTTCAAAAGCAGTTACATGTAAAGTATACTGCAATAGTCTAACCAAATAATAGGTTTGCCACGGTAAGAACTTCCTGCTGCAGCAAAGGCTCTACTGGTCATGGCTTCCATTTGCCCATCTGGCAATAACTGTAACTCCAGGATGATCACAATTCATGGACCTGTTCCCTTGCAGTTAATGCTTCTGCATCAGGTGTCAACATTGTAACTAACAAAAGAAGCAGAATAAACAAACAGAATCTCTGTCTTGCTAGAGCTTGTTGCATCAAAGACTCAATAACCTCCAAACTTAGGGCAATGCTTCACCAGCATTACCAACATGACTCAAGTAGTATGGTATCATACAATATGGTTCAGACTATTACAGTCTGAATTGATGGGCTTACTTCTCCAGTGGCTTCATGTAAATACTAATAAGTAGGATCAAATTCCATGGCAGATTCAGAAGTATACAATGGTTGATCGCACTTAGAGCTCTAATAAGATTGTGAAGGATACATTACCCCATCTAGATCTCAACAAGGCAACTAGTTATGTCCCATGATAAAAGTGCATACCTAAACACTAACTGAAAGGAGGGTAGATAATAAATTTCTAGAATATTTGGCAGCTGGACACTAAGCAATAATTGTCAAGTATAACTTATTCAAGGAGGACTTCTTTAAAAACTAAACAATCAATCATACTCACTTGTAGCCCCAGAAGGCAGAAATCATTCTAGAAAGCACTATGTCCAATTCACCAAAGTCCACAGTCCAGACAAAGATAATATGGCAAGATATTACTCATCCCAACTTCTGAAAAAATAAGACTTGAATATCAATTACATTAATCCAGTGTAAAATAGTCATCATTACTAGGGATGGAAATCTACTTGCTCTACTTTCCCAAAAGGAATTTGGTCATACTGAACAAATGCATAAACTGACCAGTCTACTTCTACAATAATGAAAAAGAAATATTACTGCTTCTGTGACTTTACCTACCAAAGTGTAGCCTCAAACCTGGATCTATACTTGCCATTAGACATGTTCATATTTTACTCTCTGTACCAGTACTTCAGGCATCCATTCTGGGAACAATCAGATTAAGAGCCCAAGTCACCCAAGTTAAAAAAAAAAACAACTACTGGAAAATTCCCCAATCACCTACAAAATCCATTCACTTCCATATGAGATGGATTGACCTAATGAACCTACTAATGCTATAGAGATCCTGACTGTCAATTAATTTTATCTGGATCAGAAATGTGATCTAACCACAGCAAATAACAAGATATAATTCCCTCTTTAACAAGATATGATCCAAGACCAAAAGAAATCTACATATGCCACCGGAGAATACATGATCAGAGATTACCTGAGAGAATCTCTCCATGGCAAACATCTGTATTCTGGCACTTTCCAGTCCTTAAAGTTCCATAAAGTTTGAAGTTACATGCAACAAAAGCTAAGGAAATTCCAACATGAGCCCTAAGTCTAATGGAGCAATCCCACTAGGCTGCAGGATAGCCAGGTTACCAATACAATCAACAACTGTCCTTTTAGGTTAGGGTTTTATACAGAGACACTCATATCCTTCATCTTTAAAAAATGAAGCCTTGCTCATATATTAAATATCCTTGAAAATCAGCGCCTCCTTTAATTGATATTAATGTTGGTGTAGGACCCCAAATTTGGGATTGAGAAATCTCTGTATTGCCAATTTTGTCCGAATAGGTTTTGGTATTACACACCAGGCTTCATCTACCATGAGATCATGCTTTAATGAGGTCTTATTACAAATAGACCTGGCATTATTTGAATTGCAATTGCTCAAAAGTCTAGAGAATCCTCATTTGTGTTATATACTTGGATGGTATAGAAATACTTGATATATATTTGCCTATCTGAAATGGCAATAACTTGATGGTTCTACATTCATAAGTTGCTGATATAAAAGAGATGACTTTTTAACATTTACAACTGTTTCTGAAGATAAAACCATACAGCAGATTAATAATCCATTCCATTCATCTGGAGAAAGCCTTGTGTTTGCTCAGCCATCCGCACCTTGTAAGATAAATTTATGTAATGCACTTCTATATTCCATTTAGGCAGCTCTGAAGAAAGGAGGGAAATAAACTCTTTTCTTCTTTTTTTAAGGTGAAAAATGGTCTTGATTTCTGCTCTCCTAGACTCTTTTTTCAGATTCTTCAGCCATTGTCAACAAGCATATTTAACAAGCAAAACCAAATTGTCATTCCCCACAAAAAAAGTTAATTCCTTATTCTCAAATTCCCAATTTCAGCATAGGTTATAAAAGTGATAACCTTTGACTAAGCATTTGCAGAGACAGCTGATATTATTTTAGAGCTATGTCGAACTGCAAATGCACGGAATTGCTGACATCACCCATGGGTTTCCAGACTTCCAACTTTTTCATCTCACAATCTGTCTATATGTTTTGGGATTATTTCCTTCTGTTCTCAATGGCAATTTTCCAAGCAAAATCTCACTGGATTGTGTTCAGTCTCTGAGTCTAATCTTTTCTATTCCCTATGGATGATTTATCGCGCCTGACTGGTACTAACCCTTGGTGACGGAAGCTGATAACTGTTGATTTGCTGCAAGAAAGAGTGGCATTTTTGTCTTGTTCACAGTGTTCAGAGCACTGTGTTCAGACACATTTCCATTTGTTTTATGTAGTGTACCTGTTTATTTATTTATTGGATTTCTGTGCCACCTTTCTGTCCTTACACCCATTCACAACAATCTAATACAATATACAATTAATAGAACAAGTGATAAGTGGAATTGGATTGCTTTCTTTCAGCAGAGACAGGCCAGAGAAAGTAGAATCTGTAGCTGAAAAATAGAATATATTAATAGAGACAAGAACCTTAATATATTTTAAACTATATCCTCATATGAGGAAAAAGAAAAAAATCTCTCAGAAGTATTATATACTGTACATAATCATTGCATATATTTTTATGAATACACATAGATATTTCATTCGCCCAGATCTTACTCTGCATTTACTGATTCTGATTTTGTAAATCCCTGACTTATTGGTTTCAAGTGGTATTGCTTATCTTAAACCATTAAAAAAAACATGGGTGGATTGCTTACTTGTATTTAAATTAATCTGCATTACAGTTGCTGACATTTTAAAAATAATATCTGAAGAGACGATAAACTTAAATTTAAGTCAGTCCAAAATGATAGGATCTATGCCAAACATTATTTTCTTTGAAAATGTATTTAAGGGAAATCACTGTCTTCCATTCACAACAATGTACCACATTTGCATTTGATGTACAAGTGTATGTTTGTAGAACTCTAAACTGGGTGAGAATGGTTTGCAGCAGCTAGATCAGGGGTGTTAAACTGGTGTCATCATGGCGGCATCATGTGATGTATCAGGACTTTTTCCCCATTTGCTAAATCAGGCATGGGTGGAACCAGCACGTGATGCATCCAACCTATAGGCCACAAGTTTGACACCCCTGAGCTAAATTGTTTTATCTGGTGGACCATTTTGACCTCAATAGCTCCTTGTGTATGGAGTGAACACAAGTCATACCATAAACATGTTTAGAGGAAGATGCAAGTAGGGGCTATCTTAATATAGCAGAGAAAGTTTCAAACAGCTTTTTCCCTCTTTTTAAATCAAAGAAACATTTACCTGTCATTGATCTGATTCTCACTAATCATTCTGTAAAAGCAACACACATCTAATAACTAAAGCACCATATGAGCTTCCAAGTACTATTAAGGTTGCTACATATGATTCCATGTGTCTACATATACTTGTATAAAATTTAAATTACTGAAAATTTGAATACAGTAGAAAAATGATAGACTCTTCTTGCATTTCAGCAGTATTCTCAAGAAAACTTTCAAATCTCCCATTTGTCTCAAGTTTAGGATCTGTTCTGGAGCAGAAGATCTATTCATAATCATCGTTACTAGTTGTAAAAAGTCTAAAGAACATAGTATACTAGTAGGCAATTTGAGTGGATAAAAAAGAATAAAAAGCATAGAATTATGCAGCAACTAATCATTTTATTTTGCTCACTATTGCTCTTTTCTACCCAAGATTCGGCTATGCTTTTATCTAAAGAACAGAACATCACAGACAGGGTAAGCACATATTTGCTTTTGGACAGCATAGTATATAGAATTTGGGTAATGTACATTGAGCATTATGCAAACAAAGACACCACCTAAACATGCTTAACTCTAATGTAGCATAAAAGGATTTGCTACATATGTTTGCTGCTATTAATATACTTTCTTTTAATATACAGTACTTTCAAAGTCTTCTTTTTCTGTTTCTTCACCAATCTATAAATCCAGATCAGATAGCAGTTGATAAGGAATTAAATCCAAATAGACAACCAGCCTAATCATACTCCCAGCATAATGACATAAAGTAGTTATAACTTCTCTCCCTCTCCCTCCCTCCCTCCCCCCCCCCTCTCTCTCCATCCATTAACTACTAGCATGCAATTGGAGTAGATATTTATGTGAATACAATGTGGGCACTAAGTGGCCTTTGTCAAATTCTTCATATTTGTGCATAGACAAATTTCCCAAACAGTACAAGTTTTCTCAAGGTGTTCCTCTTTGGATGGCAGTAGGACTACTAGTGAAAAAGGTCCACATAACATATATAGTCTTTTATCTGAACCTGGAGAGACTCAGGAGGACTGGAGGTCCATAGCCCATAGTTCATTAGAACTTGCCCATGTAAAAAGAACCATTCAAATGAAATAGTACCATTACCTTAAATGACACCATGCCCCTTCCTCCCATCCCAAAGTTTATGTTGGAATGCAAAGTGCTACTTGGCTATAGGCTAAGGAACTCTTCTCATGTAACATGTTGGTCTTTGAATGTATTTGAAACAGTAAGAAAAGAGGACAGTTCCTAGCACTAGATTTTCCACTTTCTTGCTTTTTCTTCTTTTTTTCTCAGTTTCTCTACTCCCCTCTCCCTTTCTCTTTTATTACAAAAATAAAAGAGACTTTGAAATAGTAAGAGATAGTGGGATTAGAGCCTCTCCTGCTAGACCTAGTACTCTCTCCCTGTTAATTTCCACTTGATTAGAATTCTTTTTGAAGTATTTAAATATGGACAATAGAAAAAAGGGAGGGTGAAGTTATTGAATATTGGTTAAACTGTATTAATTTAAGCTCAGTTCCTGCTTTTATATAGATACCTCATATATATGTATGGTCTCCACTGGTATAAAGTAGACACAGTCCTCTTCCTCTACCTCAATCATTCTTTTATAAATCCCCAGCTTAAAATTTAAATGCTTGAAAAAGTTTTCAAACTATGAAAATTTGATTTTGCTTCACTTTTTTAAAAACATAAAAGACACGTTGTTAATGCTCAATTTGTGAAGCAGCAAGTATTACACAATTGCTCTCCCATTGCCCTGAAGGAAATTTTGATGGAAATTTTGAAGCCAAGAGGTTATCAAGGGGTTTTTAGGGCATCTGCTTGTAGAAGGCAAGAGGGAGGTGCTTATATATCTGTGATGACCCAGAGTATATCAGAAATATAACAAAATCCAAAACATAACTAAAAATCCTTTAATGCCTTCAACTTGGCTTCACTGTTTAATTGTTCACAGTGGAGGAGTAAACTATTTTCAAAATAACATTTCAAAGGAAAGAAACACAATTCAAATTCAAATAGCCAATAATGAAGCAAAAACCAAAAACAAACCACATTGAATAAAGTTCCATGACAGACCAGAATAGATAATTGCCAACTTCAGGAAGATAACCAGGGACAGTCCGTTGGAAGAACGCCAACCAAGATAAACCATCTTTAGGAATAAAACAGTAAATTGTCTCCAGCGTCTGTTAGCACGCAGGTCCAAACTCTTATACAAATCTCCCACCTGCAACCCATGAAGAGGATCATGGCCCTCTCCTCCTGAGTAGACCACATTTTACCCTGATCCTCTCCTCCCTGCATGGCCTAGGATGGATAGGGGATGGGCCTGGGTCCTCCTCTGACTACTCAGCCGGCTTCTGCCCTTCCCCAGCCTCCTCCACCACCTCTGGAGCCACACTTCCACTCCCTGTTGGTTGTTCCTCCTCTTCCTCAGAGTCAGTCTCCACCAGGGGCATGACAATATCTTAATTGAGGATACAGGTAGAAGCAATTGTTGGCAGAAAATAACATTACTATTCTCTTCACCTCTAATACAGGACCATAAAGCATTTTTCTTTCAATGACTGCTAAAGCTTTGTGTATACAGTTGATCAGCACAAAATCCTGGATCTTTTGCTTCTTCCTCTTGACAGACAGCAACAGGCACGTCTGCCAAAAATGTCAAGGCCGTTTTGCATGTCCTATGGATCATCTGCTGTGAGTGAAGCCATTCTATTGGAAGCTTTCTGTAAAAATAAATTCTTTAATAAACCAGATTTAGATGTGTCCACTCAGATATATAAATCCATTCTATAAAGAGAGAGAAAGAGAAACACACACTAAGAACTGCATTTTGATTTACAATGCATGACTTTAGCATCAGATTGAACTATATTACTGAGTTCAGAAATCTTTGATTGACTTAGATGTCAGGAAATAGACTTATGATATTTATATATTAAAATACTCATTTTCATTTTAGGATTATAGCAAGCTGATTTAGACAAGGTAGCTCAGAGGCCCTGTCACTATTTCGAGGGGCTTTTATTGATCCAATATGCATGCATGTATTTATTTTTGTCAGTTATTTGATCAACTTTTCTGTATTTCATTTTTAAATAATATTTTGATTCTAGCAGTGTCATCTGATTTCATTAAACTATTACCATGTTAGCAAGTTGTTATTATGTCACGGGATACATAATGCAAAGAAAAGCATCATTATTATCATCAGCTTTCCTGCTTCTCCTTTGGCTTCCCCGAACATAGCATTATCTTGGCAGTGATAATCATTTGCTTGTGTTTGTAGTCTTGGTCATATGACACATAATATTCATTACAAAGTCAATATGCAATCTCAGAATCAGAGGGTTAGTAAATAAGAAAGAAATTCATTTGTTTTCTTCCCCCCAATGATCTTCACAAATTCTATTATCCTTGACAGCTATTTAACTAAAACCTTCACTAGGGTCAAAATGCAACTCTGGTTCAAACCCTAGCAGAGAGTGAAAGAGTTAAACTTTCCACTTTCCACAGGCCACTAAATAAAAATTAAGCATAATGTGGAGGTTCGCTAATATTTTTTTTTAATTCACTTAATTATTTCATATTTCCTCCATCAATTTCTCTATAGTTTTAGTGGTGAACATTTATGTACAGTACATATAATCTTATGCTGTCAAAAAATGTGAAATACATTATGTTGAACAAATTTATTTCACTTTATGGTTGCAACAATACAGAAAATAAACTCTGAAAAAGATATACACCTTGGCAGTTTTTTCATAGATAGACAGGCAGGCAGACAGACAGATTTGCATAGCTCTATCTTCCACACTTTAGCTGTTCCAGATGTGTTGCAATACAACTGACAATTATGGGAGCCACAGTCCAGCACATATTAATCAAAAATACTTTCAGGCAGAGAAATTATTCTACTCTTTTTCCATCAGTTGAATTTAAATTCAGTTCAATCTAAATACACTTTAGAAATTCTTTCAAAGGATAATAGGATTTAGAAAAAAAAAGTCTTATGAGTGCAGTAAGTATTATTGTCCTGTTCTGCCTCGTACAGAGCTAGATTTATAGCTGTGCAGATGCAGATAGATAACTCAATGAAGCTTCCATAACAAAGTTCATTTATTGGTACATCAGGTATCTTCATAACTCACATTTATGACGAAGTTCTTCTTTACTGACCAATCCTTTGTATGTCTGCCTTGTATGTGAAAGATGGTTATCTCCTAACCCATCTCGTAGCGACAGAAGGAAGATGCCATGTGGTAGAGAGTTCAGACAAAGAATGAAGAAAACTCCCTTAACCCACCAAGGATCAATTCAGTGACCAATCAGGATTACAGATGTAGCCACATGAGATGAACTACATTTCCCAGGATACCTTTAACTACATTTACCATGATGCATTCCCTTAAGGGGACAGCTCACAATTCCTAAGTAACTATCCAACTTTCATAGATTGGCTGGGACAGCACACTCCCCGCCTGGAATTGTAAATTGCACTATTAAAAGAAGAGAAAAAAAATTAACTATAAACTAAGATAAGCAGTAAACAGTAATATTAACTGAATAGCATATAACTATATAACTAAGATAAACAGTTAGCTATATAACTAAGAAAAAACAGTAAACATTAATAAAGCATCAAACAAAGCAAAGCATGCAAAGCTTGAGGTTCAATCTTCAAGTTCGGCCTCTTGGTGAAAGTCTGGTGGTCACCTCTGGTAGCCTTTTAGGCTGTACAGGAACTCTTGGCGGCAAATGTGAAAGTCTGGTGGTCACCTCTGGTGGCCTTTTAGGCTGTACAGGAACTCTTGGCGGCAAATGTGAAAGTCTGGTGGTCACTTCTGGTGGCCTTTTTGGGTTGGAATGGTACTCTTGCTTCCACGGTGTCAAAGAGTGTCGGGAAGCTGTTGGAAAGGGCGTTGCAGAGGCATATGCCTGTGTAGAGTGTCTTAGTGGATGTCTGGTGGTTGTTGGTGGCCGGTTAGGGTGTTCTAGTGAACCTGTACTGTTCGGCGGTGGCCTTTGAGGCTGGAACTTCATTCTTGTTTTTGGTGGTGCTAAAGGCCATCGGAAGGTGGGTGGAATGGATGGTGCTAAGGTATTTGCCAGGGTTGGAGCCTGCATCTGGGCATCACTGACAATTCCTATGATCCCCCATCCTAGTGGAGAATTGATGGCCACTGGGCCATCTACAGGACCGCCGACCGACTCGGAGAAGAGAAAGGTGCATGGGGCATTATTTCCCAGCAAGAGTAGGATATCAGCCTTGGGATCTAGAGCGGGAAAGTGATGAGCAAGGTGCTGTAGGTGAGGCATGGTACTTATGACCTCAGGTGTTGCGATCTGACTGCGGTCTTTCAGTATGCCATCGCATTCAAATATGGGCGGTAGTGGGAATCGGGTACTTCCATCTAATGACTCTATGAAGAGTCCAGTAGCTCTCCTCCCCGCCGTGCTTCTTGGTCCGTGGCACATTGATACGGTGAAGGGAAGTTTGGCCTGTTGCACCTCAGAGGTCGAAGAATGTGGGTCTGGCCAGGCTTTGAATATCTATCCATACGTACATTTTCATGGCGTCTCCAGGGCATCCTTCAGGGTACACTTTGGCTAAGCAGATGGGAAGACACGAATGAGGGGACGGTGAGTCGGTGCACACTGTTGTGCAGTTTACACTCGAGGGGACGGTGAGTCGGTGCACAATGTTGGGCAGTTTACACTCATGCATGTTTTGGTTGCAGTTTGTCAATCTGCCGAGGAGCCCTGCATGCTTCTGTGTTACGTTGCAGCTGCTTGTCCGAAGGAAGGTTACGAGGTATCTGCCGTGGTGGCTCATTGTCTGGATGCAGCATGGTCGGGTGTTGGTCACTTTTGCAGATGTGACATTGCACTTTGGTTGTGTGGTATTCAGGTGAATGTTTGGATTCACAACACTTGTAGCAGTATTGGTAGTCTCTTAGCAATTATTTTTGTTGGGACAGTGATTTCGCTGTAAACCCAATGCAAGTGACAAGTATTGTGCATAGGACAAAACTGGTTTCTTCTTGTAGTGGGAGATCTAACTTGGGGTAAATGGGATGAAGTCTCTCCCCAACTGTGTGTGGAGGAGGAGTCGATCTTGGTGTCATGGGCAACCATGAAGGGTCTTTCTCTGGTAGTATGTATAGGGCCTGAGGGCAATATATGGTTGCTGTTGTATCTTCTAGTATTAGGAGGAATAACAGCTCTGAGTCCATGGGCTCGGTATGTGTTGCACACTGTAGCTTGGTGGGAGACAAATTCTTCAAGAAGTGTGAAAGGTACAAAGCGGTGGCGACCCTTGGCCATGAAGGTGTCAGTCAACTGGAGCCACTTTAAAATTAGTACCTGCGGGAGTTTCTGAACAATTTTGTTCTGTGTGTTGACATGATTGAGACAGGCGAGTGTCAGTAAGTTGGGATTCCGTTGTGCCGTTCTCAGCTGGACAAGTATATTAGTGAGGTCTATGATTTGGCAAGGCTTGTCGATAGGGCTTTAGGGAAATGGTTGAGGCTATCTAGGAGTGTTGCTTCTACGTCCTTGGGAGCGCCATACAGTTCGTCAAGCCTTTTCCATGATAACCGTAGGGCAGCAGCCGGGTCGTCTAAGTGGGATTGCAAAATTGCCCTCGGTATATTGGAAGACTGTGGCCCAAGCCATGCTATCAAGTGTCCGATTATCTCATCAGGCGTGCCACTTGAATGGGACATGGGAAAAGTTTCTTCCAAACTAGATATAAGCCGCCTGGCTTGTCAGAGAATCTGCGAACTCTGTTGGCATGCAAATTTATCTTTCCACTCTGTACAACCAAGATTCTCCAGTAATCTTCAGCATTTGCTGAATTGGGGGAAGGTATTGATGTAGAGGGTTCTCCCCCTGGATTCTCGTAGGGTAGGTTCAGGTTGTAAGTCAATGACGGGTTGTAGTCTTCTTTCCAGTACTTACGGAGGATGTTGTCCTCCCATACTGGAAACGATGGTCAAGCATCATGCTGCTGTGTTTGTTGGGCATGGTTACCTTGTGGTGCTTGGGAGCTGGAGTGGTATTGAGATTGTGGCAGTATTGCTGCTGCCTGTGGATTGAGTGTGGCAGTTGTGATTGGTTGCAGGTCAACTTGTTGAGAAGTTGGTGTGAGCACCAGTGGGCTACGTTGCTTGACCAGCAGGGCATGAGACATTGCAGTAGGGTTGCTGGTGCTGGGAAGAGAATCTATAACACCAGTTGGGGAAGGTTTGCTGTTGGAGGCAAGTGAATCTCTTATTTTAGGTCATATATCAGTAGTATAACTAACGTGTAGAGTCTGTGGTTGAGATTCAACCCTGTGTTTCTCTGGTTGTGGGAGACTGCTAGCCAACTGAGGTGGTTGCATATGCTCGTTGCAAAGCGAGTGCTGCTCATCTACGTAGGCTTTGACCCATGTATCTGGGCTCTCTTCTCCCAAGTCTTCGAGGTTGAATTGGAGGGAGGAGTTGTCGGCTATCTTCCGCCATGCTGCAGCCTGTGCTGTCTTTGTTGTTGAGTCTCTTTGCCATTTGGCCAACTCCAATTTGGCCATTTCTGCCTGGTGTTTGGCCTGGGCTTCAGCTATTTCTGCCTGGTGTTTGGCCTGGGCTTTGGCTATTTCTGCTTGATGGAATGCTACTGCCACCTTCTGCCATGTCACCTCCTCTGTGGCGCGTAGCTCTGCATCTGCTATTGCAGCATCTACTTCAGCTCCTGCAGCCCGTTCAGTGTAACTTGCTGCTTTGGAGGCCTAAGATGTGCCGCTACGACGGGAGGATGTTCTGAAAGGATGGTGGGAGCCAGCAGCAGAGAATTGGCATGAGACACTAGGAACTGCCTGCGATCTACCTGATTTGGGATGGAGGGAGGAGGCTTTCTTTAAGTGGTGGGAAGAAGCTGCTTGTGATAGAGGAGCTATGTCGGATGTGGACTTCTCCCTCGGTGTTTGCTCCTTCTGTAATCAACAAGGAGCATGGCCTGGAGGGAGTTTCTGCCTTCCCAAACACTGTCTTCGCATTCTTTGTTCGCCTCCTCGAAGCACTGAATGTGTTCTTGGAAATCTGGGTCTCCCAGGTTTGACTGTATGTACTTGAGCTTACTTTCACTGTCTCTCCATTGTTTGAGGTGCTCCTCTAACTCCTTCTGCATCAGGAAGAGGGTCTCAAGGGGCAACTTGCTTTTGGGGATGTCACAGATCTTGACCAGCTCCGTCCATGCATCTGCATGACAGCGATACTGCCTTTCCCAATCCTCTCTGAAGGGTTTCACCATGGGTGAGGTAAGCTTCCTATGCTGTCTGAGGTCGTAGGCCTTCTGAGGTATCGCGGCTTCTCCAGAGGGTTGGACATCTAAAGGCAGTTGTTGGGAATCAGGCTCTATGTTTACATCAAGGGTGGGTGGAGGATTCGGGTCTTCTGGTACATCATAGATATCTGTCATGGCTGAGGAAGTTGCCATGCTTCAAATTGGGAAAGGAAAAATTATGGAAAATTTTAGTGATTTTTTGTGCAATTCCTTTTTGTAATAGGGTACGCTGCAAGCAGGTGGCAGAAGGTAGAATTGCTGCTGGATTTAACAGTTGAGCACATAGGTGGCACTGCAGAGTCTGGGTGATGCTAGCACAGCACACGGTATGGCTGCTTCTAGGGTGCAGTGTGAGCATGCGACAGAAGGGGGCACTAGAGGTTGCGTCGTAAAGTCTGAGGACTAGGGGGCTGAACACAGAAATATGTGCAACAGAGCCTGAAGACTTGAGGGCAGAACACAAAAATATTCCTATAAGGGTCTCTTGCTTCACAAGGTGGCAGCAGAGGGTCTGGAAGACGCTGTTGCTATGCCCATATGAGATTGCAGTTACTCTTGGAACCTTTGAATTAAGTTGATTAAATGGTGCACAATAGTTTCATAATCACTCTGGTCAATATTTGAGAAATTGTGGGAAAAAAGGGGAGGGGGGAATTCTCTTGCCCACTTTGAAAGGAAAATAAAATGACTTCACTGTAAATTTCTTCTTGACCACCAGATGGAGCTGGTAGGTTGTAGGTAATCTTGGAATATTTGAAATAAATCGATTAAATGTTCACAATAATTTCAAAAGGAGTTATCAATGCAAGCACGTATTGGAAACTCAGGGAGACTTTTCTTTGAGTACCAGATTCAGAAATCTTAGAGTCCTGTTAAAATTCCTCTTTGCAATCCAGACACAGACTCCTGATCATCTGTGGGTGGATAGAGAAAGAACGGGAGGGATTCCTCCTAGCAGCCAAATGAGCTTTTGAAAGTTGAGCAGAAAAGAGGGGGGTAGGTTGGAAAGCTCTTTGTTTGTAGCATGTGGGGAACTCCAGCCCCACCCACTATGCAAACAGCATGTAGAGAGTTTAGGACAAAGGGGTCTGATGAGGTATTTTAATGACTGGCTTCCTGTTGAAGCTTTTGGTGAGCTAGATGAAGTCTTTGTGTCAGAAGGAAAAAGGGAAGAAAAAGATAGCAGATCGCCCTCAGTTGCTAAAGTTGTAGCAGGGCAGATGGGTAAAATCTTGCTCCTCCTTTTATTTTACAAATTGACTCTTCCAGTTGCCAGGTGTAATATGAGACACAGCAAATCTTTCGCTGATGAGAAAGGAGGGGAAGTTGCCCTTTCCTGGCTTGATGTGGAGACAAAGGAATCCTGCCTCAGTAACAAACTTGATAGCCTTTGAAAGCCAGAGCGTAGGATATTTGGAAAATCTCTAGCATAAATGGAGAAGGGGTGGGTGGGTGGGTGGGTTACTGGTTCTCTTTGTTTGTAACATGTAGGGGAATTCCAACCCCTCCACCTTCCAAACAGCATGCAGAAAGTTCTGTTGCTCCCAAAGAGAGAGAGAGAAAGGATGAGAGATGCAGGTTCAGATCAACATTGCACATTCACTCCTGGCTTCAATATCACGTTGCTTTATAACAAATCCAAAATTAATAAATTTTTGCTTTTCTGATGAGTTAGAATTCATCTTTCACTGTTCTCCCTCATACAGTGCTAGATTTATAGCTATGCAGATAGATAACTCAACGAAGCTTCCATAACAAAGTTCATTTATTGGTACATCAGGTGTCTTCATAACTCACATTTATGATGAAGTTCTTCTTTACTGAACAATCCTTTGTATGTCTGCCTTGTATGTGAAAGATGGTTATTTTCTAACCCATCTCATCGCGACAGAAGGAAGATGCCATGTGGTAGAGAGTTCAGACAAAGAATGAGGAAAACTCCCTTAACCCACCAAGGATCAATTCAGTGACCAATCAGGATTACAGATGTAGCCACGTGAGATGAACTACATTTCCCAGGATACCTTTAACTACATTTACCATGATGCATTCCCTTAAGGGGACAGCTCACAATTCCTAAGTAACTATCCAACTGACTGGCTGGGACAGCACATGTCCTGTTTTTCCATTTAATTCTTTCACTTAATATCATAGGTATTCAAATCCAAAATATGTGCATAATTCTAGATAAATATGTTTCAGAAGGAGTTATATACTTACCTGGTTTTTATTACAATCTTGGGATCCACCAATGAAAATCTGGTGCCAACTCTTTGTTTTAAGTACTAGAACTGAAATTCACCTTTTCACTGATGTAAATTTTGTTACATCAAAGTATCTTTATTATACTTTAGGAATGGGAATAATTTGTTATTCAGTCACTTCTGGCTCTTCATGGTATGATAAACATCATTGTTTTCAGGCAGAAAACAATGTTCTGGAAAAAAAAATCACCACTAAACTGGCAGGCCAAGCTGCTATATATAAACAGGTAGCAAATCTCACACTCATTTGAATATTTGTAAAACAAATATTATTTTATTTTTAAAAAATTGAATAGAAAGCTAGCACACTTCAAGGCAAATCATCAGCCTCTAGGATAATATTTATTCCACAAAAACATTTGACTCCTATAACCATTCCTAGGAAAGAAGATAGGATCTAAGAGGATAGTTGCTGTTCTGGTAAATGGATGTTTGTGATTAGCTTTCCTCACCATTGGAATTATTATGAGCATGCTTATCATATATTTTCAAATTTTCAAATGTTTCTTAGCCCCAAAGGAGTTCCCATATGGCTGGAAGTGTATGGTGGACCAGTTTGTTTTTTTAATATACAATCTGAATGTAACCAAAATCAATCCAAAAAGGCTGGTGGTAAATAAAGAGGGGGGGGACGGAGGAAGGGAAAGGGGGACAGAGAGAAAAGAAAGAAAGAAAGAAAGAAAGAAAGAAAGAAAGAAAGAAAGAAAGAAAGAAAGAAAGAAAGAAAGAAGGAAGGAAGGAAGGAAGGAAGGAAGGAAGGAAGGAAGGAAGGAAGGAAGGAAGGAAGGAAGGAAGGAAAGAAAGAAAGAAAGAAAGAAAGAAAGAAAGAAAGAAAGAAAGAAAGAAAGAAAGAAAGAAAGAAAGAAAGAAAGAAAGAAAGAGGGAGGGAAAGAAAGAAAGAAGTTAGGTAGCTATTAAGGATCCCACATAGCCACAGGCAAACTCTCTCCTCGCCTCCTTTTGGAAGCTATTTTTAAAGCAGAGATTGCTCTGGCAGTTCAAGGTGCTTCTGAGCTCCAAACAGGGACAATTACAAGACTCCAGTTGGAGAGTCTGAGGCAATGCTTGCATCTGATAAGGTTGAAGGGGAATAATAGGAAGGAGGGAAATGATAATGGGTTGCTGAATGCATGGGATGAGGTATCATTGCCAAAGTGCCTGGAGACAGAAGCAGCTGCTAATACAAGTAGGATTTCTCTCTCTCTCTCTCTCTCCTCCCATTTCTTTCCCATTTTCCTTGCATAAAAAATACACATGCAGACACACACAGTTCAAAAATTATTCTTTTTCTAGCTCCAAGCTATAGTGGTAATAGAGCTTGCCAACAAATTTGATAACAGCAGAGCGCCGCTAGGAGGGCCCTCTCATTCTAAGCACTCCTAGAACAGGTGGATAACAAACCTTATTTTATTATTTCCTTCCTTCCATTTATTTAAACATTTCTAAAGAAAATTTGTGTAACACAAATAATGCATGTTAGCAAAGGAAAGGAAGGAATATGACTTAAATTCTGAGATCTTTGTTAGACCTTAGATCAATGTTTCCTTAGTAGCAGTAACTCATTTTGCAGAGGAAAAACAATCCTGAAATCTGAGGGTGAGAAGAGGAATCAGGACATTCAAGAAAGATGGAGCCAAAGGATCTCCTTTCCCAGCTGGCTCTACCTTTTTAACACTGTAATAGTTGATTAATTAAAAAATTTTAAAAACTGATTAATTAATTAAAAGAGAGCCAATTTGATGTAGTGGTTAAGGCACCGATCTAGAAAGGGAAACCATGAGTTCAAGTTCTACCTTAGCCATTAAAGCCAATATTAAAGTATTTATTTATTTATTTTATTTATTTATTTGATTTGCCAATTGTTTACAAGATAATAAGTATAAGTGTATACATAGTTGTGAATACATGAAATGGGTACATATAAGAAAAATAAAAGAATAAGAGAAACAATAGGACAGGGACGGTAGGCACGTTGGTGCGCTTATACATGCCCCCTACAGACCTCTTAGGAAAGGGGTGAGGTCAATAGTAGACAGTCTAAGGTTAAAGTTTTTGGGGTTTGGGGAAGAGACTACAGAGTCGGGTAGAGTATTCCAGACATTGATCACTCTATTGCTGAAGTCGTATTTCCTGCAATCAAGTAGGCTAGGTCTAAATGTTCTCATAATATGAAGTTAATGGTGGCATTGAGAAAATTAAATGTAGGAAAAGCCTGCAAAATAAAAGACCTAATGCAAGTAATCCGGTTCACCACTTTTTGAAGCATATAAAAATTATCTACACCACCATATAAAACAGCTTTTACCAACCTAGTGCCAGATATGCCCTTCTGCCTTCAGATTCCTATTGGCAATGATGTTTAAAAAAAGTTTGATAGATGGGTGAAAGCATGTTTTTTATGACTATGGTAAGATTCTAAATTACAATAGGTCAGCTTGATTCATGCAACTCCTCTCCAGATGTTTGGGAATTGCAATTCCTACCATGGCCTTCAATGAAGATGAATTCTGAGAGACTTTATAGAGATATCAGGTTGAATAGGGCAATAGAAAAAGTAGAATGGGAATGCCTTTTGAAAAGAGCTAGTATAAAGTTAGTTAAAAGTTATCAGTGGTGGAGCAATATAAAGTTAGATATTGTTTGTGTCCTAATTCAACGTAAAATGCTTCAATGAAGTTCAGTCACTTGAAGAGATGGGACTAAAGAAAATAACAGTTGGTTTTCTTCCCAGCCATGAAAGTGAATCTATTTGGTACAGAACTGAAAGAAGAGAGCTTGTAAGTAACTGGGGAAAGTGTTTACTCAGTGAATTAGTTCAGCTTCCATTGTGCACAGCGGATTAGGGCCACAGCAGTGGATCAAGCTCCATTTCAAGCTGAAGTGGCTCTCTTAGCTTTCTCCAGGGCAGGACTAATTATCATAGGGCTTAGGCCATTAAAGGGCTTTAACTAGCCATGCTCTCTCTTCCTAGAGCTGGATTAACTCTTTGCCTCAGGCAAACTTCCTCGATATCAAAGCAGACCATTAGGAAGATTTTTTTCCCCCTGCTTCCTCCTCCCTGCCTTTAAAAAGGTAAAAACATCCTGTGATTGAACTCCCTGGTGATTACATGGATTTGGCCTTAAACTGGGACCTTCATTTCTACACTGGCCAAACATTAGAAGCTTTCCTAACCCTTACCTCAAGTTTTTTTTTTTAACATTATCCTGGAAAGAAACATGAAGGGGTGTTCCCCTTCCTTTTTTTTTTTTTTTTTTTTTTTGAGAAAGTAATATCTTATAGATATTATAATACACTTATAGCTTTGTGTATTAAGTTCCATAATTTGCTAAAAAAAAATGCAGATTCCGGGATTGCTTCATTCTTTTTATAGGTTGTATATATTACAATCTCCCCAAATCCCTACTATAAATCTCCAATCCAGATCTCTTGAAAAAAAAATCTATAGTCAGTATAAATTCAGAATCATATATATTTTTAAAAATACTAACAGCCCAGCGACATAGAGCAAAAACTACTGCAACAATAAACTATTAATCCTTATTTTCTAGAATATGAGAGTAAGAGAATATGAAATTTAAATGACATTTTATTTTTAAATGACTTCACTCTAAGGTTGTTTACAAGAACTTCTCTTCATACTTAAAATATTTGATATTTCAAAAACTTCCAAAAATACTTCTGGAACAAAAAATGTTTTAATACTATACTCTGCTTTTCTGCATTAGATATACCAAAGAGGCCCTACAAAAGAAAATGAAAAATATTGTACAGTAATGTACCAGTAGCAACAACTCAATATAGCAATAAGTATAAAAGCATATAAGCAGCCAGCAAATAAAACAAGCCATAAAGCATGGAGGGGAAGTAAGCCCACCATCACTACTTTCACATGAGAGTTCGTTTCAGCTCTATTCCCAAATTTGCATATTAATTAGAACATGGATTCTACGCATTTGAATAGGTATGTATTATATTACCATAACATTTTGAAATTGAAATAAGGCTTATTTAATAAGTACCTAACTTCATCAAAAGCCTTTCATCTATATCTACCATTCTATTATGTTAATTAATCAGAAATCTTGATTCTGGTCTTCTGAATGGTTAAAGTTCTGCAGTAGAATATAGTAGGAGCAGATCTTTTCCAGTGGTGGGATTGATTCTGCAAGCATGTACTCTTTAATAAGAAGATGTCCCTTAGTGAAGGCCACCTAGTCCTTCATAGAGTTGACAGGGAGTTTAGGTAGTCCAATTCAAGATATATTTCAGCCCCTCTGACAGATAAACATCCAAGAGGATCTCACCACTTTGTGGGGCAACCTTTTCAATTTATTGACAGCACATGTGATCAAGATGTTCCTTTTCAACATGTTTCTTGTAAATTGAGCCCACAATTTCTCATCCTCAGGGGCAAATGGAACCCTCTCATACTTACCCTTGTCTGTACTTTGTGTACATGAAACATAGTCTGATCTTTTAACAATTCCTCAAGCCTTGACCATCCTGGCAGCATGCTCCAATTCATTACTGTCCCTTTTGAATGGCATTGCCCAGAACTTGACAATTATTGTACTGTAGAGTACAATAATTATTTATTGGAATCTGTACTCTTCAGACTATACAGATTTTAAGATAGCTTTCACAAATGGATAAAACTATTCTGAAAGGATTATCTAAGGATGCATATTGGATTCTGTCAACCTCCAAATCCTAGAATAGAATAACAGAGAAGAATCAGCCTGGTTTTCATTCAAAGCCTCAGTATGGTTCCAATTCCAATTCTGTTTCTGCAGTGCAGGGCATTGTAACAACAGCCAGAGCAAAGCAAGCAGACAAAACAAAACAAACAACCTTCCATTATATACATACAATGCCTTAAACAGAAGTGGGGTATGAAGTTTGCACCCTTAAATCACAGTTGTTCTTGACATCTGACTATCATTGTTCATTCCAGTCACAGCATCATAAAGAACTAAAAGATTTTGAGAATGGGAGAACTATAGTGGTTTTTAAAACCATGTCTATTACATCTTTATGCCTTATTACCAATAAGGCAATAATTACCAAACTGTTGTCCTGAATAATTATTGTGTTTTTGAGCTGTATTAGCTAGTTGATCTCATCCTTTTGACAAAACAAAGCAAAATCCATTTTCTCTGATTCTTGGCAGAGAAACCTTATACCACAAGGTATTATTGCTGCCAGTTGCATCAAATGTTCTGTCCAAAGGGCAACCAAATGAGATTCCCTTTAAAAATCTGATTTTAAAGCAGGTAAACTCTTACACTGATTTTTATTATATTTAATGTATGTTATTCCTCACAGACTGCCTGAAAAAGTTATCTTATTCTCCTGAACAATAAAAATAGCTTTTCACTATTCGGAAAAGAACATGCTCAACAATGAAAAAACAGCTCCATTTTTTCAGACTTACTTCAGAGCAACATGGATTAGATCAGAACATTTTGGAAGTTCTTTATGTGAATAAAGTCAAGTTCTCTTTCTGTATTCCTACTAATTTGTTTTTCTTTTGTCAGGGTTTTTTTCTGTATTATCCACTTGTTTCCGCTTTTTAAATACAAAATATTTTTTTTCATGATTTGCTCATGGATTCTCCTGATCTGATTGTTTATTTAACTGCAATAGGTTGGTTTTACCTTATTTATACCGTTTCTCCCTTGAGCTAATCTATTAGCCTTTGGTATAATGCAAAACATTGTCTTATCAGCCTCAAAATAACCACTAGTCCTGTTTCTGTTAGGAAGGTGTCAATTGTCTTTTGACTCAGGGAGTCAAAACCTTTGCTTAGTTGTAATCAGATAATTTATCAATAACTTCCTGATAATTCCACACTTGGGGAAACTACCCCTCCTGCTTTTTTTAAAACCATTCTCATTCAATCTGACAGAAAATAAATTGATTTCATTTGGGTTTTTTTAAATGATGCTGCATTCTTGCTTCTCCCTTTGTTACAAAGTGCTGAGATATATGTAAGTGTGAATATCCTGTTTTCATTATACATTCATAATTTTCCCTTATATCAGGAAGAATGAGTGGCAAGGAATGCTGGAAAATCACCACGTCTACTGTATGGGGATATCACAAAATAAATTCTAAAGCACCTTGAGAATGAATGAAACAAAAGTTTGTCTTATTCTCCACATCAGAGAATAAAATTTTGTGCAGACATTCATGATCTCCTTCCCTAGCTATTTCTTCTAGCATCTGTTCTCTACATATAGAAATGTTTTCTTCTTAGATATTTCCACCAATCCCAGAGTCTAATATAAATTCTATCCACCAAATTTCATGCACACATCCTGTGCTCCCTCCTAAGTAGACTAGGTGAAAAGAAAGCAGAGAAGTTATTACCGTCCCTGTCCTATTCTTCTTTTATTTTTCTTATATGTACCCATTTCATGTATTCACAACTATGTATACACTTATACTTATTATCTTGTAAACAATTGGCAAATCAAATAAATAAAATAAACAAAGGACACCACTTGGATGAGGGGAGGGGAGGGAAGAACCCAGGAAGGAATCAACTACTCCCTTCTTTGAACATCTGATCCCTTTGTGAAACCAATTTAAACTGCATTACAATTTCTCAAAAGTCTGTTATATCATGGAACCATTTTAGAATAAACAAAACAGTGTTGTGTGAAAACAGGATGAGATAAGATGGAGATTCCAAAAGAGTGACAATCTTAATTTTCTTACTGGGCTTTATTTTTTGAAGTCTCATTGACTTTTTAAGTAGGAGACATTAGAAATAGAACTTGGGTTATATGTTTGTCTTTTTGACACCAGCAGTTCCAGAATCAAAGTCAGCTTTATTCAGGGTTGATCTATCCTTAAGGCAGTCAATGGTACATCACTATCAACCTGCTCATCCTCCCTTCTCCTATTCATTGTCTCTGTAAGAAAACACAAAGGCAATTCATGTGTTAAAGGATAACATCTGCACAGAGGGCTTAGATGTAAATGTGTTCTTTGGTCATTCTGTAATGACCTAATTTTATTGCCTCTGGCCTATTTGCTGTAAAACCTGGGGCTTTCTTCTCCCTTTTGTATTGACTTCTTCCTCCTCTAACACGTGGAACAAATAACTCTTTAGACCATGATTAGGCAACTCAGAGAGGTTGACAGAAATGCTGGACTCAGGACTAGTTTTATTTTCCATTGAATCTTGATAGAAACGCATACGCAGCAAGTTGGACCCCATCCCTTTTTCTTTTGCATGCACGCTCTCTCTCTCTCCCCCCTCTTTTTTTTTATTTCTTCCAGGAGTGCTGATGATAAGGAAAGCAATGTCTAAATCTTCTTAATGGTGTTTATGCAAGCAGTTTTGCTTAGCTGCAGTCTCTACCACCCCCTCCCCTCCCATCTCCCTGCTAATATCGCTGCTTCATTCCTTTCCCTGTTGGCTATTACTATGGACTACAGTGAATCTAAAACTAAATAATCCCCTTAGTGTCAAGTTTTCTGGGCTGAGCAAATAAATCTAACCAAATGCATTATCTAGGTAGAGGAGGATGTTCTATGGGAGGGGGAAGGAGATAAAAGCTTTACTTTAAAGCAAAAGACTAAAAAAGTCATTTTCCCTACATTCACAATATACTTTATAAAGTTTTTTTAAAAAAACGTTGGCTGCATCTATTCTGTCCAAACCTACATATGTTGTCCAATTAAAGCAATGAAAAGTGCTACTTATTCTATGCCTTAATGAAAGACCCCAGATAAGGTGTTACTTAAATTCACCTTCTCGACAGGTAATTTTGATCAGGCAGTAAAGTCTAAATAAATAAAAACTACCCACCATCTATTTCCAGTGGGTTGGGAGTAAGGATATTAAAAAACTCATTTACAAGGACAGAGCATACTACAGATTTGCATTGGGGTAGTCTGATTGAAAGATCTGCCATTTTTAGTGATGCCTTGCATTTATGAGTTGCCTTTTCTAGACGGGGAGATGGTTGTCTGCCTAGGGAAACCAGAGTTTCATCATGTCTGAAAAATCAAACCTTATTAACATCCCTGACCTAATCATTTGCAGAGCATTATAAATATATGATTGCAGCACATCAATGCTTCCTGAACTGATGGTGTGCTAATATGATATGGATGCTATCATAACATCAGAGTAGTCATCTCAGAAAATACTAAAAATATTGTTTCCTAAATTGTTAGCAGCCAGGTCATTATTTTTTTCAAAAATAGAATGGCAAGCAAGTTCATTTGGAAAAACAATGGGTACATCTTGTGGGTGCTGCATTTTGCTTTCCACTTGGTCAGGTAATGCATTCACATCTTGTCATTCATTCATTTCTTCGTTTATTGCATTCATATCTTGCTGTCTTGGAAAGAACTGTGCAAAGCTTGCATACCACAAAATTTTAAAAACAATAAATAGCAAGAATTAAAATACAGTAGATCAAAGAGATTTAAAAGATGCATTACCTGACCAAGTGGAAAGCAAAATGCAGCACCATGTGTTAGTCCATCTCTAAATATTTATTGAAGAAGATAAGACTTTGCTGATTTCCTAAATGTTAACAAGGTGATACATCCAGGTGGGGTGGGGATGGAGATGCTATTGAGAACACCTGTCATTAAATCCTGCCCTCTAGCTTCCAGAAAGGAGGGGATCTGCAGTTTTTACTCTCTGTTTGTCTTCCTCTTTGTTAACTGAGGGATGGTGTTGTGTTTTGGGGGGAATCAGGGATATCTCTAGAATGTTCTCTCTCTCCATCTATAGCATCCCATCAGGGAATCCCACTGCAGCTTCATTCTCAGCATGGTGTTACCTTCCACCTTTTGTCACACACAGATTAGAAGTGCTATGTCAAACCTTCTAGCCCCATAGGGCAAAAATGGAATAATATGGCACTTTTCACACAATGGCTTACATTTTGAAAGCGCCATTAAAAAACAACAACAATAGCACACTGTATAGAAATTATAAGCCATGGGGCAGCAGAACAAATTATAAATTCGGGCCATAAAAATTATATTAAACGTTTTTCTTTTAAAAAGAAATTCTAGGGCTAAACAGAAAAAAACTACAAATAAAATGTTAACAAGTTTCTTGAACATGGTCTATTTCAGGGGTGGGATGCTGCCGGTTCTTCCCGGCTCTATAGAACAGGTAGCTCTGAAGAGCAGCAGACACAGAACCGGTTCTGTGTCTGCTGCTGTTTGGCACACCTGCCTGCCTGGGCTGTTACCTGGCCTTTATTTCCTGCTTTTTCAACCTCAGCTGCTTTGCGCGGCACAACTGAGGTCGAAAAAGCAGTAAAGTGCTTTTTAAAATGCTGCACACCCGCACACAGCGCTTATCAGCTCTCCAGGCGGCAAGTTTTAAGTGTATTACACATGTGCACAGGTTAACACTGGTTAAATCCCATCTCTGGTCTATTTCTAGCAAAAGTAAATGTCCATGTGTTGTTTAAGAAAAGAAACCTGAAGCCAGCAAATATAATGTAAACCTAGAAAAAGAAATTGGTTAGTCCCAATTTAAACTGCAGAATGTTCACTATATACATAAAATTGGTATATAATGGCATTTTCTTCCTTGCTTTTTTAAGTATATGAAAAGAAGTCTTTGGAAAAAAGAAATTATTTTTCACATATTTTATTTTTTGGAAGGGAACCCGATGAAGATAGAGGAAGCCTTTTGAAGGCTAGATCATTTCAAAGTGAACAACAATAAAAAAAATTAATATAGAAAATTCAATTTGTCAATTATTTTCTTTGTTATACAGTAATAATAAAAATATTAATAATTTGTTTTTATTAGTTTTCTTTATATGAGACGCCCAAATAAAATGAAAATGTTTTATATTTTGTATATAGTATGCAGGTTATGGATGTAATATTTTATATGATATAAATGACATATTCTGTTAAAAAAAACAGTTACGGGTAAAGCTTTCTTGACTTTGATATACAGTATATTGTTGGATCTCTGTCCAAGATGACTATTAGATTTACACACATTACCCTATACCTGTATTTCTTTTTTTTTCTTACCACTTTGTATTCTGACAAATATTCTAAGTGGCCAACAACATTTTAAAACGAAAATAGCATATAAAAATTGAAAACAAAATAAAAAAATAATACTAATGCAGATACTTATATCATATAACAATCTGATAAAACACATTGCCTTTGTAAATTTTATAAATACCAAGTGAATGGGAAGCAAATGCAATCTCAGAAAGAACACATTTGCTTGCCTGGTTGAAATATACAAGAAAAGCCTCTCCTATGGGCCTTTCATTGTGGAGCATCTTTCAAGAGCCTCTCCTGAATGACTAATCCAAATAGTTATTAATGGAAGAGGCAGTCCCATAGTTTCCAAGACAGTTAGGGTCTTTAATGTTAAAACCAGCAGTTGATATTGTGCCCCATAAACAAATGCAATCAGTGGGGATTTTTGGACAGACATTAAGTGGTCTTAAATTTTGTAGCCAAAAGTCAAGGTAGAAAGTAACTAAGGTGTGGATAACCTTTGCAAATCTGATAATCTCAGAAAGAACTCAGCTGGCACTCTAGGTCCTCCTTTTCATACTTGCAATCAGTGACACTGAATATTCAGGAGCACTCCCAGATTAGGTTTGCAGTTTTGTAAGGAATTCAATCCTTCCAAATGAGGCTGAACCTCATCCCAAGCCCAATTTCTACATACAGTGCCAACAGCATATTTAACTTTCTCTGGATTTAATTTCAATTTAATCAGCCTTATCGAACCTATTACCAATGTTAGATAACATTTAAAGATATAGATTGCTTCCTTGAAATTGCATTGTAAGGAATGATAGAGCTAATGCAGGTGATATACCACTCCTGAATTTCTGATGATATCACTCAGTTGATTTCATGTAGATATTGAACAGGATGAGGAAAAAGAAAGAATATTGGGGAATTCCACAGCTCAATAACCTAAATATTAAACAATAGCCCATGGGCACCATCCTTTGAATGTGGCCTGCCAGGAAGATCTGCAACCACTATAAAACAAGATCAATCCCACCAAGCAATCCAAAAGAAATCGTTACTGATGGTTTCAAAAGGGATCCAAAGTAGCTAGTATAACTAGGCCATACTCCCCATTAGCTTTTTCCTATGTAAGTCATCTTATTAGATAAGCAATGCATGAAACTGGTGATTTCTGCCTAAATCTACATGAAACTAACATATTCTGGCTAAAAACTCAGCTGAAATGGGCAATGGCTTTCAGATATATTTGAAGCTGCAAGATCACAATTTTCTCAATTAATTGTCTTGGAAATGGAACAGTTGTATAGCTTCCCTCCCCAAGGAAGTTTTTCTTCAGAAATTGCCTTACTACTGTCTCCCTCCCGTCTGTGTCATGGGAAAGCACTTTTTATCCAAATTCTATGTAGACAGGTTAGGACTGTCTCTAAAGCTTAATGCTTTAAATTTAAGGGTAAGTTAAGAGTAGGAGAGCCAACTAGGGACATGATCCACCTCCCTCCATGAATCAGATTTGGGGGCAGGAGTTAAAAAGAAAGCCAGTCTCCTTGGTTTGGGTTGATTCAGATCAATAAACCAGTTCATTATTCCTAATGACCCATTTTCCATATCGGCAGATGGAAATCCAGTCTATTTCCTAAATGCCCCCGTTTGTTCCATGCAGATATATAAAAGACTACAGTACTTTTGTTACCAGTGAATAATTAGTTTCTTGTTCATGTGCATTCTGAGCATTCTTTAGGTTAAGGATATCAAATATGGTCTCCATATTCAATTTTGGTCAAGGAGCAGTAGCTCAAAACTGTGCAAATAGTAAAATGTGTGATATGATGATTCATTGTGGACTAAGAGCAGGGATGGTCAGGTTCTCATAGATCCTGAGCTATAAAAGGTCACTGAATTGTTTTGGGCTAATCATTATCTCAGCCCAATCTACTTCAGAGGGTTGTTGTGGCAGGGAAAAGAAGATAGAAAAGCATTATATCATTTGGCTCCTGAATGAAAAGTGTAATATATATCCAGGAAAGTAAATGCCTAAAATAATTGATTTAAAATCTTGAGTTTCTCACAAGGAAAAACAGTGTTTTTCCATGGAAAAGTGTTTGGATCTGGGATTTTTATTTTTTTGGAGTCAGAGGGGGGATGCTGCGATCCCCATTTGGTTTCACTTGTCATGGAGACCTGACATTTGAATGAGTAAGTTCACATCTAGAACCCAGAGAAGAGAAATGTCACTGGGGATGCAGAAGTTGCAGAGGAAAAGGACTGGTAAAGAAAGAGTTAATATTCCTTACTGTTTTCCTGATGAAAAAGAGCTTCTTGAGGCTGTTATTTCTTACTGCAGGCTTTAGTACAATTTTTCTGGAGCTGTGTGGATAATGACAATTTTTTTTATAATTAAAAGCCAAGTTTTCACAAAAATCATAAAATCTTGCAAAATTTAAGCAGTTTCACTGATGCAATCTTATAAACTGTAATGTCCTCTTTTGAAATCTCATGAGATCTTTTTTTGATTTCTGTGTCTGTTTATTGCTATAAAGTGGTCCTCAGGATTCTTGCAAGCCAGGTATGGGATCCCTACCTATACCACCATTTTAAACTTCACCTTCTTATTCTGAAGTCTACACTCCCAGAAAAGAAGCGGGTATTAAACTAGGCATGGGCAACATGACAACAGCAAGCTATGGGTAGCTCCTGAGAGTTCCAGAACTTCCCACCACTTATACTTCAGCGGCAAATCACAGAGCCCTTTAGTTTCCAACAACTAAGCTGAAAGCATTAAATGGTCTGGTGATTAAGGCACCAGATTACAAGCTGGAAGGCTGTGAGTCCCATTTTAGGCATGAAAGCTGGCTTTGACTTTGGGCCAGTCATTTTCTCTTAGTCCAACTCACCTCCCAGGGTTGTTGTTGTGAGGAAAATACAAGGACGAGGAAATATTGTGTGTGTTTGCTGCCTTGCATTACTTATAAAATTAATAAAGGTGGGAATATAAGAAAATAAATAAATAAATGCACTGTCTTACATCTGAAAAATAGCTGCCACCCATCCCACTCAAAAATCCTTCTGAATACACACATATGCCAAAGCAGAACATGCAAGAGGAGCTTTTCTTTTTCTGAAGTGAAGCATACAATAGGATCCCTATTATGATCCATATTAATTACCTGTGGCATTGGCATATGCTTGTCTATTAGCTGAACAAAAATAAGGAAGTTAACATGTTTTCCTGTGAACTGAAAATCTCTTCCTCTTCTTCAGCCAGCTGGATGGGATTATGCTGGCTGACAGTTTGGACTGCAGGTCTGGGGTGAGATGCCCTCAGCAGGCCCATCTCCTGAATTATGCTACTGCTCTTGATTTCTTAGCCAATCACTACAGTTGTTAAGAGAAGAAAAACAGGATGAGAAGAAGACGCTGCTTTTTTCTTCTTGCTTGCTTCTCTTCCTCCTTGTTTGCTCAGACTTAGAGGAAAGCAGAGAACTGGCAGCGGTGACTGATAAAAGAATAAGCAGGACCAAAAGACTGAAGGACTTAGTCTCCCCTGCTGGGATGAAGGGCGGGAGGAAGAGTTGGATGGAAATGCCCAGTGACACTAAGCTTTGGTGCCAGATCCATGGTTTGTGTAAAAAAAGATTAAAACAAGGCAAAGTCTGAGCAGAAAGAAAAGTTAAAGGAGGGCAAGCTGGATACAGGAAAAAGGCAGTATTTTTTAGGGTGCTGATTTAGGGGGCTATTATGAATGCTGCCCACATAGCCTTTTAACCCTCAAAGATATCAGATAACTTTTTCCCCCCTATTGCAAGATGAAGTGGCTGTCATTATCTGAGAAGGTCTGTATCATATTGGAATCTGTCAGCGCAGGTCAGGGAGTCCATGGTGCTCTGGTCCCAGCTCCACCACTGAATTACATTTCCGAGGCACAATGGCTGCAGAATGGGTGGGTGCTTTGTCATTTAAACTGCATAAAGAGGCAGAAATTGATTTTTATTGTGGATCTTCATATCTAATAAAGCTCTGAGGGGCTCTTTTCTTCTCCGATTGAATGGCCATTGAATGCTTTCAATCTAGTTCTGTGTTTCATGCCTAAACTGAATAGTGGCAGGAGGAAAATAGATGGCGGCAGAAGAGGCCAAGTCACTTTCCAGATTGAAAAGGATACAGCAGAGAAAGAAATAAATAAAAAAAATAAAGTAAAATGAATCAGAAAAGCATTTAAGTGGAAAGGGGAACTTTTCTGATGTGGAGGAAAAATTGCTTTTTGAGGTTGCTGTTATGTGGCTGCATGAGGAAGGGCAATATGCATTAATGCTTCTACAAGCTTGTGTGCTGATGGAGAAAGATGGGCTGCAGCTGGAATTGTGACCACAGAAACCTTGGGATGAGCCAGCTACATCTTCCCATCCTCATTTCCGATGCAGAAAGAGAACTACTAATCACCTCCGTCTCTTCTACCTATGTAACCCATTTTACCAAAGAGGACATTTCTTCCTATTAACTAGCACTGATTAACCTTTCATTTAGGTTAATGCCTTCCTAATATTCATCAGCATGACTTCTTGGAAAAAGATTTTCCACGACAATATGGCTTGGTTCAGATAATTTATAATTTATTTTTTTTCTTATATGTGTCCATGTATTCATAATTATGTTTTTACTTATACCTATTATTTTGTAAGCAATTGACAATAAATAAATAAATAAATAATTGGCAGATGCAGGAATGCACACCAGGCACACCCCAAACACTGAAGGGATCACATAATTTATTACAAGTGGCCACAATTAGTGTGGTGCAATCTTGAGCATGTTAGCTGGAATTTAATGGAGATTATTCCCTAATAAAAGGGTAGTCAACAATTCCATGCCTGGAGAAGGCTAAGAGCTGCAGTGAATGAAACATATATGAGTAAGCAGAGATGTTTTGTTTTCTAAGGTATTGTGGGGAAATACAGACTTTCTCTGTGTGTTAACTGATTGTAAGTTTATTTTAGAGTTTGTTATTATGTTTCGCAACTCAAAATATCAGAAATAAATAATTGGGGTTTATTTATTAAACAGACTGAGAGGATGGTTTTACACATTTTCTGTGAACGTGTTTAGCAATGCCAGATTAATTATTTATTTTTCCCCCAGCCATTTCCTAATAAGCAAAAAGATTTATAAAAAAAAAAACCAATCCTCCTGATATGAATGTTCTTCAAATGAGGAATAGCTGCATGAGAAACATGTGGTCTTAGATTTGGCAGGGATTCAAGGGTATTGAATTTAAGCCTCCCACTTCTTTTGACTTTGAGATACCTGAAGCTGAAAATCCTGCTCAACCATACCCATAAAAGTGCCAGAGATGCTGGCTAAAGAAGTTCAATATTTCAAGGTCAGGCTTCTTGAGATTGAAGTGTTATTTGGTAACTTCTGAATATACAAAAAAAGTGGGCTACAAAGTCCACAACTTTCCATATGTATATAAACTCCAAGCAGACCATTTCTGAACAGAATATTTGTTTCACAGCTCCCATTTCTCTGGTTTGTTCTATCAGATTCCTAGCTTCAGATGTCATGTCACAATTCACATTTTTCAGTGCCATTGTAACTGAACTGAGGACTACCTATATATGACCTTGAACTTCTTGGACAGGACAATGTATTCCCATGTCCTTGATTGCTTTCTGATAGTGACTACATTGTGTCACCTCATGCCTGAAGCATCCATGCATCTATTCTAAACAGAAAGAAGAAACAACCAGAAAGAGAATAATAGTTGGTGGGAGATGGGGAAATAAAGCAGTAAAAAGAATAAATAACCCTGAAAAGAAGTGAGACATTCTATGAAGATATTTGGGGTTATCTACAATATTAATCAGGAGATGAAGTCAAACTTGGTGAGTGGACGCATATTATCTCATGCATTTCCTTTCACAATGGAAGTAGTCTCGCAGAATAATGCAATGGACAGAGCTTTAGGGTAATTTCCCACTATAGGATTGAAATGCTATCCACTCATCAATATAAAAAAAAATACCAGCATGAACTTCAATGTCCTCAATGTCAGGCGAAAGCAACCAGAACCACTCGTGAATAGGCCCAATTAGATATTTTATTGCTGATCACCCATATTACAAGAATTTTGTCAGCCTTCCCTTGGGAAACAGCATATATAGTCCTAAGAATTTGACCGCAGACATTTCCTCCCCCAAATCGACTCCAGGCTGAAATATGTCTTTATTCCAGAGCAGCCCCATCTCCTTCAGTTGGTGATTCCACAACATTCATGTTTATCCATATCCTGTTTCCATTTCCTGTTTCCCTAAGTCATAGCAATAATTTGACTTCCCATTCAGGTAACAGAGCCTAACAAATATTATAGCCCTTGAGACTGTTCTTGGATGGGTAGAAACAAGGGGAAATACTACTTAACAAGACAAATAGCAATATAGCCTTTCTTAGTGATGGACTGGGGACACATTAAAAGTAATGTAATGAGGACACTGCAAAACAAAGATGTTAGCAGGATATATTTGTGCCATATTTATTGCAGGAGAGGAAAGCTCTAGTTGTGATCCAGCATAGTTCTTCTTAAATTCTTAATTCAATAATAAACTAGGAATTTTATTTATTTATTAAATTTACATAGCCATCCATCTCAACAAAGGCATCTCTGGGTGGTCCACGGCAATAGATAAAACAGAAAAGTATATAAAAAGAGCAATGACAAATATAAAAAAACCATAGTGATAAATGTTCTAAAAAGCCAACACACAAACTATAAGAGGAGGGAGAACAAGAAATGTCCCCCTCGACAATGGAACCATCTAGAAAAGACTCTGATTCCATGGGAGGCATAGGCCTGGCCACATAACCAGGTCTTGGTGGCCTTACAGAATATCAAAAGGGATGGGACCAATCTGATTTTGGGAAGAATGTTACTCCATAAGGTGGGTGCCATGGCAAAGAAGGTATACCTCTTGGGACCCACTAAAAGTATATCCTAATACAGGTTACCCTCAGCTTGTCTACAGGAATAGATGGGGCGAGTTTATACAAGTGGGGAGAGTAGTGCCTCAGATAGCCGAGTCCCATGCCATGAAGGGCTTTAAAGGTTAAAATCTGGATCTTGAATTGGACCTGGAAGAAAACTAGCAACCAATGCAGCTCATGAGCAGGAGGGTAACATGCACTGTTCTAGAACTAGAATAAGTGTTCCAGCACTTATTTCTGTCCACATTGCTGCATTTATGTACCAGTTGAAGTTTCCAGATACTCTTAAAGGACCGTCCCATGTTGTAGAACAAATTGCAGTAATCCAATCTGGAGGTGACTAGGACATGAGTGGCTGTAGCAGGCCTGCTGATCCAGGAGTGGGCACAACTGGCACACAAGACAAAGCTGTGCAAAGACCTTCCTAACCATGACTGCCACAGAATTCCAGAGCTTGAAGTCAGTTCCTAATGACATACAACCTGGAAACTGGGACCCAGCAGCAAGAAAATGGAATAATATTCCACTCAATTAGGATTACCAGACATGCAGCAAAAGGGAAGATTTATCCTCATGACCTCCATCTTGCAGACATAGTCTTAAAATAAAATAATGTGAGCTTTTGGAGTATCTACAAGCAACCTCATCCTGAGCAGCCTTTCTCATGCAACACTTCCTTAAAAAGTGCTAAAATGTGATAAACTGGGCTCTGTGAGTTTAATTAATTCAATACTATAACTGGCACTGCTACCTGAAATTGACAAGACATTAATCAGTTACACACTGAAGGATTTTGTTTCCTAACCAGCCATGGGACATTCCTGCCACTGGGGGAAAAAGGTTTTCTGATTCTGAGAAAAGTAATTTATTGTTTTTATTATAATTTCTATGACAGATGCCAAGAAAGTTACACAAATGACTGTGTTATCCTGCCACAGCCACAGCCCCTGGTTTGTCCTTTTTTTCAATTGTCTGTGCCTTTCTTTGCCTTTTCAGCTATTTGGTAACCCTACACTTTGAGGAAAATGAAGTACATGTAAGATTGTAGGAAGAAGTGCATGCAGATGGATACTGGGGAGTTTTTGACCTTATCTGAAAAATAAACACCAGAAGTTTAAATTGGGTCTCCTGATCAAATATGGAGCCGATGAAGAGCCCTATGGCAGCTGCCCCCAACCTTTTGGGCATCAGTAACTGGTTCTATGGAGAGAGATTCCGCGGACCGGAGGGGTTGTGGTTTGGCATGCTGCCTGCATCCCATAGATGGGCATCACTTGTTTGCATGGAGCGGTTTCTTGGCATGCCACGGCCCAGTGAGTTGGGGGGCCCTACCCTATTCTATATGGAAATATCAGATTAATGTGGAAGGCCCAAAAAATTACTGTTCTGGAGTAAAATTAGGGAACCAAGACAGAAATTGGAAACACCTCTCAGAATATTATACTATAAATATGATAGAGATAGATAGATAGATAGATAGATAGATAGATAGATAGATAGATAGATAGATAGATAGATAACAATAATCTAGGTACAAGAAGGAAAGCATATGCCAGTAAAATTGCAGCCTATTCTAATTAACTGATGTTTCTTCCCCATACAGCTCAATAAATAAATAGTTCGGATTAATTAAAAGCTTCTATTTTAACAAAGATGCATACTTGATGAAGTTGCTCAAATTTGAATAGACTGCAATTCCTTTTATTGGAACTGTGAAAGCCAGCAGCACCGGTTTTATTATAAAAAGAAATTAACCTTCAAAATATGCAGTTAGAAACAAGTCTGAGGTATCTCAGGAAGATAAATGCATAGAGAATAAAGTGGATATTCCACAATAAGATGAAAATCAGATATATGGTAAGAAAATATATTGTGAAGTATTATTACACTGAAAATAAGCTAGGTGGCACTAAAGTATACCAACTGCAATGCTGCAGTGGAAGTTGAGTAGAATTTTCCTGGTTAAAAATTTCCTGAAAAAAGGACTTTAGTGATTTTTACTTTCTCCTAGTCGTATTTATGTCAAAGCAATGGCACCACAAAATGTGTCTTGTCATTTACACAAGGGAATACATGACTAAAAGGAATTTTTCAGAATAGCATTCACTACACAAACAGGGCAGGCCCTGGACATCTTTTTTTTTCCGTGTCCCATGATGCTCTCATAACCAGCCCATGAGTGACACGGGCTTAAACCCTGTATTGTTGTTAAGGTAGTCCTTCTTTTCCTCCATTCCAACATCATTCAGAGTTTGCCTCAAGTTATATAAAATCTGTCATTACCCATTATCTGCCAGGGAAGTCAGGTGACTGCAGGAACAATATACAAAGGCAATGGAGGAAGAGGGGTAGAGGGACAGACAATTTCATGCTAGTATAGTTTTCTGCTGACTTAAGGGTGGCTGAATAACACTTCAGCTCAGCAGCAGGAAAAGACCCCAAAGATAGCCATTCTTTCCCTAGAATAAGCATATGCAAATTATATCAATACTGCTTCTTTTGGAGCATGCTTCTTTCCAATATATTGAAGACAAAATTTTCTGAGGATAATTTCAAAAGTCAAACAGAACTCACCAAAGGCTAGAGATAATTCAGAATTGGACCCCAAAAGTACTCAAAAGCAGTTAACAATCCCAACAGGCAATCAATGATGAGAGAAAAACCCTGACAGAATTCCATTCCTTTTTGTCAGGTTACAGATTACAGATTAATAGAGTAGGAAGGGACCTTGTAGGTCATCTAGTCCAACCTCCTGCCCAAGCAGGAGACCCTATACCATTTCTGACAAATGGCAGTCCAATTTCTTCTTGAAATTGCCTGGGATTTTCTCTGCATTCATCTCTCCTTCAGCACAACTTTATTTGGGATGTTGTTGATATGTATCAGTCAGGTTGGATGGATTTGTCTAACTTCCTGTCAAAGTGAAATTTTCTCCTCCACAGAAATCCATGGTATTTTTCCTATGTGGATTTTCTTACCAATTCAAGTTGCTGAATTAAGGTCCTGTCCATGTCAGCAGATAATTTAATCCCATTAACCTCTGCCGTCTTCAATATATTATTGAAAAGCTATTTATAGTCTTGCCAGATTATTCAAAATGAGACTTCCTTTTCTCTGATGGTAAAGCTGAGTAGCTGTATGTTGGTCTCCTGAGCAATGTGCAGTTTTTGACCTATTAAAGCCCCATATATATGCATCCCATTTCTAAGGCACATATGGGCTGGTAAAAAATCAGATACCATACTGCAGGAGTGTATAAAGCTGGACAATAGCATTTAAGAGTTTCTTAAACTTGCAATTTTTTAGATGTGTAGTTGTCAGAATTCCTCAGCCAGCCATGCAATGCTTTGGGCCATCAAGTCTAATCCCACTGAGGAAGCTGAGTTAACATACATTTTGCTCATGGAGACACACAAATTTTGTATTGAGCATCCTTCTGATGTAGTACATCTACCGCTTTACCAAGGGTCAATTCATGGTCTCTTAACAATGTCTATTTCAGGGTGGCTGAATGTACTTGCACACAATCTTGCCCTTCGTAAGTGACTCAGAAAGAGAAGACTTTAAATTCAAATATTTGAAAGAGTCTTTTTATCTACATAATATATGAATCAATGCCTTCTTCTGCTCCCTGAGTTCTGGTAAAAGGTATATTTTCCTCCAAGGAACAAAATGTTCAGCAAATTGCAGTTTTTGCTTATCTTCATCCACTGTAAACTAAATTTTGTTGTAAATCTCTCATTCCTCTTTGCTAGAAAAATGCAAAAATAGAGCACATTGAAGCTGTTCTTTCCACCTGGAACCCTTACTAATTAAATACAGTTGATATACCTGAACCCATTTATACCAATTCTCTGCAGCATTTCCTCCTGATACCAGGTCACCAAGGGATGGAAGAGAGGCAATGTAAAGCTCACTCACTTCTGGCACTATGTAGCATTTGCTGGCTCATTACCACATCATTGTTCTACCTTCAATAGAGCACAACTGTGTTCCTCCCTTCAGAGGGAAAACAAGTCACAGAAAGACACCAATACAGACAGTAACTCATACATGATACAATGGTACACGCTCCCAGAAAGGGATGCTGTCAATGCAAATAATCTAAATTAGACTTATTACAGCCAACTCTCACTAACAACTTTCCTTAAAGGTATAATATGTGGCCAGCAAACTTTTGGCCAATTCCATCTGGTGTGCCAGTTGCACCCTTTCCTAGATCAGGAACTCATCAGCTAGTCTCTCATGCCCAAATCATCCCAATGACTGCTCCAATATACTATACATAGATCTGGCCTTGAGGACCACCCAGGAGCTTCAATTGGTTCAGAATACAGTGGTATATGAAGTAATGAATATGTCTCTATATGTCCATGCAACACCTTTCTTTATGACTTTCATTGGCTGCTGGTTTGTTTCCAGGAATGATTCAAGGTGCTAGTTATTACCTATAAAGTATGGCATAGGTACTACTTACTTGTCTTTCATAACATATGCCCATCCAATTTTATTCTGCAAAGTTGACATGATTCAGGTTCTTTCCATTAAACAATAGGAAAGCCATCTATAGGACTCATGAAGTGCATCCTGTCTGTAAGAGTATCTGGAACAAGGTTCCACCTGAGATTCCACCTGCTCTGCTGTTCTTTGAAATATCCATAAAGAGTTTATGACATGTGGTACCTTGCTCAATAGCAAGGTAATTGTGAGACGGATCTCAGAGACCTCATGAACAATCATTTAAATATGAGCCAGCAGTGCTGCAGCTGCCAAAAAAGCCAACACAGTTCTAGGCTGCACAGACAGAGGGATAGAATCAAGATTACATGAAGTGTTAATACCACTTTATAAAGCCTTGGTAAGGCCACACTTGGTAAGACCACATCCACTTTGGTCACCAAAATGTAAAAAAGATGTTGAGACTCTAGAAAGACTGCAGAAAAGAGCAACAAAGATGATTAGGGGACTGGAGGCTAAAACATATAAAGAACAGTTATTGGAATTAGGTATGTCTAGTTTGATCAAAATAAGAATTAGGGGTGACACAATGTGTTCCAATATCTCAGGGGTTCCACAAATAAGAGGGAGTCAAGCACCTGAGGGCAGGACAAGAAGCAATGGATAGAAACTAATCAAGGAGAGAATAAACCTAGAACCAAGAAGAAAGAAAGAAAGAAAGAAAGAAAGAAAGAAAGAAAGAAAGAAAGAAAGAAAGAAAGAAAGATGGATAGATAGGTAGGTAGGTAGAATTCTTTATTGGCCAACTGTGATTGGACACACAAGGAATTTGTTTTTGTGCAAATGCTCTCAGTGTACATAAAAGAAAAGATACATTCATCAAGAATCAAGAATCATAAGGTATAACACTTAATAATAGTCATAGGGTACAATAAGCAATCAAATCATACTAGGAAACAGTCAATATAAATTGCAAGGATACAAGCAACAAAGTTACAGTCATTCAGTCACAAGTGGGAGGGAGATGGGTGATAAGGAGTGATGAGAAGGTTAATAGTAATAGTAGTGCAGACTTTGTAAATAGGTGGACAGTGTTGAGGGAATTATTTGTTTAGCAGAGTGATGGCTTCGGGAGAAAACTGTCCTTGTGTCTAGTTGTTCTGGTGTACAGCGCTCTATAGCATTGTTTTGAGGGGTTGAAACAATTTATGTCTGGGATGTGAGGAATAAATATTTTCACAGCCCTCTTTTTGACTCGTGCAAAATACAGGTCCTCAATTGAAGGCAGGTTGGTAGTAATTGTTTTTTCTGCAGTCCTAATTATCCTCTGAAGTCTGTGTCTGTCTTGTTGAATTGCAGAACCAAACCAGACAGTTATAGAGGTGCAGATGACAGACTCAATAATTCCTGACAGTTAGAACAATTAATCAGTGGAACAATTTACCTTCAGAAGTTGTAAATTCTCCAACACTGGACATTTTAAAGAAGAGATGACTATTTGTCTGAAATGGTATAGGGTTTCCTGCCTAAGTACGGCCTTGGACTAAAAGACCTCCAAGGTCCAAGTGTTATTCTATTCTACTCTACTCTACTCTATTCTACTCTGTTCTAAAGATGTGGCTATTCACTGAGGCAGTTGGTGAGGAAGAGTGAGACTCTTCACTTGATTATGTTTGCCATCTTTTATTTTTATGTTTTATTGGTTTGATTGCAATTTCTTTGTTTGTTGTGGGTTGCCTCATATGGTAATAGTTGAGAGTCAGGTGGCATACAGTATACTATATCATTATTATTGTTGGTTGCATAGTCAGTCAGATGTCTAGACTGGATTAGCCATTTTTATTCACTTATTGAATACTTCCCAGGGATCTAGGAGATGACGATGACGATGACGATGACGACGACGACGACGACGACGACGACGACGACGATGATGATGATGATGATGATGATGATGATGATGATGATGTAAACAAAACACAAAAGATCTACTTGAACTCTCCTGGTAAGTTTCTAGACATTGGTCTGATTCAGTATAAGACAACTTTCTATTTTCTGTCATGGACATCAACAATCATGAGCAGTTTAATGGATTGTTGTAATGGATTAGTTAATCACTCTCCATAAATACATATATAAATATAACTGTAAAGAAAAAGGTCAGATTAGTTAATAATCACTACCCTGGTTAGGTGAAAAATAGAATTTCCATATTTCTGGGGTGAAATGGGAGGAAGGGTCTAAAACTATTCTTGTATGAGGTCCTGCTGGTGAATTTCCCAAAAGCTACCATATCACTTCCTGAGACAGAGCTGTGCTGTCTTCCATTTTATTTATTTATTGCGAGAGTTTCATGGGGCACAAAGATTAGGCAGAATGGTGAGTTGGAAAGCTCAGCATTCAGCTCTGCATGCCTCTGTGCCTATAAAGTCTTTAGATCAGAGGAGGATCTCATAAGAAATCCCATATATGCAAAGCACAATCTTTTAATGCCATTAAGCAGGTAGCAACATTAATGCAGTAATTCTAAACCTACTGTAGTGGGGATGATAAGTAGTTTTCATATTATTTTCATTATATTTGCCTGTGACAATTCTTTGCCTGTTGTTACATGTTCTTTGAAATAAACTGCCATATCCATTTGGGATTATGCTCTACTAATATCAAAGAGCACTTCTCAAAGCCCTAGAAGTCAGCATGGTCATTATTCCATTCCTATCCTTGCGAAGCAGTTGCAGCTGCAGCAACCGGCTGAGCCTGAGAAGCAAACATTTTCATAGCTCCATCGCTCTGCCACAGATCTTGTTCAGAGCAGGCATGTTTAGCATCTAAAGCTAGCTCTCTTTTTCATTTAAAAATATTCAAAAATCATGTGAACGGGGGTGGGGGGGAATGGAGGTAATTACAATTTGTTCTCATTTTCACTAGCATTTCTTTTTTAACAAATCTACATTAATCCAGTATTAAAGCAAGGTGGGATTATAGGATTTCAATCATCTAGAGCTTTGAGCAAAGGAATGTACATAATACAACCACCTCTATTCATCTGACACATGAAATCTACCATACTTTGTAGCATCCCCTGTCTTTTCTTGAGACATCACTTTCTATTACATGCAGTAGGCCTAGCATTTGTGAACAACTATGTAGAACTGAGGAAATGCATTAAAAATCTAGAGAGAAGGGGAACATTGCAGCAGATTAGTGATGCTTCACTATTTATGCTATATGATAGGTATGGGAGGATTACCAGTCATAGAAACACTGCAAAATAATCTTATGGACGGATTCATAAATGAGTAATAATGATGAAAACAACAATTAATGATAACAATATGATATATTAAATGCATTGCCTCTCCTAGTCCAAGAAATATATTTTTAGACTACTCTGGCTGGTAAAACTTTCTGCTTGGCCTGATGATTTTTTTTTCATGATGCAAAACTTAAGGATCAGTTTTTCTCCTATGGATTGAACATTAGAAAAGATTTTGTGATAGCAATTTCATAGAAGATATTTTATTTATTTATCTTGATTTGTCAATCACGTCCAAGACAATAGATATGAGAGTAAACGTTAGTATGAATACAGGAAATAGGTACGAATAATTGGGGACAATAGGACAGGGACAGTAAGCACAATTGTGCACTTATGCACAATCCCTGTCCTAAAGACATACAGATAGTCTTCCACTTACAACTGCAATTGAGCCCAAAACTTCTCTTTCTGAGTTGTAAAGTGAGTTTTGCCCCATTTTACGGCCTTCCTTGCCACAGTTGTTAAGTGAATCACTGCAGTTGTTAAGTTAGTAACATGTTTGCTAAGTAAATATGGCTTCCCCATTGACTTGGCTTGTCAGAAGGTCACAAAAGATGATCACATGATCTGGGACACTGCAACCATCCTAAGTTGCAATGCATCCAAATTTTTATCCCATGACCATGGGAAGATTGCAACAATCATAAGCGTGAAAAGCAGTCATTACTTACTTCTTTCAGTTCCATTGTAACTTTGAATGGTCACTAAATGAATGGTTGTAAATCAAGGATTGCATAATATATTTGTTTTAACCTATTCTTTATTTTTTTAAAAAGCACAGAATGGTTTACATGTCTTACTCCCCTTATGATTGCTCTGAGAAAGACTCTTAGTCAAAAGCTACATAAATCTGATTAAATCCCAAGGTACTTCCTTTCCCCACTATTGTGTCATAGAATCACCAATTCATGAAACAGCAGAAACAGTTTGAAATCTGCTGTCCCCACTGCCATTCCTCATACCGCATAGTTGAGCAAATTGATCATTTAGTTTTTCTAGCTTTGTATTCCTTTCTCCCACATCATCTAATTGGAAAACATCTACAAAAACATCGTGTAAATAGAGTGGGGATAGGGCAGGATCTGTGAGCTTCTATATCTTCCCTTGATAAAAGAAGACTAAATAAAAGAAAGAGAACTGGGTTACACACAAAGCCTTTGCATTAATATAGAAAAGAGCACAGTGAAGCAGAAGAAAATGCTCATGTGAAATTACACCTTATCCCCATTTGCAAGTGTTGCAGGAGGCTGGATCATGCCCTAATCTTATACAGGGCAAGTATTGTGCCTATATATGATGCTTTTGGTGCCACCCATTGTGGCTTTTGAGATTATGGACAAAAAATGCAATAGCTGCTTATGTTGTGCCCAGTTGAGGAAATGGCACTATATTTGTCTCAAGCTGGGTAGTCTTTGTACATTATTTTTCAATGTGAGGATTAACAGAGGTATGCACTCCAGTTCCATGTACCAGGGACCCTTTGACTTTATACAGTATTTTACTTCCTGACAAACGAGCCCCAACTTTTGACTCCACTTTTAGCCAATTTCAATTGTAGCTAATCTTTATATGCAAAATCTAGTGCAGGGCAGCCATTGTGTAAAGCAGACTTGCAGAAGAAGTTTAGAACTATTCTCATGAAAAATTAGGTCTAAAATCTAGAATCTTACTATTACACAACATTAACTCAAACAGTATACGTTAGAAATTCTGTACATAGGCCTGCAGAACAAACAGCCCACATGTGTTTTTCTGCTTAACTGCCAGAAGGAAGCAGGAAACTTTATACAGAGAAAAGACATTGAGCATACCATAGATGCAACTACAAATTTATAAACACTGCCATCTACTGATTAAATACTGATGTAGTTGTACTAGATACTGTACATGAACATTGTGTTCCAGCAGTATAATTCCAATATTTTCCTATTTTCCAAATAAGTGCATTTATAAGAGGTTCAAGCTAAAAGCATTCATATTATGAGTACAGTGGAATGGAAGATGAAGATTCTTTCAGTTCAAGCAGATATTTTTGCAGGGAGATAAAGTACATAAATGATTGATTAATTGAAACAAGTATACAGAATAAAAGGCAAAAAAGAGTTTGCAGCTTAAATGGTACAGACAATGCTGATCTTTGCAATTATACCTTAGTAATGGAGAGCCTAGGGTTTCTGATGCAAGCAGAGCACTTTGAGATCTCTGAAGCAGAACGCATCTATGCAGAATAAAAGGTGTAGGGTTGTGCAATAGTTTTGAGTCACACCATGCTACTTCACTTTATCTATCTATCTATCTATCTATCTATCTATCTATCTATCTATCTATCTATCTATCTATTTTGTCAAGCGATTATAAGATAACAGGTATAAGTATAAACATAGTTTTGAATACATGAAATGGATACATATAAGAAAAATAAAAAGAAACAATAGGACAGGGACGATAGGCACGTTGGTGCGCTTATGCACGCCCCCTACAGACCTCTTAGGAAAGTACTATTCTACTTAGAATAGTAGACAGTCACTATGCTCTCCGTGAAGGTCCAGAAAAGGGGAGATGCTTAGGACATAGTCCAGGTTACTAATGAAAAACACTGTAAAAAGGAAGACAAAAATATTAGTTACACAGAGATTTTCCCTCTCTGTGACAATGCCTAACAACATATTAAATAACGGGTCTTGTGTGCTTTCATGTTTCCATATATCCACAAGCCTACTGCAAACCTTCATAAACAGTAAATGTAATAGGTGTCCCAGCACTTTCAAGGAACAGAATGAAGGTGGAGTTGGCTGCTCACAACCTGGAGGGAAATAGTATGTCCACATCTGTGTGCAATGGCCAATAAATGCCAAGCTGATGCCACCTTCTATGACCATCTGAGTATGTTGCCAATAGAAAGGATAGCAAAGCAGGTTATCTATCCGCTTAAGAGGGCAAATAGTAAAGTAACATACATACAGGTAAGGAGAGCTTAAGCCTATATCTCGTATGGGCTAGAGATGAAATGAAAGTAATATTATGGGAACTCAGCATAAAAATATGTTGTAGGACATAATTGTTCCATATTAAGGAATAATGGAAAAGATCAATATTCTGACACTTAAATCACTTTGGCGTTGTATTATCTATAACATATTGTGACAAAATCTGCAATTAGATTGTAAAATCTGTGGAATTTGGAATTGCTATTATCAAATATTCCAGGTCACAGCATAAAATATAAATATAATATTTTAATATTGTTATTTACTAGAAAGTAGCACAATGAGCCTATGACACAAAATACATAATCATATATATATATATATATATATATATATATATATATATATATATATATATATATATATATATATATATATATATATCATTCTTTTGTTATTAATATATTTTACTCTTATCTAGATGGTACCCTGGATGGTAAATGCAAACTGTTTCACATTGCCACCAAATCTGATCATGTAAGAATATGTTCCATCTCATTTTTATTTCCCTTATTGTATATTTCTGCTTAATACAATCAAGATGGCAACAATAAACTATAATCTAGTGATTGGAGGAATTAGGCTTCCCATTTTCTTCAACAATAGCATTTATTGTTTTGATTATCTGTTCTGGACTTTACAAGGAGACTCTGACCAGAATGAAACAGAAGATAAAGGTCTGTGTAATTCAAATCTATTTTCTTTTTCCATTTCAGTTTCTTAATTACTTTAAATTTGAGGCACTTGGCTATCTCATCTGGACAGGTCTAAATGAACTATAACTGAATCAATAATAGCTTGCCCAGACTATGGTTTGATCTTTGAGATGCAGGGATAGTGACCAGCAGAACAAACCGCAGGTATAAGAAAGGATTCCCTCTCTATACTGCATCTTAAGTAGCTTATTTTTTTAAAAAAAAAAATCTTAACCTTAGTGCATACAGGAAAATCTAAATATATTACAATATTTTGAACAATCAACCTAAGAAAAATACTTTTTTATATATCCTGTGTCTTTTATTGTCTTATAAAATCAGTCCACACACAAAGTAAGCATCCTTCCACAATGTCTGATGACTTGGTAATGGCTTAAAACAGAAAGAGGCAACATGGTGTTTTCCAGAAATGTTTGGACAACAGCTCTCACAATATTACCTCTGTGTGTGCATGTGAGTTTTATGTGTGTGTGCGCACACATGTGTGCATGTCATGTATTTATATTTATATGTTGTATATACATGCATTTACACACACAGTGTTAAATTAATCAACAACAAAACATGCAAGAGCATGTTAAATAACACATTCTTATAAATTATAAACATGCTTACTTAAAAAAATAGAAGGAGAAAAGAAAAAACAAAAATTATGGGAATTGTTGGGTTATTACCTGACTCCACTGAAATCCTGGAAACCATTGGACTTTCTTATTTGTGTAGGCCCAGTTTTAATACTTGCATTTAATGCTCCAGAAATTTTTTAGAAATGGTGGGTTGCAGATATAATTTTAAATTATTTACCCATGGTAAGCTTATGCTATGGCATCATCTGCTTCAGCAATAGCCTCTAAAATTTCATCCTCACAATAATTTTAATGTTGTTTTCCTCCCCATTCTTGAGTTGGAGAAAGTCTATCAACACAAATTGCAATACTACCACAGCCTACCTTTACTGTACCTAAAGAACATGACTGGGCACAGCAACAACCCAATAATCAATAAAATAAGCTGGCTAAGAATCCTATAAGAATGTCAAAAAGCAGAAATAGTTCATAATACTGAGAGAGGGGGGATTTAACTGGTCAGTTTTTATTTTAGAACTCACTTCTTCCTTGCATCAATTAAAGCAACCCAAAGATTTATCCTGTAAGTGATTCCAGGCTCTACTTACTGACCTGAGCATTTTAGGATTAACCAGACTAAAATATTACTAAATAAGATAAAATAGTCAAGAAACTACTGTAAGCACAATATTGTTGATGCTGATAGGTTGACAGATTTATCCACAAAAAGTAGAATATATGTTCAGTCAAAGTTGTTCAAAGCAATTTATAAAACCAGTATTTAAAAAAATAATCTAAAGTATTATGCAACAGTGATTAAATAATCCTGGAACAGAATGTAAGAAACAAGGGATCAGAGACAACTCAGTTGTCATACTGAAGCTGAGCTAGCTGGGATGAAACAGTTTAAAGGGCAGCACTGAAGCATCTTCAGCCTAAGACTGAACCAAAGTCCCCAGTGTAGGGAACTGTGTGCATTGTTACAAAGTATGCCCTCTTTCCGATTAAATCTCCAAAACAAGCTTAACTTCATGACATAATCTCTCTATATTCACAGGAACAGAGAAGTGGCTTGCCATTGCCTTTTTCCAGAATATTTCTTTGACTTCACAACTGAATCTGCAACTCTGATATTTCCTTAGTCTCCTACCCAATTGTGAGAAAGCAAGAGAGAAAATTTTCAAGCAATGTGGTCAAACTTTTTTGGCTCATTCTGTTTAATGTCAGCCATATTGATGTGGATGCTGAGAGCCACTGTATCAAATAACTGAATGGCTTTAGATTTCTCTAACCTCTCTTAAAACATAAAAATGATTGCAATTTAATATACACATTAAATCTGCATTATGGTAACTCTGTACATAAAAACTTTAAATTCAATGAAAAGTTCATTCCTTCAAAAGCCAGTTTCAACACATTGAATTAAAAATACTAAGATCTTTGGTAGTCACTTTCTGGTCACAAGAAAATAGACCTAACTTGTCCCCTGTTATTCTCTAAGGGGAAAATAGCAATAGCAATAGCATTTAGATATAAATACCACTTCACAGTGATTTAGAGCTCTCTCTAAGTGGTTTACAGAGTCAGTATATTGCCCCCAACAATCTGGGTCTTCATTTTACCGAGCTCAGAAAGATGGAAGGCTGAGTCAATCTTTAGCGGGTGAGATTCAATCTGCCAAACTGCTGGCAGCCGGTGATCAGCAGAAGTAGCCTACAGTGCTGCATTCTAACCACTGTGCCACACCAGCTCTCCAATAGTTTTTGAGACCAATTGTTAGCTAGTTGCATTGTCTATGAGCTCCCAAGACCTACTACTGAACAGACCACTATCATCTCTGGAAATATCAGCCATAGGTGCTAGTGAAATGACAGGATACAATGTAATTAGACTCATTTCTAACGGATAGATGCTGGTTTTAAAAGCTTACAACAATATATTTAGTTCAAATCAAATCAAACCTTTATTGTCAATGCACAACATGTATACAATGAAATTGAATGAGCCTCCATTGGTGCAGCCCTCCCACCCCAAAACACAAAATGCATCTCAATAATTCAATAAATGAAAGAAATAGAAATCCCTAACCCAAAATAAGTAATAACTAACACACATTCCCTTATGTATGTAACATTATATTATATTACACTAGTATGAACATGTTGCACATTGTGCTGGCCCTGCAAGTCTATTATATTAAACCTAATTGTGATGTTATGTTGCATTCAGAGGTCTGACAGCCCATGGAGAAAAGCTATTTTTCAGCCTATGTGTTCAGCTGGCTATACTTCTATATCTCCTTAGTTAATTAAGTAGTTAAATACTTAGTCCTAGTTTCTCTATTCTCTGTTTCTAAATGCACCTAAAACAGTACTAGCTTTGCTGCTGCCCTGATTTTGTTACTGACAGCATTGTCATCTGATCTTACATTTGAAAAACTGTTGATAAACAAGACAGCTTCTAACATTTAGGTCATGTTGGCTAAAATTATGGGCACAATGTATCTGGACAGCACCACATTGGATAAAATTGCTATAAATATAATAGAGATTTTCTGTGAAAATCTTCATTTTTTTTCTATAGCTGGTATACTAATTTCTAATTTATGCTAAGGTTGATCTAAAACATATTCAAGTATAGCTTAAGTCATGGCAGTGTATATTCTGGGTCAGATGTTTTTTGATTTATGCTATATTCATTCATTCAGCAGAGTCTGCAAAAGAAATGAAAGCCATCTGCTCCAAGCAATTTCTCAGTGCAAGCATTACCAAATGGATAAATAATTAGAAAATTCAGCAACAGTTGATTTTGTTTCAGCTAGGCAACAGTTTGTACCATTGCTAATCTCCATGGTTCTTATTTCATTTTGCAACTCTCAATTAAGGAAGCTAAATTTAAGGATACTAGAATGCTATCTCTAATATGTCCATGTCACTAACTGGTACTAAATTAGAGAGATCTAATTTGCAGATATCACTGTCAAATATAAAATGCTGTTACTGCAGATCTCTTTCTCCGTCTTTCTACAGAGAAGTTGAATATTTTCATCTTTATCAAGAACTTTATTACAGGATAGCAGCCTTAAGTTTGTTCACAAGCCTTAAACTAAGTAAATTTTCTCATAGAGCAACAGAGAAGAAGTGCAACAGACAAGACGAAGAAGCATTCTTTTAAATACGACCATCTTGGAAATAGAATTACTCTGGTTACTTTCATTTTAATGTGATACTGCCGACAACTGATAGCAAGCCACAGAGACCTTTGCTATAATGATTGGTAGTTCAAAACAAATTCCTATTTTGTTTTGGTTACTTAAGGAGCCCTCTGATAAACAGGAATGCAGATGAATGCTGACTTAAATAGATGAGGCTCCTTATGTCCACAGTCAGTGCCAACTTGCTGGGCAAAATATGCCATCTGCATAGGGTGCTATTAAGCAAATTAATGTTGTGGATTTTTTTTCTCTTTTAGGGTCAATAATTACTGTAGGACACAAACAAGGAATCCATTTTCCATACAATGACAATTGGCAAGAAAAATGGTAGCAATCAACTAGCACCCAAGCCATTTACTACCTAGGCCATTGTATCACGAAGTTTTCTTTGTCTCCACTTCTGTTCAAAGACCAGTGTGCACTATGAGATATTCCTCTTTGGAAACAGATGTTTATGAGATGATTGAGTTCTTTTCCTTTGCCTAGAAGAAGAAAAGTGCCCACGTTGTGGCTAGCAAAGGTTTGTTATGGAATGGATAAGCATGCTCCAAGTCCTGTCCCTTAAACAATTGCAACTTTGCAGTCCTCGGAAGTGTAACTTTTCTGTTGCAGCTTTTTCTCCAAGCACAGTGATAGTATGAAATCAGAAGGGAAGGAGAGTGTTGTGCATGGAGAGGTTTGGCTGTGGTATCTGGCTTTTCTGGTTTTCTTGTTTCCTATTTTTACTGGTTGTATGTATTGTTTTATCCTTTGCTTATGAGATGCCCAGAGTTTGGTTTTTAAGAACAAGTTGTCATAAAGTGTTTTAACTAAATAAATAAAATGAAGAAATTATTCACTTTGAAGCTTAAGGATTTGAAAATAAGTGTCTATTTGACACATTAAATATGGTATTGTGTTTATATCTTCATGAAAATAATAGTTTCCTGGTTTGGATTGTAGAGGGTGGAGACACACACTTTCCAAACATTAATATCTGTGGCTTAATGGGAAACTGCTGCCTCATTCCTGCTGTCCTATTCCATCAGACCATTTACTGAATACAAGAAAACCAAAGTCCTCTTTCCACACATAGAAGTTATTATCACATATATATATATTTTTATTCAGCCCAAACTCTGCAGGAGTCCAATGAAAAAGATTTATTTTCCATGGATCTTACATAGAACACTATATCAGCTGAAGCATAATAAATATACAGAAGTCATCAGAATTTCTTGCTGGATTTCATGAAAGCATTCTTGCTACCACTATTCAGCTCTTTGTTTTTTTCTTCTCCTGAGTAAGTAGCACCTGCTTCAGGATTATAATTTTCTAATAGCACTAATGACATCATTTATACAATTAGGTTGATATAATAAGTATTGATATAATAGATACTGTATATAGGCACTTTGTTAATCCTGTATTCTTTAAATTAGGTCCCGATGGTCCAGAGATTCTGACTGCATCTTCTATGGCACAGAATGAACCAACACCCAACAAGGATCAATATGTATTGCCCTGGTAATTCTATGTGCCAAAATCAGAAGTGAAAAGGAATATGGGTGGATTTAGATTCTCCCAATAAACAATGAGTAGCAAGTTGAAAATCACCAAAAGAAACATCACAATCATTGGTGAATACCGAGCTGTGGTGGCACAGTGGTTAGAATGCAGCATTGCAGGCTAATTTTGCTCACTGCTGACTGCCAGCATTTCTGCAATTTGATCCTGACCGACTCAAGGTTGACTCAGTCTTCCATCCTTCTTAGGTCAGTAAAATGAGAACCCAGATTGTTTGGGAACAATATGCTGACTCTATAAACTGCTTAGAGAGAGCTATATAACACTGTGAAACAATGTATAAGTGTTATTGCTATTGCTATTTATTCTGCATTTTCATATACTAATTGATATGAATAAATAGGAATTTAGAAATCTTCTCTCACAGTTCAAACAGAAACACAATACATCTCATATTAGTGCTGAAGACTGTGATCTGCTGACCTATGTGCCTGCTCAATCTGCTGTGCAGCTGTGGTTTATAGGCAGCTTCAAGGTCTCAGCCATTCAACTGCATATTCTCATTGTTCTTGGTAACAGCTCTTCAAACAGCAAAGAGAAAAGAAAAGGTAAAATAGGGCAACAGAAGATACAGTAGTTGTGAGACTATTTCTATATCTTAGGGTAATTTTCAGTTGATTATCAAGGATTCCAGAATTTAATGATGAGGTAAAAGAAACTATTTGTTTCCTCTCACCCTAAATCAACTTCCTAAAATGAAAAAAGCAAGGAGTTATAAAGATTAATTTCTTTGTGGGGAAAGACTACATATATTTTTCATTCCCATACTGAAAAAAGACCAGAAACCACATCAAATTCTTGAGTTTCAAGTGCATGTCTTTGTCTGGAACTCCAGTTGAGAGTTTCCATACAAAGATTCCATGCTCTTGAAGCCTGACCAACTTGACATAGAGGAATGTTCTATAGGGGAATGACAAAGTGGGTCATATTTGGCTAATACTGTTTGCAGCTTTCTTATGTAATAATAGTACATCCTCAGTCTTTTTCTGAAAGGTCTTTTAAAATTCTTTCTGGGTCCCTCTTTTCTGAGAGCAAGTCTTTCTTTAGTAAAGCGAAAAAATATACTGGACAAGCTATGTTCACCTTAAACGGATTGCCAATGATGGATCAGAACAGTAGTTTTGAGAATAATTTGCAATGTTACACACATATGAGGCAAGCCCATAAAGAAGAAGGGAAATAACTATCCAAGTTTATTGCAAAATATTTTAACTATATAAATGTTGATAGTATTTATAATTTAGCACAAATCTAATTATAGGCAAGGTAAAAGTTCCCCTTACACATATGTGCTAGTTGTTTCTGGCTTTAGGGGGGCAGTGCTCATCTCCGTTACAAAGCCAAAGAGCCAGTGCTGTCCGAAAACATCTCTGTGGTTATGTGGCTGGCATGACTAAATGGCAAAGGTACATGGAATGCTGTTACCTTCGCACCAAAGTGGTCCCTATTTTTCTCTTTGCATTTTTACATGCTTTCGAACTGCTAGGTTGGCAGAAGCTGGGACAAGTAATGGAAGCTCACTCTGTTACACGATGCTAGGGATTCGAACCACCGAATTGCCAACCTTTCTGATCAACAATCTCAGTGTCAGCCACTGAGCCACCATGTTCCTCATAATCTTATTATGTCTTACATTAAATAACTGCAAGTGAAGGCTGATTGGGGGTTCTCTCTGTTGATACATTTCTTTTAAGGGCACTTTAAAAGTCATAGATGATAAATAGATAGGGAGATAGGGAGATAGGGAGAGAGAGAGAAAGAGAAAGAAAGAAAGAAAGAAAGAAAGAAAGAAAGAAAGAAAGAAAGAAAGAAAGAAAGAAAGAAAGAAAGAAAGAAAGAAAGAAAGAAAGAAAGAAAGATCATACAGACAAAGACAGATACTATACATTAAAATGAAATTCCAAAGAAAATATTATGCACACAATTGCATTTGAGGGAGTGATTTAAAAAATTAAATAACACTAGCAATTGCTTTTTCATGGTTTTCCATTACCTTTCTTCATTACTTGTAAAAGAAAGCCACTTAAAAGATTAAAAATAATTTTCCTTTCCCTATTGGTTTTTTTCCCTTACTAGAAAAAGAAACACTGTTATATTTTCTCTATTGTTGATAGCTCCAGCATGAGTGCAATTGTCTCTGGTTTTGGTTTTTGTATCATTGGCTTTCAGCATCTCTGCTCCATGATGGGATGATGCTCTGGATAGAGTGAGCTTCTAAAGGCATAAGTAACTCTTACTAATTTGTGTTCCTATATTTGGTTAACTTCCAAGTCTTTGTGCCTACATTTCTCCTATATCATGCAACTATAACTCCATAATATGCAAGCTTTTATTGAGCATCTGTATGTCCACTGCAGAATGAAACAGGTTTTAAACACCAACTTTTTTTCTCACCAACTTAATAATATTAGGTATTGTTAAGCCTTTAAAGTATACAGAGTTGGTTCTATACATGATACGAGTTGTTAGGATACTCCTTTCTTCTTTCAGGAAATTGCACATAATTCCTTCTTTAGAAGTGTAGCAAGCTAAGCTATTACAGCATGCATCAATGTCAAGAATAATATTTGAATTATTTAAAAATGTTATTTAATTTAATGTCTATAATTCTATAATGTCTGTAATTCTGTATAAGAATTTGTACTATATCTGAAGTTCAGGATTCTTTTATTATAAGCCTTAAATAATAGAATTTGCTAGATTTAAGAACATGCTTTTTCAATTTAGATAAAAACTTCTATTGGTTGTTTATTCTGATTGATGATTCTTATTATATTGGCTGTCTTTACTAATGATTTATTACTGATTTGGTTTTGGCAATGGTTTCAAAGTGCTAAATTGTTATAAGATAATCTAAGTTTTGAAAATTGTTTATCCATTTTATGGAGCTGGATAAAAAATGTCAGACCTTAGATTAGTACTACATAGTACCCTCTTTCTTTTTTTGTTTCTTTGTTTCTCTTTTCCTTAGTTGTACTTCGTACTTAGTTGTACTTTGAAATATCTATTGTCATGATAAAAAAAAAGTAATTGTCGGACATTTTTTCTGTAAAATGAATATGTGAATCATCCTCAACTAATCAGAGTTAATTACCATATTATTTGTTGGTGTATTGGACAACCAATACAGTATTTTAAGTATTCTTTCATATAAGAAATATATCAGCTGATCAATAGAATGGACTTAGTACAAGACAAATCATTAATTAATCACGTTTGTAAAATCATAGTGAAATACAGTGCTGTAACTAGAGAACAATAGATGGCACAGTGATCAGAATGTTAGCCAGCCATAAAATTTATTGAGTAATTACTTTCTTTTTCTCTGTTTTCCTGTCTCTCTTTCTCTCTGTCCGCATCCTTCTCCTCCACCTCCTTTACTTTTTTTTCTCTGTCTCTTATCATCCTAATTTAGCTCATAGACTTCTTGCGAGGGTGAATTTTGGGATAGAATCTCATGCATATCCTTATTCCTCATGGAAGGAAGACAGTAGATAAACATATAGAGTGTTTATCTGATAGTGTTTTTTAAAAGATAGATGGTTTGACCATGTCAACTGACAAGTAGCATGTGTAAGCAGAATTTGACGTGATTCTTCCGTGAAAATTGCATTTTCTGTCCTTGAACAGCCATGTAGTAATTGTAAAGATTGGCATGACTAGAGTACTTCTTCCCAAAAGTCTAATGTTCCCCACATGGCTCTTGGGATTTCTTGTGTCATGAGGATCAAGGTATGTTTGTAAATATACCAGTGAATCAATAGATGAAACAGTTTGCTTTTGCAAGGAAAATATCTGTCCGTGAAACAATATACTTTTAATTTTATCCTACAGATTTACCAGTCTCTTCTCATCTCTTCCCCTTTCAACACTGGCCTCTTCCAGTGGCCTTCAAACCTTACAGACCTAGACTTTCCTTGAGGTTGTGTTTTTTTTAGAAACAGTATTTACTGTGAATTTCTTCACATTAGAGTTCTCTGCATTACTTAACAGGCTCAGGATGCTTTTATAGCTGTGAAAGCACAACTCACTCAGTTGAACTGCTGCATCTGATGCAATGGAACCAATTATTTAAGAGGAAAACTACCAACAGCCCAGTGACTCTGGATGCATAATGCACAAATCTCTCTCTCTTTTATATTCTCATAATTTTTCACAGCATTCAGTTTGGATGTGAAATGGGTGTTTTATAGATGCACATATATGTAGAGGCTGCAATGAAATTTCCTCCCATCTTAACCTGCTTAAGTCTTCCACTAGTACTGTCCTTTTATCATATTAATAGAAATGCTTAACACTGTAAGTCTTAATAATATAACTATAATGAATCATTAGGAATAACATTTGCCAATTCCCTTGTTTGTTCTTGTAGGGACTCAAAGTGAGCTGTCCTTGAATCCTCTATCAAAATTACATACAGAAGAAACCAAAGCAACTTAATTCTACTGATGCCTCCCTCCCAGTAATTTACCAATTGTACATCTTTAACATGTGGTTCAGAAATAAGGTCACTGGGTTTATTCTAAGATTTACAAGATACACTTCTAGGTAAATAGCTACAGAGCAGGATCATTAGTGTCCCTTTGAATACTAAGATTGACTGAGTAATCCTATAGATGTCTGTTCCAATAGCCTTACTATGTTCAATGGCACCTATTGCTCAATAGGTGGGTATAGGACTCCTACCAGCCTAAAGTACTGTATACAACAGAACAAATCAACTTTCATTAAATGCAGCAGAGCTTGCTTTTGAATAAATGAAATTAACAATTGCTACACAAAATGACATTCTTCAAAACAATGAAAGAACATTAGAGCAATATGCTGGCAATAGTAAACAGAGGAGGAGAAAAAGGAATTATGTCTAGCCACAAAATATAGGCAACTGCCTTATATTTATTCAGATCATTGCTACATACAGCTCCATATTGTCTTCACATTGAATATATCATGCTATTTACAGCATTTGGCTGCGAACAGTATGGCTGATGGAACTACAGCAATTTCATTTCCCATTTCCTACTGAGCTGTTGGTATTTGTGTTCATTAACAAATTTTTGGCATCAGGAACACAGAAGCCTAAAGTAATACTGCTGGAAGGGGTTGGAAGCCTCATGACTCCCACATCTGACACCTCTGTTGCAACTCAGTCCATCCTTTTTCTACAAGACTTACAGTGCTACTCAAACCCTTCTTGAGTTAGCACAAAACAACTCCAGGATAATATTTGTAGACTCATTGCTCATCTATCACCTATCTCATCCGTTGTGACTCATGTGTGTTATACTGATCTATGAGTGTGCCAGTCATTATAGGCAAGATGATCCATTCTCTTCTTTGACTTTTCAGCACCTCACATTCATCTGTCAAGGTAATGCGGAAGGAATGGGAATTCAGTTCCTGTTTGTCTGCTCAGATCTCATTTGTGCATCTCCTAAATTGAACAAAAATGTGAAAAAATAAAAACAGGAAAACACCAGAAATAATGTCAAAAGAAGAAAAAAGACAGGCTGTGCTATGACTATGGAACTGTCAGGTCCTATAGAGCAGGACAACCTAAACTAATGGTTGTTGATCTGGGGCTAATCACCAGGAGTATAGGATGTAGAGAGTGACTAAAACTAATGAATACAGGAAAAACAGCAAATCTGCAAATAAGCAACAAAAGCGAGTTTAAATCCCACATTATTTTCAAGACATTACAAGCTTGCTGCCATCTAATGGCAAAGATATATTTCAAAATACAATTAAAGTGGGAAAATACAAAAATGCTTCTTCTTGTTCTCCAGGAGACCTTGTCATTTCAGAATACACTTAAAATGGAATGGGGCTTTTATTTTGTACATGATAACTGCAGCAAGATGCATAAAGATGGAAAGATTCAGCATTATCCACAATGGAGGAATGGTTAATGAAGATGATGGAACTTGCTGAAATTGTTAAATACTTTGGTCAGAGAAAAGACAATATTTACATATAATGCTGACTGAAAAATCCTGTATGGTATTGTTGCGTAAACATATATATGAATATATCATTTATGCTTTTGATGATTATACAAGATAAATTATAGAAAGAAGAGAATTACATTATAACCATGAAGTAAAAGGTAAATGAAGGATTGTACTTAATAGCTGCTATAAAGAAGATCAGAAGCTATTTCTTTTTTCTCTTTTTTCATTCTTTTCTATTATTCTTTTACTTTTGTCCCCCCCCTCCCCCCCACTTGGCACTTTTAGCTTTCTCATTGATTATCTTTCTTCTCCTTTTATAACATATACTAGTTTGTATTAGTCTATCACTCTTTTTATAAATCCTCAAAGAAAATTATATTAAAAATGGAATAGGCTCATATAATCACTCTTGTTCCTCAAATAAAATAAGATAGCTCTGGTCTATTGTCCTCTACTTTGCTGGAAATCTAGAGAGAAGGTAGTAATTGACAGAGGTGATAGCTATGAAAGACATTTAAGTATTAAAGCACTAATGGAGCGAGCAATTGCTCAAAGAGAAATGGCTCACTGACAGGGAAGCGACTCAGCATAGTTAGACATGAGCTCAAAAATAGCCCAGCTGATAGTAACAGACATTGAGAAGGAATTGTATCAAGCACGAGTCCTTTGTGCTTCCTTCCATACTTTCCTCCCTGCATGGCCTCATAAATATTTATTTGTTTCCAATAAAGGAGAATAGTTGTAGCTCAGGGTTGAAATCAGTGATGGAGGCTGAGAGTTCGATCCTAGGTAGAGGCTAATATTTGGAATAGACTCTCCGGTTCAAGCAAGGGGTTGGACTAGATGACATCCAACGTCCCTTCCAACTCTGTTATTCTATATCTATGTCTATGTTACCTAGTTAATAAAATGTCTGCAAGAAAACAACCAACTCAGAAAGCATTAAGGAGCTCTAGTTTGTTTGTTTGTTAATCAAATGTATATAGCCACCCATCTCACTGAAAAAGTAATCAGAGAAATGGGAATATTCTCTCCTTTTGACATGCGCGCACACACACACACACACACACACACACACACACATTCTTCACTCCCACCTGTCACTGGGTCCACCAGAGAGGTAGCCAACCCTCCCATCTGAAACATCCATCTACATTTATCCTACCCTACATTAAGGAGAGCAACTGGTAGTTGGTTTTTCTGCTGGCAAGTTACACTTGATGGGTGAGAAAAATAAAACTAAGGGATTCCATCAATCTCTCCACTTAATTTGACTCAGAATAAATATGGACTGCACAATAAACTGGGTCCAATAGTGTGGCAGAATAAGGATTGGTAAAGGGGGTAGCCTATATTGACATACTTTTCCACCAACTAGAGGGCTGGTGGATAGCTTTTTAACTTGACCATCAAAGCTCTCTGAGAGTTGCAATATTTCATAAATGAAAGCCAGTGAAAAGCAACATCCTTAAGAACTGTGTGCATGCATAACTATGCAGCCCAAGCACACATGGCTTTCCATTGTGGGACTTTTGAGACAGCAAAGGGAAATAAAACACTGGGATATTGTTTCTCTTATTCTTTTATTTTTCTTATATGTACCCATTTCATATATTCACAACTATGTATACACTTGTACTTATTATCTTGTAAACAATTGACAAATCAAATAAATAAAAAATAAATAAATAAATAAAATATTTTGCATACTTGGAAACAGATGGGAAGCAACAAGTTCATCTGTAGTTAGCTGAAAATATTCATCCAAAGCGGACTTCTTTATCTCTCAGCATAGGCAATACTTTATTAGCATCTTCCACAGTAATCACAGCCAAAGTGAAGGGGGAGAAGTGTCAGATCACAAGGCGGAGTTTGAAAGAAAGGGGTTAAGCAGGTTGCTGGGATTCTAATGATTGCTTTCCTCATTCTCTGGGTGTCACACACAACATCTCTAAGCTCCGGTGAGACCATAAGCCACACAAATAGCCATATTTGTTAACATTCATATGACTCTTTCGTCTGAGATGTATTTCCTTGAGTAGATCACAATGAAGAATTTCTTTTAATGGGGATCAACAGGGAAAAAAACAACTATAGGGACTCTCTCACACACACACACTCTTACTCCCTCTTCCTTTCTCCCTCTAAACCTTTTACACTGCAGTTGAACAAGCCTCTGGATAAAGACTTTATCCCCCCCAAAAAAAACCTCTTTAAAGTTATTTCAAATTTCTCTGCAAGGCTTTCAGAAATCTGTTTGTTTGAGGGCAGAATTAGATGTGACCGGCGTTTTATTGTGACATAAAACCATATTTCTTCCCTGGAAGATTAAAAAATAAAATCGGTTAATAAGAAAAGCTGTCAGCAACAGAAAATGGCTGACATAATCCGTTTATCCTCCGAGCAATAAAGATATTGGTCCTTGGGAGTCTATCCTCTCTCTCATGTTATTTCGCCCAAAACATTATCTTCCCAGCATTCTGATGGATTAAGAAGTCATATGGGAGATAGCAGGGAAATGACAGATACAAAAAAAATAATATCCTTTCATTTCTCCTCCTCCCTGCTCTCTCTCTTTTTCTTTCTAACCTCTCCTTCCCTTCACCTCTCTTTCTCCCTTTCTCTTTCCATGTCCCTTTGGAAAACTGGTGAATCTATTTATTCCCAGAATTCCAAAGCCCAGTAATAATCCTTATGGTTTAAACCCAAAGTACCATAGCAACTATTTGTGCCTTATGTGCAGTAACAGAAGACTGACACAGTACATCCAGATAGAGGTTTAACAACTCATATGTGTAATTAAACAGTGCATTTAAAAATGGTCAGGTTTATCCATCTCTTTTCAAGAAATCACCACCACCCATGTCTCTGAAAAGCAGAATAAAATATTGCATTTTTAAAAAGAAAATGCCCTTTTTTTCCTAGCCAAAAAAGCAATTAATGATGGATGCAAGAAATATTTTTTTTAGGTTTAGATTTACTAGTGTTTGTGTACAGCATTTAGGGAAAAGACACTGTTGAAGGTGTAAAGTTGCCTTTTGTTCTGAGAAAATTGGATTTATTGCATGTTGTTTGTTGCCAGCTCTTGACTCCATGCCTATTTTATAGAAATTGTTCTAGTTAACATGTTCTTCAGTTCTGTTGTGATTTCTGTTCCTGTGGAAGTTATGACTTTAAAGATAATTGACATTCATCATCATCACCATTAGCAATATATTTAGATTAACAATAGCAAGAACATGAAAGGGTTATTACATGAAAGTACAGCAGGGTCCTTTCTGGCTTGTAAACTTTTAGCACACAGCCCTTCTTCAAAAACATACATTGAATCTCCTGTTTTTAGACCTGCAAAGCTTTTTGGTTTTATCTTCTCACTTTTCCAGTGCAATGTCTACTTGTGGCCATAAGGATACCTTACTGTATCTTGTACGTTACAATATCGTAGATATGCTGATGATACCCAGTTTTAAATGTGATGAGATTATTATGTCCATACTGCATCAATGCCATATTGATATTTTCATCTGGGAAAACATGAGTTTCTGAACCTCTGCCTTGATAAAACCAAACTGCTGTTGTTAACGCCAGCTAAATATTTAGGAGAAATCTAGTTTAGGATTAGGTCCCAAAGTTGCTTTTTTCAAGAGGCAATTGGACTTTCTTGCCTCTTGAAAAAAGCAACTTTGGGACAAACTTAACCTGGGTGATTGGGAATCTCCATAGACATTTAGGATTATGTCCAGATCTCAAGATACAGGTGTAATCTTGAACTAACTTCTCATCTTAATGCGTGTTATAGTGAAAACACTTTCAGATCTGCATATATTTCTGTGATGCCAATCTCACTAAGGTCATACATGGACCAGTGTTTGCAAACTTCACTTTAAACCAGTCAGCAACTTTAGGTGGTATGTTTAGAAATATGGTTGATCTGAAAGCTTCCAAAATCCTATTATGTCATCTTCATGCTTCAGGACTTTGTTACTTGTCTTGTTCTCAGGTACATGCTTCAAATTTTAACTGATTGAACATAAAGATCTTTGTGACTTGGTCCTGTATAATTGGCTGATTATCTTATGCCTACCTCATGTCTTGCACATGAAATCTTGTGCAGTTGTAAGAGGAATATGCTGTGATTATCCCATGGCACTAGCCAGAGTGTGCAGAAGTTTGGACCTTCTCAATGGCAGTCCATTTGAAAAGCCTGTTAAGACATATTTAAACAGACATATTATGTAATATTATGTTTTTTTTAATGTAATTATTGCACTTAGTTATTTTATTATTCAGTTTGGACTGTGAAATGTCTAAACTCATGAAAGACTGACTTCTATAGAAATATCTAAATAAAAAAATAAGGTTATTTAAGATTTGCAATTAGCTAACAGTGACCAAACAGGAAGACAGTAGTCTGGTAATTGTAATTGCAGGTTTTTTCATCATTAATAATCACACTTTATATAGGAAGTTCTTAAAATTGTAGCTCTTAAAATAGTCATAATTTGTAAGCCAATCAAAGGTTTTAATCTCACTCTTAGTCATGATTCTTTGCATTAATCAGGGCTTATGCTAGCAGTAAAATAAAACAATCGTAGCCTTTTAAAACACAAGTTCCACCTACTTCATGAGTTACAAACACTCCAGTTAAACTGGTGTCTTATGCACACTTGCCTACATGTACCCAAAAGCACTAGCTTTTAACTAATCTTTTAAAATATGGTACTTCTAATTTTGCTAATTATAAACATCATATTTAGTGTCATATCCAAGGTAACACTAAACTTCATAGCTAATGCAAGCCATATTGAGGTTAAAGCATTTAGTCAATATTATGTTTTAAGGGTGCATCTGTCTAGAAGTTAACTAATTTTAAGGGATTTCCATAATCTTATGCATTTTATTCAGAGGTTAATCTAACTCTATTTAGTGAGGCTTCTTCTCAGATGCCTCCAGAAGTGATTATAACTCCAATTCTCTGCCAGAATGTTGTCAAGGAAAAGCAAAGGAAACTAATCCTAACAATAGACTTCAGTGACAATGATGGGAAAACCAAACAGAAGGGAGAATAGAAAATGTCAGGAAAGCCGATCACAGTTTTTCTTCATATTGGATTCATCCTCCTTCCTAAATAGTATACCAAGGCTATACTATGTAAAAAAATTATGGGTCGGAGACAAAGAAATCAATACAGTCAAGATATTTGATCTAATCTTCTATTGATTCTAATCAATAGACTCAAGATATTTGATCTAATGGCTAATTCATTTAAGTTAATAAATATATCTTAAATATAAAGACTTCATTTGGCTATGAGTGATCTGCCATAATGATAAAACACATTATAGTTAACTGTAAATGGTAGGAAAAAATCTCTTCGCAGCTGTGTCAGAGGAGACTGGAGCATGATGGACAATAGTCCTAAATTTGTGCACTTATCTATATATCTACGCTTAATTTTACATATACTGGTATTATATATATTTATTCCCAACACAAAGTATTTGGGGGTTATATCTCCCAGAACACCCATTCAGAATGACTACCAAACTTTCATTAAATCTTAGATCCTTTAACCTCCAATAATATTGATACATGTTCCTCAAGCTTTCTATGTTCCAAGTTCATGTTACACTCAGTAATCTGCTGTAACCACCACATCCCAGGCTTAAAAGAAACAAGCAAATACACAAATGAAATATAGAGACAGAGGGATTAAAAGAATAAGCAAAACTATAAAAGTAAGCTATTCACTGCTGTTGTTGGACTTAAAGCAGGCACGTATTGTGCTGAAAACAAAGGTTACTTGTATTTTTTAGATAGAGTCATGGTTTGTTATGAAGTGCTTTGTATGGAAATAGGCCAGTATACTGGGCGAGCCAACACTTCCTCTCTTCTTGCCTATCCCTTTGAATCTAGAGCCAAATCTCAGGAGAAATTCAGAATACATTATTACAGTATTGCCTGTTTTCTTTAATAGTGCCTGCTCTTCATTATCATAATGATACTCATATCTTCCTTGCTAATTTTAGGGACTATTTATTATTTTACCCAGTCCATGCTGAAGAAAGAAGTCCTCAGAGGAAGACATCTTTCAGTGTCTAGCACAGAAGCTACATTTTGACATACAGGCCACAAGCTTCTGGTTTATGTCACTTTTGCAGCATGTTGTTACAGTTGACTTCACACTTATGAAGAGGGTTTGTTTCAAGGTTTCCAAAATATCCATCATTTGAAGAAAATAAATGAAATTTGGAAAGTTATGATTGCTTCAATGCTACTGGCTACCGCTGCACTGCTGGGCTGCTATTGTGGTGGCATGATCTTCATTTTCAATGTTTATGACAGTTTCCCAGCCAATCTCACAATCCCTTGTTTCTTCCCCCACAAGAAGGAAGGAAAGGGAAGGGTGTTCCTTGATTGTCAGGGAAGGATGTTCTTTGATGATTCTCATGAGGAAACTAAATGTAGAAACTATCAGGAAGTCAAAAGTCATTTCTGTTCTCACTGCTTTGCTGCCATCCTTGGACATTCTGTTTCTCCATTTAGGTAAGGAAATGTCTCTAAAACAATGACCCAATGGAGCACAGGTTGTTCAGTTAAGAATAACAACATAAAGGATTAGACTTTGGCCTTTGGAAAGAAATATACACAGGCTGCATAAATTCAAACAAATATTAGATAACAACAAGAAGATACAGCTTTCTATCTATAACTGCTGTCTACTAATGGTTTTCTGGAGGTTCATGTCCACATACAGTGCTCTTACTTCAGACCTCAACTGAGACCAAATTCAGTCCCTCTCTGCTATTCATACAAGTGGCCTGATATTGCTGACCCATCTTCATTAGCCTGGGAAAATTGTAATGTTGTTTTAAGGGTCAGATAAATTTTAATGAATGGATTCATTAATGCAGAAACATCTTTTTTTAATCTTTCATAAGAACCTGAAAAAACATACTTTTAAAAGTTTTATTTCTATAACCACCCATTTCAAACAAGGAATCTGGGTGACAAACAATAAAACCAATTACAAACATTGCAATATGGTACAGTGGTAGGATTCAAATTTTTTTACTACCAGTTCTGTGGACATGGCTTGGTGGGCGTGGCAGGGGAAGTAAAATCTCCAATCAGAGGTGATATTTGCTGGTTCTTCGAACTACTCAAAATTTCTGCTACCAGTTCTCCAGAACTCTCCAGAACCTCTGATATGGTATAAAAATAAATATATAAATATATGCATTTTATAAATATAAATGTATAGTATGTATTAATAAATATATATAAGGGCCAAGACCATTTTTTTAAAAAAAATAAGTTTGTACAGCTCTACTGCCTGTAAAACAGAATTATCTGTTGATAACAATCACAAATAAAGCAGTAGGTAGGCATAACACACATATTTTTGCATTGATGAAGTGGTTAAAATAGATAGTATGATTAGTGTGCAAATACTAATTAATATTTCTGATCTGGTGGTTTGTACTTATTTAATTAAGTTGGTTAAATTACTGCAAGGCTTTACACATATAAAACTTTTTTAGACTAGACCAAATTATTTGTGAGATCTATCAAGCTATTTGTAAGCCTATACATAAGTTGATCTGACCACCACATTTATCTGACTAAACATGGACCAGGCTTCTCGTTATCTTGGCTGGGTTTGTCTCTGTTAAGCTTACAGGCTACAATGTGTCTTTCATTTATTCACCCTTCCAAAATGTATGATACAGGAAATGGCAATGATAAACCATAGCAAAACCAATAATTGTCCTTGGCAGTTATAACAGAGAATAATATGTGCCCCATAAAAAGTTTCTGCAGCATTTGAGAGTCCCATTAGCATTAAGTGTGTACGTTGGCCATTCAGTAAATGAGAACTGAGAAGTACAATGTTACAGCAGGGACAGCAGAGGTGACATAATGAAGCATCATTTTCAGAGTAAACGTTCTGTACGAATGTTGATAATTGAAGGTCATTTTTGTGAACTACATTTCAGCATATAGTTCAAAACTTTTTGATCTTTGAGGCAAAGGGCGAGGAGGCTCAGTACCATCTTCTCTCTGCTCATTCTGCTTATCCATATGAATTTGTATTGGGTTGGGGTTACTATATCTGAGGTGTGAAAAAATCTAAACAACAGTAAATGGCAGAAAGAACTAAAGAATGCTAGCTCTTCAGTGCCATCTGGTCATCTGGAGTTTTGCAGGCCAATAGAAATACCAGCTCTCTTTGTGAGGGCCTAAAAGTAGGCCAGATTCATCTTCCAAATCATGCTGGCCCCCATAAGGTAGCTTAAAAGATTATGTCTATAATCCCAACAAGAGCCATGGATGTCAAGAGATCCACCAACATCTATCTCCACTCCTGCCAGATATAGAGGGAGATAGAGAGAGACAGAGATAGAGAGATAAAAAGTTGGCATGCTGCAAAGCAACATAGCAACCTCACATATGAAATACATGTAATATATACTTTCAGCAATATTCAAAGGCATCCTTAGAAAATAAGCATACTTGGACTGGAAATGAATTCAGGAGTGTAGAAAAAAATATAAAAACAAATTGGGAGATCTCTGAGAAGGGCTGGAGCCACTTCGTTAATTTAATTTCTGGTAAATGAGTATATTTGTGATAGACCACTCACAGTAGAACAGCCATTTCATAGCCTGTTCTTGAACATGCAAAAGGCTCACTATCTCAGAAAGGTTGTTCCCTCTTCTTTAAAGGTGAGAACAACTGTATCAAATTGATACTCCCACCTTCCTCAATTTGGGAACAAGCTAAGGATAACTGTTGTCACAGGCCTCTCATTCATTAACATACATGCCCAAAGCAAATACTTCATGGGGGACAGTGTATAATGCTTTAGTAGTGTTTTTTTCAAAAGCTCAGGGAACCCACTCGATCTATATTCTGTACATGGTAGTCACTTGGGGGGAGGACAAAACCACCAGGGTGAATGGCATAATTTTAAAATCAAAGAAATTCATTTCTGTAGTAAAAGGTTAACAGCCTTTAGGAGGAACACTTTTTAATCACTCTCGTCTAGACTCTATCACTCGAATCACCCACAGCAAGAGTGAAATATGGCTAAGCCGCCATCACCAAACAGCACCTAAAGACTGTTGTATTTAATCATGTCTGTGCACTAGTTATGGATTTTCATTATGATTCCCGATGCTGTTGCACTGCGTAAAATATTAATATCCATAGTAATGATGCATGAAGCTTGGAGTGTAATTTCTTCACTCTTCTTGTCTGATATTAAATTGTTACCACTTTATCATTTGTGTAGAACTGCACGTTTCAATTAATCTTTCTGTATCAGCAGCCCTGATTAATATAGATCATGATTCATAAGCTTATTGTCACTATAGTTTTAACAGATCATTTATAAAGATCTTAAATTTCAGGGCCTGGGAGGCAAAGCCCCTCTGTCCAGGGTTTTCTCCTTCCTATTCCAGCAGATTACTCTGTTATTTTACACAATTAATATTGGAGAGGAGAATTAGCTAGATAAAATGGGTCCTGACTTAATATCACTTCATTCAAAGGGATGTCTGAAATTTTATCCTATTTGCATTAAAGACATCAGCATATCAGAGGACAAAATAGAGATGCCACAAAAACTGGGTTAAAGTCAGTTTATTTAATTCATGGCTAGTTAGTCACCCAAAGCCATCCTCTGAATACTACTACCTTGTTATTTCAATGTGAACAAATCCTTGGTCATTTATTAGGCAGCTTTTGCTCTAAAATCTGCAGGATATACAGAGATTTGGATTCTGGATTAAGTGGCTTTTTTCTCTTCTGATTGCATGGGACCTCTGGAAAAAAAACTAGTTACTTATTGTAAAGTTTCAAACAAGAAAACATAGAACAGAATAGAATAGAATAGAATAGAATAGAATAGAATAGAATAGAATAGAATAGAATTCTTTATTGGCCAAGTGTGATTGGACACACAAGGAATTTGCCTTGGTGCAAATGCTCTCAGTATACATAAAAGAAAAGATAAATTCGTCAAGAGTCAAGAATCATAAGGTACAACACTTAATAATAGTCATAGGGTACAATAAGCAATCAAGTCATACTAGGAAACAGTCAATATAGATCGTAAGGATACAAATGACAAAGTTACAGTCCTACAGTCACAAGTGGGAGGGGATGGGTGATAAGGAGTGATGAGAAGATTAACAGTAATAATAGTGCAGATTTTGTAAATAGTTGGACAGTGTTGAGGGAATTACTTTTTAACAGAGTGATGGCATTTGGGGAAAAAACTGTTCTTGTGTCTAGTTGTTCTGGTGTGCAGTGCTCTATAGCAGTGGTCCCCAACCTTTTTTGTACCAGGGACCAGTTTTACGCAGAAACACTTTTTCAAGGACCGGGGAGTCCGAGTTTGGTGGTTTGCTTGCAGACATTTCATTGCCTGACTAGGTAACATCTGATGTTGTTACCTAGTCAGGTAATAAAACGTCTGCCAGCAAACCACCAAGTTCAGGGAGCGCCAATGCCTCCTCATTGCAACCCTGAGCGACAGATATTCTCTTCTATTGGGACATTTAAAACGGAGGGTTTCAGCTGCAGATTCAGGAACTGCGCCTGGCTGAGGAGCGCCTTCAAAATTGAGCGCTGGGCGGCGGCGGCCACGGCTGTCTCCGCGGCTCAGGACAAGTCCCTGCAGGACGGCTGAGAAGCCCCACCTCTCGGCCCTGCCTCCCTCAGCTCCATCCCTCAGGTGTCTCCCTCCCTCCCTCAGGTGTCTGCCTCGTTCCTCTCTCAGTCGCTCTCTCGCTCCTCCACCAGCCGAGGAAGAAACTGCTTCAAAGAAGCCGGCAGGGTGGCTTTTCCTGTCGGCACAGCTCTTCCGAGCGCCCGTTCACCCCCACCCGCCGCCCTCGGTTCAATCCAGTGCTTCGTTCTGCCTGCCTGCCTGCCTGCCTTCGTTTCTGGTTGTTTCGGAGCAGCTTCGGCTGAGTAAAAGAGGCGAATAGTTATTATTCTCAGCCGAAGCTGCTCCGAAACCGCCAGAAACGAAGGCAGGCAGGCAGGCAGAACAGAGCACTGGATTGAACCTGGATTGATTGGCGGCGGGGTGGGGGTGAACGGGCGCTTCGAAGGAGCTGCGCCGACAGGAAAAGCCACCCTGCCGGCTTCTTTGAAGCAGTTTCTTCCTGGGCTGGTGGAGGAATGAGAGAGCGACTGAGAGAGGAACGAGGCGGGAGGAAACCGAAGCCACTGAGCCGGAGAGTAGGACAGGCTTTGGTTGCTTCCTCCCTCCCCTTCTTTCATTTGTGTCCTTGATCCCTGATCCCAGCAGCATTCACCGAAGGCGAAGAAAGCCGCCATTTTTATTTTATTTTTTATTTTCTTTGCGGCCCGGTACAAAGTGATCCATGGACCGGTACCGGTCCGCGACCCGGTGGTTGGGGACCCCTGCTCTATAGCGTCGTTTTGAGGGAAGGAGTTGAAACAGTTTATATCCAGGATGTGAGAGGTCTGTAAATATTTTCCCAGCCCTCTTTTTGACTCGTACAGTATAAAGTCCTCAATGGAAGGGAGGTTGGTAGTAATTGTTTTTTCTGCAGTCCTAATTATCCTATGATATCTGTCTCTGTCCTGTTGGGTTACAGAACCAAACCAGACAGTTATAGAGGTACAGATGATAGACTCAATAATTCCTCTGTAGAACTGTATCAGCAGCTCCTTGGGCAGTTTGAGCTTTCTGAGTTGGTGCCGAAAGAACATTCTTTGTTGTGCTTTTTTGATGACGTTTTTGATGTTAGGTGTCCATTTCAGGTCATGTGATATAATAGAACCTAGAAATTTGAAGGTCTCTACTGTTGATACTGTGTTGCCTAGTATTGTAAGAGGTGGTAGTATGGGAGGGTTTCTTCTAAAGTCTACCACCATTTCTACAGTTTTGAGTGTGTTCAGTTCAGTGGTGGGATTCAAAAAATTTTACTACCAGTTCTGTGGGCATGGCTTGGTGGGCGTGGCAGGGAAAGGATACTGTAAAATCTCCATTTCCACCCTACTCCAGAGGAAGTTACTGTAAAATCTCCATTCTCTCCCCACTTCACTAACCTGCTTTCCAGATCCGTTCTCCTGCAGCTCCTGCAGCTCCGTTCACTGCAACAAAAGAAGACCCAGCCAATCAACTGGGACTCGGGAGGCAGGGAAGAGATGGGGCGGGGCCAGTCAGAGGTGGTATTCCAAACTACTCAAAATTTCTGCTATCGGTTCACTGAACTACTCAAAATTTCTGCTACCAGTTCTCCAGAACTGGTCAGAACCTGCTGAATACCACCTCTGGTTCAGGTCCAGATTGTTCTGATTACAACACAAGGCAAGCTGTACAACCTCCTGTCTGTATGAGGATTCGTCATTGTCTCGAATGAGACCAATCATTGTTGTGTCATCTGCAAACTTCAGTATTTTAGCAGATGGATCGTTTGAAATGCAGTCATTGGTATATGAGGAGAAGAGAAGTGGAGAAAGCACACAGCTTTGGGGGGGGGGGCTGTGCTAATTGTACAGGTATCAGATGTGATTCTGCCTAGCTTCACCTTCTGCTTCCTGTCTGTTAGGAAGCTTATGATCCACTTACAAGTGTGTTCAGGTACCGCTAGCTGGTTTAATTTAGTTAGAAGAACTAAACTGGAATGATGGTATTGAATTCTATACGTTTATGGCAATGGAAACAATTCCAAAAGTATAATGTTTTATATAAGCAAATCCATATCCAAGAAAGGAAATGATTTTTAATACTATTTAGGCTTATCATGAATATCATAAAATTATTGTACAAGGATGAAGACATTAGTGTAGTATCCTCTCTTGAAATTTCTTTAAAGCAACCTAGGTTGAGAATCAAGAAGACATTAGAGGGAAGACACTAGAGACCATACTTCAGACCTAATAATGAATTTGTGTAGCCTTCACACTCTTCATCTACCCTTCTGCAAGTTAGTCTAGCTTTTAAAATGACAGTAGTGTTTGTTAGTTGATGTTTTCTTTGGTAAATATAGAACTATGCTTGAATATAGTGAAGCAAAACAGCGGTTAAGCTGTATACCCCCACACATTACAGGGAAGCAATGAAATACAGCCTGGAATTTGTCTTCAAAGATGAGATAACATAGCTGCTTTAACAGCTACACCTGTCACTTCCAAATGACAGATGGAACATTGTGTTGAGTACATTTGCAGGGCAATTTTCCAGTCAGAATAAAAGCTTTTCTGAGTTGAATTTTCCTTGGTTTTGATATCTCTCTTTCTCTCTCTCAGATTATTTATACATATATATTCTTCACAAACTGATTGTTGGCATCCTAAATAGCAATAAAATATGGAGAAGGAAAAAGAACATTCCCTATAAATCATTGGTTGTTCTCAGTTATTGTTGGTAGCTACAGGTTAACAAGTGAGAAACTGGTTTTCCATTTAATCCAGTCTACTATTTTCATGAGATAAGGGTTTGCAGAGCATCAAGTGCTATTCTTACTTTACTCAGAGTTTTAATATTGTTTACAGACAATTTACTATGACCTTACCATATCAAAAAATAACAGAAAAAATATAATGGTGTAATGCTAATAAATTAATTGACTATTAAGTTGTAGAAAGAAATAGGTACTCTATAAGAGCCCAGATGTTGTTAAACCAGTCGAGTTTTAATATATGTGCAATCTACGGTTTGTAAAAATTATATATTTCCTTACATAACAGTAGCATAAGAAGTACCTATAGCATATCTCATATACTATTGTTTCAAGTTTTTCTGTATAAGTTTGTGTTTGTATGTGTGTTTGCATATGTGTGTGTATATATAATTCATTAAATGTACATGCCTGTCTAATTCTCAGTGATGTTTATACATAATTGATTTATATTTTACAATTGTCAGAATCCCTAGGAATGTATAATAAAGATGAGAAATGCTGGATATAATAATTCACAAATAATTCTGAAGTGTCATACTTTATCTTTCTCTGCTCTATCTCAAACTATGGGCATTTGGGAAAGATTTACAACTGGCCCACTGCAACAGTTATATACCATCCTCCATTGTTGAAAGGGAGTTGAAACAAAAAGTACTAATTTTATGGTTTCCCCTTACCACATTTAGCAAGGGGGGGATCAATACTGGGCAGTAGCAGGTTGCTTCAAGACAACAATTCATGAGCTTCCAACCGTTTCTTGCTCTCACCCCTGCTTATGAGAAAATGATGGTTTAGTAGGCACTGGCAGCTTTGTTCTGGTTTGGAAAAAGAAATGTTGTGAAATGGGAGGGAAATCAACAGTCTGGCTCAACTTAAAATAACTTCAACTATTTCAAATAACAGATTTTCATATGAGCTATGTAATCGGGAAATAATGCCAACAAAGTTGCCAAATGTTCTGATGTCCTCCACAATTAAGAATAAATATATCAAGACCATATTAGCATCTTGTTGCTTCTTAGCCAAATGCTAGAACCATTTACTCTCCTATGCATACACTTAAGCAGGTGCAGAACAGGAAATCGTGCCTCAAACAGATGTTTAAGAAGAAAGGTAAACCTAATCTTATGGTCTTGGCAGACTTTCAAATCCCATATCAACAATTTTGTCATCTACAAAATTCTCCCTGAAGCCACTGCTTTATTTATTTATCCCAGTGCATACAATCAAATCTGAAAGATGGCTATCCATGAGTCTAGGTACCTTTGACACAGAGTGTAAAATATATCTATATTCAAGACTATCCATAAATCCATCTGCCAAGTCTTGATGCCATAGCATGACTGACCTTAAAGATGATAAATGCATGAACGGCTACTGTTTGGTGACTGTGCAGTGGGTTTGGTGGTGTTTCTCCATGAAGGAAACTGCGGGAAAGTAGGTGTATCAAAGGACAGAGCCAGAGGGATATGCACTGAGATGACATTTAAAAACAAACTATTTTGCATAGAGCAAATGCAGACATAAGTCACTTATGTTGGTTATAGAAGACAGGCTAGCAAGCTTTGTAATTTCTTGTATTTTGGCATTGAAATGGTGATAATTGTTATTCCCCAGCTCACTGCTTCATTGAGTTTCTTACTGTGTTGATAATAAGTGAAGAACAAATTGCTTCAAGTACCATGTACTTTTACAAGCACAAAAAGTACCAAAAAATGAAAATGAATTCTGTGACCTTAAATACTAACATGCTTAACTCATGAGTTGTCACAGGCTTACAGCTTTCAGATTTGGGTTGCGAAAATCTACATAATTATTAGATGGCTGCAGTCTAGTGATTTTCTTGACTTTGGTGTCTAGATTTGGTGTCCTATACAAATGACTAACTGTAAGAATTTGGCAGATTTGGTGTCCTATACAAATGACTAACTGTAAGAATTTGGCAACTTCTAGAAATGCTACACTATTAATCCCATGATTCTTGAAGGGGATTATAGTCCAATACATGTGGAGACATCCAGTTATGAAAACAGATTTACATTATAAAATGCATTTCTTTCAGTTTTATGAAGAACACTAAGTCAATGCATACAAATGTGACAGTACTAATTACTTGCAGGCTTTTTAAACATAGTTGCAGATTTTCTTTTAACAAGCTCAAAATATACAGTTTTTAAAATGCACTCAATTTAGAAAACGAATCAAAATCAAGGTGAGTCATTTTGAAGAAGGCAGGCATATGACTCATGATATGGCATATAATATTTGCCTAGAATAGATGTAATGGATTCCCTCACCACAGTATTAATCAGTAGAAGTTCTCTGTCCTAGCTACGTTATTCATTAATAAATGTAATTGAATTGAAACCATAAATGAGTGACTTCAGGATTATACACTTTTCTATGAAAACACTCATGCTCCTCAAATGTTGTAAAAATAAACAATAATATTACAGTAGAAATAGCATTTAGATTTATATATCCCTCCATAGCACTGTCTGAATGGTTCATAAAGTCAACATATTGCCCTAATCTGAATCCTCATTTTACTGGCCTCAGAAAGATGGAAGACTGAGTCAACCTTGAGCCCATCAAGATCGAACTCCAGGCTGTGGGTAGAATTAGCCTGAAATATTGCATTCTAACCACTGTGCTACCAGGGCTTTGATAATAATGTCAAGATTAACAACGAACTATACTAAATAACCATCTATATGAAGAAAATTCCAAATAGAATTCTGATTATAAATATTTCTCCTGGATTTCATAGATCTAAATGATAGGTGTTAATTCAGTTGTGTTTAGAATTGACAGAACAATAAAAGTACAAACTCCACAACTTCAGAACTGGCCCACAGAAATTTGGATGACTATGAAAAGTAATTATTTCATGATGATCCAGATCTGGAGCCACTAACTGAAGCAGATTTAGGACTTAGGACTCAAACTTCTCTAACCATAACTGGTTTTGTATGGTATGTTTTCATGATATTGTCTGTGTCCCATCCACAGATCACAGCTGAGGCAGCTTAAAGTCGTATTTAGCTGTTCCATTTTTCCTGACATTTTTGTCATGTTGTTGATGACTCTGTCAAGAATTGGAGTCTGCCTAGTTCCTGTGGGCCATTTTCAGGTATTTATGACCGTTGTGGTTTGAGATGCAAGAAAGACAGGACATCAGACTTCATAGAGTCATCTGCCTCCATAAGGACTAACCAGTACTTTCTAAAGCTCTTGTCAAGTCTTATGTAGATTCCTGATACATCTTAATGCTTTTTTTCAAAACAGCTCTAGACCTGCTTTTAAACTATTAGAAAACATAGCTAGTTATGAATCTGCACATGTGCTGTGCCAATAATAGGGCCATTATGCCTAAGTTTTGTCTTCTCTTTCTGTCCATCAACTTCATGAGAACCTGCTTACCTCAAATACAGACAAGTCTGAGAAGGAGAACTAAATAAACATAGTCCTTTTCAGATATTTCACTGCATTATGATTAGCTGGTCTCCCCATGCTTGATCTCAGTAAAAAAAAAAAAAAGTAAGGGGCCAATCCTGTTTGAACTGCATAGAATGTTGGACATTTACTTCATAATCTTGCTTGTCAGTTTCAATAGTACACTCCCCTAGAACTGTGGTGCTATGACTCTGAGATGGTGGAACACAGACAAACAAACTTTGTGATTGAATATAAATTCATGACATATGTTCTTCTTGTCCTCTAGAAGGAACACCGTTTAATGCACATACTGTGGCAGAACCTTCAGTATTACATGCAAGACAGCAGTGATGAGCCCCTATGAATCCATTACATGGAAGTGTATACGCGTAACCCCTTAAATGTGCAACACTTACAGCTCCAAACCAAGCCAACTCAATTCTTTCTGCTTCTTATATTCCAGTAATGCTGTGTTCTTTCTTACATCTTTATTAAACTCTATAGCCACTTTGATAGGGAAATTGAAAAGAGAAAGATATGAGGGACAACAAAAAGGCATAATTATGAAGATTCAATTTAATTTTAAAGGTTGCAGAAGGAGGAAAAAATAAAGCAGGAAAAGAAGAAATCAAATTAATTTAGCAGGGAAGCATCGCAGAAATATTGTTGGCGCTTAATAACCATGCAAAGACAGATGATATGTGTGGAAAAATTAGTTGTAGAACCTCATAATGGTCTATTAATATTTTCTACAGACACAGAAGCCTTTGCTGAATTATTGTAACAAAGTAATTTTAAAAAGAGTTTGAAAAATCTTCAAAAGAAAAGGATAGCAAGCAGATGAGCAACAAAGAAGCACAGACAGGGAGACCACCCCATTCAAGCATTAGACTCTCCACATTACAGTCCCTTTTCTAGCATAACAGCCTGCTGCCCAAGAGTTCAAGGGGTCACATGAGAGTCACACTTAGTATTTTTAATATGGTTTTAAAAAGATGTGTGAATTACAAAAAATATCCTTGAATTTGCAAATAACTGTATCAGGTTTACACACCAAATTGTTTTAAGAGAGCATGTCAATAGAATATGAAATATATGGAGTGATCCAAAGATATATTATAACACATGTATTTTGCCTAATTATTTCTGTAATTTGAAAATCCTTCGATAGGAGTATCCAATTTGAAAACTGTTGGGGTTGTTTTGGAAAGATTACTCCTCTAAAGCAGGGGTCACCAACCTTTCAGACTTCAGGGACCACAAAATTCATAATTTTAAATCCTGCAGACCACTAATATGATCTGCCTAACGACCAGATGGGTGGGTGTGGCTAGGTGGTCATGTGACTGGGTGGACATGGACAACTTGATGTCAATCACATCGAGGGGTGCCTTGCCAGCCTCTACTCACCCCTCCCCTCCCAGCCACTCATCACCTGCCTGCTCAGGCTCCTTAGGCCCCCAATAGAAAACAGTTTTTGGAGCTAGCAGCCACCATGAGACAGAGTTGGCAAAACAGCTGGCTCAGTTCAAATTAGATCTGACTGAGAAGGAGGGTCAGCAGAAGCACCTCACTGAGGACTATGAGCATAGGTTTTCCAAGCAGATGGAAGATCTGCAGGAGTGCAAGGCCAGGTAACATCAATGGGCTGAGATGGTCAGCCAGTTCCAGGCCATGATGCAAAGTCCCACTGGAATAAGGCTCTCTAGCTCTTTGCCATTTCCTTCGCCCAAAGTGCCACACCAGGAAGCTGAAGCAGACCCCAAGGCAGAATTTCTGTCCCCCTCCAACCCACACAAAAAGGCCCCAAAAGGGGAAAGTATCTGCACAACACAAACGTTCATTGCCCATATCAGCTCAAAGACCATAGTTTGAAGACCCCTGATTTAATGCAATATAAAACATGCAAATAATTTTTCTGCGGACCACCAAAATTTTCTCGTGGACCACCAATTGGTGATTGCTGCTCTAAGGGTTTATTTCAACACTGTCATCTGATATTTCATACATTTTTCATACATTTTCATACATTTGCATCAGAATTTCACTTCAATAATTTGAACCTATGGTGTTTTTATGACTCCATGTTAATATCTTAGGTTTATATTATCTGGGGGTAGGTTCATCTGCTCGAATATATGCATTTTTGGTCCCACTAAAGCCAAAAACAATTGTCTTAGTTATTTTCCTCCTTCCCTCTTCAACTCAAACTGGATTCCCCTCTGCTCTGTTCCTTCCTGCCCCCTTCTAAAAGACAGATTCTCTGGACTATAATAACCAGTGGTGGGATTTACATTTTGTTTACTACTGGTTCTGTGGGCGTGGCTTGGTGGGTGTGACAGGGGAAAAATACTTTAAAATCTCCAGTCAGTTTTCTGAATTACACAAAATTTCCACTACTGGTTCTCCAGAACTGGTCAGAACCTGTTGAATACCACCTCTGACGATAACGTAAGAACATTAACTGGGAAAGGGGAAGGGGAAAACTGTAGTCCATTTAACAATCATCTTTGTAAACAATCTAATTTGTATCCCTTTGAAAGAGGGGGGGGGGGGGGGGGGAGAGGGGAGGGGGGGGGGGTTTTTTTGGGGATTTGTAGCAAAAGAAGGTGAGATTTATGGTCTTTTAAAAATTCCCCACCTTTCCTGCTCCCCGGGGGGCGGGGGGGGGGCCGCGCCCCCGGGCGCCCCCGCCCCCCCGGGGGGGCCCGCGCGCGGGGGCCGGGGGGCGCCCCCCCGCCGGCCCCGCGCCCCCCCCCCGCCCCCGGGGGCCCCCCCCCCCCGGGGGGGGGGCCCGCGGCGGCCCCCCCGGCCCGGCCGGGGGCGGGCGGGGGGGCCGGGGGGGGGGGGGGGGGGGGCCCCGGGGGGGGGGGGGGGGGGGGGGGCCCCCCCCCCGGGCCGGGGGGGGGCGGCCCCCCCCCGGCGCCCGGCGCCCGGGTCCCGGGCCGCGCCGGGGGGTCGGCGCCCCCGCCCCCGGCCGGGGGGGTGCCCGCCCCCGCCCTCTCCCGGGCGGGGCCCGGCGGGGCCTGTGGTGGGGGGGCGGGGGGGGGGGGGCCCCGGGGGGGGGGGCGGGGGGGGGGGGGGGGGGGGGGGGGGGTTGGGTTGGGGGGGGGCGGGGGGGCGGGGGGCCGCGCCGGGCGGCCCCCCGGGGGGGGGGGGGCCCGCGCCCCCCCCCCGGGGGCCCCGGGGGGCCCCGCGGGGGGGGGGGGGGGGCCCCGGCGGCCGGCCGGCCCCGGGCCGGGGGGGGGGCCCCCCGGGGCCCCCCCCCCCCCGCCCGCCCCGCCCTTTTTCCTCCCCCCGGGGGGCCGCGGGGGGGGGGGGGGAAAGTTTTTTGGGGGGGGGGGTGGCCTCCCCCCCCCTTCGGGGGGGTTACCCTTTTTTTTTTTTTTTTTTTTTTTTTTTTTTTTTTGTGGGGGGGGGGGGTTAGTGCCTTGTGTGGGGTTGTTTGGTGGTTGTTTGGTTTTTTATTCTCATTTTTTTTTTTTTTTTTTTACTTTTCTGTAATTCTTCAAACTGATTACCAATTTACAGATGAACACAGGACTGTTATGAGTTTCTTGCAAGAAATAAATATTGACTTCTGTCGAGAGAAGTACTGTAAATTACTTCTTTGTAAATTACTTCTTCTTTCAAATTACCATTTGTTTGCAGTTATAATACTCTCACACGCCCTTCTCAGTGATCAAAATATTACAATGATGGCCCATCATATACAGTAAGCCAAATTGTGCCAAATGTTAATCTAGTCCTAATTCATGGAAGACGGATTAGTAAAAAACATTACAGTATAGATTTTCATAAACTACTATGAGGAAGTATAGTACATCTAGTAGAGAAAAGCTTATGCAATGCTAATTCAATTTGTTTATGGTTTATTGGGTATTCTCTTTTTTTTTGCAACAGTCATTAGGATAAGATATATTGCCAGGTGGCACAAATAATGAAATATGTGTGTGTGTATGTGTATGTGTGCTTGTGTCTGTGTGTGTATATATGAAATATTAAAAGAATTTTTAAAAAATTCCCAGATCATTTATGTACTAAACGAAACCCGTCTTGCCACATTATATGAGTAAAAGATTAATAACATTTATTTACAGTATAAAATAGGAAATTAGTGTAAAAGTGTGTTTGTATATGAAATCTGAATTTCTAAATATTTCTCCAACTGGACTCTTTGATCATAAAATGCTTGTTCCAGTGTAAAAAGAGAGATAATGCATAACTGACAAAGTATGAGTGCTCTTCCAGTCTTGTAATCTCATTTTCCATGCTGTTATAAAAACAGACAGCAGTCATATTTGCTGTCCTAGTGTTGGGTTCCAAACCATTTTATGTAATTCAAAAGAACATCAACATCCACAATGAGCTATCCAAAACAAAATTATTCTGTGAAATAACTTTTGCATATAAGTTAGCCGTTATAGCACAAATTTATCCTATGAAACATTCTTGCAGAGTTGATCATAGAAAAAAAAACAAATATAAAGATGGTAGCCACATAATTAAATCCCTGCTCCTTTTTATATGGATTGTGGTGTGTGTGTGTGTGTGTGTGTGTGTGTGTGTGTGTGTGTGTGTGTGTAAAAGCTGGCATCTTGATTTTTTTTTTTAATCCCCTGCAGGCACCATGAGAGCCAGTGTGCAGTAGAGGTAAAGTTGCTGGATAGAAACTGAGAGATTGTGATTTCTACTTCTGCCTTGGCATGAAGCCAACTGGGCAGCTTTCCTTCTCAGCCCTGGGAAACACATAAGGCCAAGCCCCTTCTGAAAATATTGCCAATAAAACTGAAGGGACTAGTTTGTGTAGTTGTCAGGAATCAACAATGATTCAAAGACTCCCTGTGAGTCTTGCAGTGCTTGCATTTTTTGTAAAGAAATATTATTATTTTTAAGACAAAAGGGACTCTTTTCCATATGTTAAAATATATTTTAAGTGAAAGTGCTGCTAGTTATACTTTCTAAGAAATTGTTCCTCCTTGCAACTCCTTATCTAACAAAGTTCATCATCAAGCTAAGGTTTAGATTCCACATTCCATCCAAACTCCTCCTCAAAAGGACTGCTTTGCTATGTTCAAGCTTGCAGTCTGCCATAATGTTAACTTATCATGACCATAAAGATTAAACTGAAGAGCACATAGAATATCCTTAAACTTGACAGGAATACCAAATATGTTGATTCCATGGATGCTAACAGGCAGAAGTTGCTATTTATTACCTTGACAAAGAAAATGTGAACTATGATATAAAATTGAATCTGGAAAATGAAAACCTTTAACAAAGTTTTTCTGGGCAGAAAGGAAGAGTGGCAGTTATGCTTTTAGAATCAATAAAGAAAGAATTCATTGGAAGTAGAAGACAGCAGTTTAAGGAAGGCAATTCCCAATACAAGAAAAGAATTCATGTAGATTTTAAAACCTCCATTTATGAAAAGGATTTGATTTCACAAGATTATAGCTACAATATGATTTCTACATAAAATTTGATGTCAGCTAAGACAAAGAACTTTTAGAGAACAAACCCCCAAATGTTTATATTATGGTATAGAAACTGATCATTCTTCCGAGATTAAAAATGGTGGCAAAAATTCAACAAAACGTTCCATTTTCCTCTCCATTCCCTATTGTTCCTAATATTAATCTTTACTGTACCATTATTTCACACTCTTCCCCTTTCTTTCTTTCTTTCTTTCTTTCTTTCTTTCTTTCTTTCTTTCTTTCTTTCTTTCTTTCTTTCTTTCTTTCTTTCTTTCTTTCTTTCTTTCTTGTCTAATCCTGAGTGTGAACTGATGTAGTATGCCTATTGGCAGGGGGGAAGCAAAATCTGTCTCTCTCTCTCTCTCTTTCTGCCTTTTTCCTTCTTCTTTCCTTGGCCCAGTTCATTATTTTTCTTTCTTGTCACTCAGTGTGATAGGTTGAACAGAAGTGCAGAGATGAGCACTGAAAACGGTGTCACAAGGCCTTAATCTAGTCTTTAATGCCTGACTTCAGAGATGTCATTTATCTTCTAACTGCAGCAGGCATCCACCAACTTTATCTCTAATAATATATTGATGGATTAAAAGGGTCGGGCAGGAGACCGGGCTGGAAAAATTGCTTATTGACATCAAAATACAGTGCCCTCAACCTGATAAACATGGAGGGGCTCGTGTATCTCCCAGAATAGTTGGCGTTGCTGTAATTTTTTTCCCTCTTGTATGTTTCTGTCAGGTACGTCGGGTGGTCTGTAAAAATAAACAAATGGAAGTAATAAAGAAGAAATTTAATTGTTTTTTCTACATAGATACAAACAAGGAGGGGTAAAAAAAATTACTGAAAGTTTTTCTCCTTCATTTCAGTGTATCTGGGCATCTATCATTAGGGTTTCTTTGTCATGTTATGTGCCTCATGTCATAGCATTGTAACAAGGGGAGCAGCTGCCTTTTTCAGTGTGCTGGAAAAATAGCATACTAGTTTTCCCCATATGATACAAGGCAGCCTCCTTTAATAGAGACTCATTATGCTTTTAGAGACTATTCTTTCTCAAAAGCTATAAAACCCCGAGGCTGCCTAGTAATCGCAAAAGCTGAACTTCATCCCACTAGTATACACTATTCAAACAAAATATTTCTTTAGAGAGTGAAACAGGATGAGGAATAAAATTCAGAATATGACTTTAGCAGTGAAGAATACTCCAGACTCTCTTGCTCTGATAAACTGAAGTCCTTGTTCATTACCATGGAGCCTTTTCTCCCTACTGCCCAGGTCAGTCCCTTAAACAACGTTCAGAAGGGGGAAAGCACTCTCTCAGAGATGAAAAAAATGCTGCTGAATTGCAAGAACAATGCATATTTACAGATTAACTGAGTTGGAAGGGACCTTGTAGGTCATCTAGTCCAACCCCCCACCCAAGCAGTTAAATGTTTTAGCTAATCTAAAAAAATTAGGAACAGTTAACTTTGAGGATAAATGAACCACGTTATGCTATGGTAAAACCCTGATTAGGCAACCTTTATGCTTTTTAAATCTGCTACACAAGTCCTAACTCTCGGTGGGAACTATTAAACATTCTTTCTTCATCTCCATTTTTCGAAAAAAGAAACTCAGCTTCACTTGGATCTCCCTTAAAATGGAAGGTGCTTTCCAATAAGATAGAGCAGGGCTCTGTTCACAAGGAGTACAAAGCCCCTGCTGACATCTGTTTTTAGGATGAATGAATTTTTTTTAATGTTTTTCTTAGTTGCAGAAGTACTTGTGCATTTTTGTGCACATATTTCTTTATGTATTAATTTTCCAAAATAATTTCTTATATATATATATTTCGAATATATACTTTATTGTGTAGTTTTGTTCCTATATCTTGCTGGATTCTCCTATATTATGAATTACTTTAAACCATTTTTACAACTGCGGAATTTATTACAGGTATATGTTATTTCTGCTTCAAGTCTGAGAACTGCAGATATTACAAATGTTGGTGATTTGTTATCCAGCTTTAATCTATTAATAACCTCTTGCTTTAGCAAAAAAATAAATGCTTGGTTTATTTTATTATCCTGGGGCAGCTGTAAACTGATTCAACCAGTTTTAAATACATAGGTGGAAACAAAGGAAACATTTTAATTTCCTTTTCTGGTATGTCTTGAAGCTCTGTGCATTTTATTCATTAATAATATATGTTTTACAGGGGTCTTTGCAACAATCAGATAAGAGGAATACAAAACCTTCCCTGACTTGGCAGCCTGAAGACAACAATTCACTTAATTCCCATAATTCTCAAAAAATGAGGTCATGCTGGGTAAGACGATGACATCTGAGATCCAGTGGATCCGACAGAGGGAGGGAGGGAGGGAGGGAGAGGGAAAGAGAGAGATTTAACGGGTCAGTATTTATTTTGAACTCACTTCTTCCTTGCATCAATTAAAGCAACCCAAAGATTTATCCTGTATGTGATTCTACTTCTACTCTACTTACTGACCTGAGCATTTTAGGATTAACCAGAATAAAATATTACTAAATAAGGTAAAATAATCAAGAAACTACTGTAAGCACAATATTGTTGATGTTGATTGGTGGACAGATTTATCCCCAAAAGTAAAATATATGTTCAGTCAAAGTTGTTCAAAGCAATTTATAAAACCAGTATTTAAAAAAATAATCTAAAGTAGGAATTAAATAATCCTGGAACAGAATGTAAGAAACAAGGGATCAGAGCTGAGCTAGCTGGGATGAAGCAATTTTAAAGGGCAGCACTGAAGCACCTTCAGCCTAAGACTGAACCAAAGTACACAGTGTAGGGAACTGTGTGCATTGCTACAAAGACTTCATGACATAATCCTTCTATATTCATACGAACAGAAAAAGTGGGTTGCCATTGCCTTTTTCCAGAATATTTCTTTGACTTCACAACTGAATCTATAACTCTGATATTTCCTAAGTCTCCTACCCAATTGCTACCCAAGTCCGGTTCTGTTTACTGCTCCATTGTATCAAAGGTGTTTTTTTCAAAAGGCAGCTGGACTATGTTTTTGTCTTGAGGAAGAGCCTGGGGATGTTGCAACAGTTGTTAGTACAAATCATAAGTCATTTTTTTTCACTGCCATTGCAGTAATCAAGGCTAGAACAATGCATTGAAAGCAGGGGTGGGATTCAAACTTTTTAACAACCAGTTTGTGGGTGTGGCTTGGTAGTCATGTGACTGGGTGGGCGTGGCTTGCTGAATGGATGGTTTGGTGATCACATGACCGGGCGGGCATGGTTTTGTGGTCACGTGACCAGCTGGGCATGACTTGGTGGTCATGTGACTGGGTGTCATGGTCCGGTGGCCATGTGACTGGCAAACCAAATATAAGTGGTCCTCGCTTAATGGCCGGTTGCTTAGCAAGTGTTCTAATTTATGACTGATCTCCCCAGAACTACTGGACATGTTTTTGGAGTTTTGACAGCCATGTACACACACACACACACACACACACACACACACACACACACTACACACCACACACACACACACATATACACATACTCCCTTCTAACCCTGCTATTCTATGATTCTGTAAAGATATCCTGCTGGAGCAGGGAGTTGGACTAGATGACCTCTAAGATCCCTTCCAGGCCAGCCCTAGATTGCTATGCTGTTTCAAAAAGTCTTCTGAAGCCAGTTGGTGTCCTTCCTTCCTCTCCTTTTTTTCTCTATCCCTCCCCTCCCTCCTTCTACGTATCTATCCATCCATCCATATATCTCATTCATTTTCTCTCCCTCCCTCTCTTTCTTTCTCTTTCTTTCTGTCCCTTCCTGCCATCCCTCCTTTGTCTATCCCTTTTCTTCCTTTCTCTCTCCCTTTCTCTTTCTTTCCCTTTTCTCTTTCTTTTCTTTCTTGTCTCTTCCTTCTCTCTTTCCCTCTCTCTTTCTCTCTCTCTTTCCCTTTCTCTCTCTTTCCCTTTCTCTTTTTCTCTATCTCTCTCTTTCTTTCTCTCTCTCTTTCCCCCTCTCTCTCTTTCTCTCTCTCTATACCTTTCCTTCCTCCTTCCCTCTCTCTCCTAAAGCTAGGAGACCCACCTGAAACAAACAAACACACATAAACACGCACACACTTCCAACAAAGTACTCACCTGGCAGTGTCACTTGTGACAAATCTCCCAGAGTCCAAGGGGGGACTGGGCGCAATTGTCCGTTCATGCCCGATCCTGTATTGCCTGGAAAAGCCAGCAGGCAAGGCTTCTGGGTACAACAAAGGGGCCGCGGGCAGGACTTCTTCCCCTCCCTCTTTTGGGGAAAGAAAAGGGCCCAGCTGGGAACTTCAAGTGAGGCATATGCTGAAGCTTGCCCACCCCAGCAGCTGTGGGAGAGGTGAGCTACAGGAAAGGTGAGCCAGCCCACCCTGGCAGAGCCGTTGCCACACGGCTCCCCACCAGCCTGCATCTCACCCCTTGCTCAGATTCTCTGCAGCTGCTGGGCTCACGGCTGCCCAGTGGGATTGTGGGAGGCAACGAGGAAGCATGAGGCTATGCCACCCGCATCGCCCCTGGCAGAGGGAAGGGACAGCAGGCAAAGGGGTGATGCAGGCCAGGTGGCATAGCATCATGCTCCCTGGTTGCCCACCCCCACCCCTAGCAGACAAGGCCCAGCAGCTGCGGAGAATCCAGGCAGGGAGAGATGCAGGCTGGTGGGGACCCAAGTGGCAACAGGTCAGTCCTGGCTAGCCTTCCTCTCTGCCACCAGCAAGCCAGGCAAGTGGGGTTGGGGGAAGCTTGCTAGGCCACAAGTGCCGCATGAAGCCACAGCGCTGGCAGCTAAGCAAGCCAGATAGGAACAGTTGGGGGAGCTTGCTAGGCCGTGAGCGTGCATGGAGCTGTGGCGCTGGCAGCTAAGCAAGCCAGGCAAGTGAGGGGGGAGCTTGCTAGGCTGCGAGTGCCGCATGAACCCACAGCGCTGGCAGCTAAGCAAGCCAGATAGGAACAGTTGAGGGGGAGCTTGCTAGGCCGTGAGCGTGCATGGAGCTGTGGCACTGGCAGCTAAGCAAGCCAAGCAAGTGAGGGGGGAGCTTGCTAGGCTGCGAGTGCCGCATGAACCCACAGCGCTGGCAGCTAAGCAAGCCAGTGGGGTGGGGGAAGCATGCTAGGCCGCGGATGCCTCATGGAACCATGACACTGGCAGCTAAGCAAGCCAGGCAAGTGGGGTGGCGGGAAAACTTGCTAGGCTGAGAGTGCTGCATGGGAGCCGTGGCACTGGCTGCTAAGCAAGCCAGAACAGGGACAGTTGGGGGGGAAGCTAGCTAAGCCATGAGCACTGAGGACGGCAGCAGCATGTCAGTGTCAGCCTAGGCCAGCCCAGAAGTTGGGATTCAACTAGGGCTTGTGGCAGTGGTGATGGAAAGGACAAGGGAGGCAGTGGTAACATGGTGGTGGCAGCCTAGTCTGGTCCAGGAGTCGGGACTCAACTGGGCCTGGTAGCGGCGGCAACATGTAGGTGACCGGAGCTTGCAGAGCCTCACTCACCTAAGGAGATCATGGCAGAAGGCAGACAGCAAAGGCTGGCGGGCAGGTGGGTGGGTGAAGACAGACTGTGTAGTCAGCGATTGTCATGCATGCATGCAATGTCACACATGAGCAATAAGGATTGACTGGGCAGGAGCAGAGGAGCAGGCGGAGAAGGGTGTGGCCAGCCAGGGGCCCGATTTACCAGTTCTCCAAACTACTGGGAATCATAACAACCAGTTCTACCGAACCAGTTTGAACCGGTAGAATATCACCACCACCACCACCACCACCACCCCTCGATTGAAAGTTCCTGACTTTTCAGGAATAAAGGGCAGACCATGAAAATTCCCACTGCACAACTGATTTTTCAAGGACAGATTAATCCCATGGAAAGCTAGATATGTCTTTACTTCTATTATCTGCAGTAGTTATGCTCAAGATATTTAGATATTAGATCAATATTAGTAAAATAAATCAGATGACCTCTGTTAGTTTTTTTTCTTGATCATTTTCTTTACTACTTGACAGCTTTACACTGTCATTTTAATATCTTCCTTTTGGGCTTCTTTGATAGTTCATCTCTTTATCTCCTCTTGGAACCCATTCCTTTGAACACAAACTTCCTGAACTAATCAGAAACAGGCATACATAAATTAGCTTACACATACATGTGGTCCTTACATATTCATGTGATCTCATCTGGATTGTGGCAAATGTATTTCTTTGGCAAATTACCATACTTTAATCCAGTCTTCCCCAACCTAATGCCCAATGTGATTAAAAAAGAAAGAGGGCATCCAAATTAGGAAGGCAGTACTGTCCTTAGTATTATAGGGCTAAACTGGAAAAATGTAGGAGTGCACTTTCTAACACAAATGAAATAATGCTACATAGCAAAATATCCATATGTATGAGAAAATTCATTTTGTGACACATTTCCTTCTCCTTTCTTTGCTTGACCTCCTCTCTTCCCACCATAATGATGGGCATACCATTATTCTCAACATTCAATATTTATTCCACAATAAAATGGCAGCAGTCTATGGAAAAGTGAGTAGCAAGCAGGAATTGCAAAGATATCTTTTGCTGCTATCACAGCTAGCAGTAAATTTGCTTCCCAAAATTTGCCTCCAAAATCAGCAGATTTCCCCCATTCCTGTAATTGGGCTTTTCATAATTTTGACAGCGTGTCTGTGCCATGATAACATATGGATGCCTTAATATAATCTTCATATTACTTCCATTTCTTTTGCTTTGAAGCATTATTGACTCTTATTTCAGCACTGGAAAGGGGGAAAAATATCTTGATTTTTAAGGAAATGGACAAATGAGCTTTTATTGCAGCAAGATGTGAGTACAATATATTAGAATAGTTTTTCCAACTGCACAATGAGGGTAGCACATAGGTAAAACTATTTCATTTTTCCTTTACATTAAAAAGTTCAAACTCTTACAGACATTATTTCCTCTTACTATCTCATAGGTTGACAATTCTGAGCTCACTTTTGATTTCACAGTCCCTCTTTCTTAATTCTTATATCCAGACGGATGCCAATCTAAATCCTTTTTCCTTTTCATCATCTCAAAGTGCTCCATTCCTTTCCTACCATTTTACAATTGGATGGATTTCTTTATTGGCAAGACAAAGTGTAACAAAAGACTATAAATTCTTTTTCAAATGTAGTTCAGAACTTTCCCTCTCCAGGCACAAACACATTTGTTGTATGTCCTTTGTTTGCAGTATGTGATTTCCAAAATAGTCAGGGGTATATATCACTACTAAACAAGTCCTAAGGAACATTGCTGTCTAATGGGTCACACTTAAATAACATATTTATAGCACCAGCAACAAAGCAACATTTTAAAAAGAATAAACAAGTAATCAAAGGTGGCCTCATTTCCAACTCCTGTTTAATATAAATGCTAGAAAGATAGATAAAGATGGTTCTATTGCTTATATTTTGTTGTTCTAAGCTAAGAGCCCTCGGTGTCCTCCAGAATGAGAGTCTTCTCCAGAGGATATTATTCAGGAAGATGCATCAGTCCTGCAATATGTTTTTCATAGGCTCTTTTCAAAAAACAGTAAAGAAAAGTTACACTCTAGATGTAACCAATTTATTAATGATCAAGGAATACACTTTGAATTGTTATCCTGGAAAACAGAAGTCGGATCCTATAAATAAAATCTCGAAAACAAGGCGAACATCTCAATCTTTAAAACTGAGCACCGAAAAAGTAAAAAAAAAAAGGATTTGGTGTGGTGATTTATAACAACAGGTGCTTAGGGAACCATTTAAACTGAATGAAACAAAACAGAAAGATTTCTGGAAGAGGGAATGTTTATCAAAAAATCAAGTGTTCGAGTATGTAGGTTCTGATGGAACCTACAATTTCGATTTATCAACAATTTCCAAATTATTATTGATAAATAGGTATCAGCATTTGGCAGAACTTGCCAAGACTCAAAAGCAGAATAGGTTACCTGTTAGCTAAAAAATGAAACTCAGAAAGTGAAAAGCCTGTCAAAGAGTATGTATCCGTTAATGCCCAATAAATCTATAATTCCATTTCTCTCTTGTACATCATCATGTAGAAAAAAAGTCCCAATAAAGGAAACAACCAGCTTATTTTTTTACTATTTCACGAAATATATTCTCTATTAAAACCTTTTAGTCCTTCTATGTGCCCTTTCTCCATAAAAAAGACATCACTGGTGAATATTGAACATTGGATTATGTTGACTGGATCTAACATTCCAATATTAAATATAATCATTTCTAATTGCTTTTATCAAGCATAGAATTCAGGTGTGCACCATTCAGGATACGCCCCAGTCCTCCCACCATTCCCCTCAACAATGTGAAACTCTGCAGGTCCATATCTTTTCAGGTGCTGAGGTCCCCACAACATCCTGATTACTGAGGAATAACAATTTTGTAAAAATCTTAAGTACATTACTGTAACTGTGTAATCTGGTGCCAAATATTATTAAAGACCTTAAAGGCAGGAGCTGTTTTAAAGTGCTCCTCCCCGGAAGCCTGATAATATCTCTGGAATGGGTAAGGCTTAAATTTTGTTTCTGCCTTCAATGATACCATCTGGTCCAGAAAAAAGGCCTGAGAAACTATCTCTGATGTAGTCTATATCACTAACAATCAAGTTTTAAGTCATCTGAAATTTCTGTGTGCAAGTTTCTGCAGATAAATTTCACCCTTGTAATCCTTGACCAATAACACCCATCCAAATAAAAAATATGCCACATGTGGGCCAGATCCAAAATGTTTATTGTAGCTTATCTGGTGTCATATTATTTGGGCAACTAAAGGAAAAGAGTAATACTCTTGAAAGCATTGGCTGATACAGGTTCACCAGAGTAAGTTGCTTCAGGATTATCAAATTGTGGAGGAAGCAAGTTGAAAAAGAAGAGATATTGTTTTCATTACAACAATTAGATCAATATTGCAAATCATTATATTAAAAACCAGATTTCTGCCATTGATGTTTAAAAACAGCCTTATTGAAAAATTATAGTTTATTCCTGGTAGTCCATGTTCTCTGACTAGAAAGGCATAATGTAAATAGCTGAATACTAACAATAAGACAAGATTTTACGGAACATTTTGTATAGTATGCCTAAAATCATAACACCTAAGTATTTTTTGTTGAGCTGTATTATTATTATAGAGTAGTAAAAGGATGTAGAATTTTTGCTGATTATGAACATCAGTATAGATTCCAGTTTATAGAAAACAGGAAACAGTACTCTGTCTTAAACAATGTGCAATCTACATTTATTAATAGCTTACAAATTACAATTTCATCAAGCTTTAGCAAGGAAGTTAATAAAAGGGCTACTCCATCATCCATATTAAAAGACCAGCCTTGTTTAACAATTCCTCATCTTGAACTGTTGCTATTCTAGGCAATGATAAATATTCGACTTCCCCAGCTGCTCAACATGAAGTACAAAACATTCCCTCACCCAATCTCTCCCCAAAAGTCCAACCCTGTGAGACAGGTTGATCGGAGGGAGAATCACTGGCTCCTAATCAGACAATGAGTTCTTAAGTATAATTGAAAATCGTAAGTGTTAAAAATAGCCATTGGTTTTAAGAAATGTTGTGGAGGTTTGTTTGTTTGTTTGTTTCCTTGTTATTTCTTGTCTGTTATATCGTTTTTAGATTGTAAACTGAGCTGCTAGCCTTGTGAGAACATTTTGGGGTGAGGAACTGGATTAAAATGCTTAAAAATACAAATTCTAAAAAAGTAATCAAAGGGCTTGGTGTGCATTCTTGATATGTTGAGCCTTTGTAGTAAAGTGTGCTAATGATGATTAATTTGATAAATGTGTGAAAGAGGAACAAGGACTTGGGTTCAGCAAGGACTCTTTTTGTTAACCAGTGTGTCTTGGGCTGAGCACAACTGTTGACGAGTTGGGAAATTCTAACTATACATGCCTACAAAGCATATTTCTAGCAATTCATTAATCCCTACAATTATTTTCAAATTAGTACCAGTTAACACTGTATATGTGTTTATGCAAAAGTGAGAGTTCTTGACTAATTAAATACCAGTTTCAGCATCTTTTTTTTTGATACTATGCACTACGATTGCCAGACCAACTAATTGTCCTATGAAAAGATAATACAAGAAGAATCACAAAATACAATTTGATCAACCTAAGCAAGGACAACAAATTTGTTCTTTACAAATTCTTTTCTATAGATGGATTATATATATATAGATATATATATATTTGTTTTCTTAAGTTTTCGCGGGTACTTACATGTATGGTATTCAGCTTTGTTCAGGTATTTTCCCACATCATTGTAGTTGTGCTTTTAAAGTTGTAGCAGCGTTTCAGCAGAATCTCATCTGCCATCATCAGGCTTCTGTATTGGGGACACAATACAGAATACAGAATACAGGACACAATACAGAAGCCTGATGATGGCAGATGAGATTCTGCCAAAACGTTGCTACAACTTTAAAAGCACAACTACAATGACGTGGGAAAATACCCGAACAAAGCTGAATGCCATACATGTAAGTACCGCGAAAACTTAAGAAAACAAATATATATATATATATATATATATATATATATATATATATATATATATATATATATATATATATATATATATATATATGGATCTTTGGTTTTCGGCACCAATAACCAAAGATCCACATACAAATACCGCGAGAACCTCAGAAAACAAATATATATATATATATATATATATATATGAAGAAAAATGAAGAAAAACCATTCTGGCACAGCAATAGGCTGCCCCAAATTTAAATCTGAAACCACTGTAAAAGTCTGACCCACAGACGGACACAATACAGAAGCCTGATGATGGCAGATGAGATTCTGCTGAAACGTTGCTACAACTTTAAAAGAACTACAATGACGTGGGAAAATACCCGAACCAAGCCGAACACCATACATGTAAGTACCCGCGAAAACTTAAGAAAACAAATATCAAACCTCTACGGGGAGGAAATAAACAGCCAGATCAAAACCTATGAGAAACTGGAAATTATAGAGCAGGAATACTATGTGACCTCCAATTCCTACGCAGCTGCAGAGACAACAATACTACACCAACCTGCTTCAAATTAACATTTCATCAAAGCACAGCAGCCACTAAACGTATCCTGAAAAGAACTGAAATGGCTTTACTACGGAACGAGCTCCACAGTAAGAGATTCCGATTAGATCAGTTAAACAAAGATTTGCTAGCACTACACCTGGAACTGAGCAGCAAAATCCACCCTCTACTTTGGGACAAGATAAAACAACTTACAACTTGGAGAGCTGATTCTGAAGGTATTTACAAACAGGAAAAATTATTGAAAAAATTAAAGAAATTAGAACATGACAAGAAAACCCCAACAACTCACAACAACACCTGAAACAATTAGTGCACAACGTTTCCAACAGAGAACTCACCAAAACAGAAACAGATGTTCTAACCAAAGGATTCAATTATGCTATAGCACACCAAAAAATCCCCACAGAATCCATCATATGTGCAGTAGAATCCAGCCTAACTAAATTAAATACAGATGAAGCTGATAAAATAAGACACCAAGTTACCAATATCCTATGCACAAGCAAGCCACCCAAAAGCAACTTACAGAAAAATGAAATTAAAGCACTACAAACCCTGAAAAGAGATAGCAGCATAATCATCCTCCCAGCAGACAAAGGAAATGCCACTGTAGTAATGGACAGAAAAGACTACGAAACAAAATTGACAGACCTACTCCAAGACTCCACATACAAACCCATAAACACAGACCCAACCACATATCTGGAAAAATTAACCAAGAAGAAAATTATAACCAGCCACATAAGCAAAGAGATCCAACACACGATTATACCCAGAGAGAAATCTTCCAGATGCCCCAAACTATACGGCCTCCCAAAAATACACAAAGAAGGCATACCTCTCAGACCCATAGTCAGCTCCAGAGGAGCACCACTACAAAACCTAGCCAAATACCTAGCAAAGCAGCTACAGCCCCATGCTGAAACAGCAGCTTCACATGTACAAAACTCATACCACTTCTTGGAAATGATCAAAGATCTACACGTGGAGCAAGAAGATCTGCTTGTAAGTTTTGACGTGGTTTCCCTATTCACTCAAGTCCCGATAAAAGAGACCCTTGAAATCATCAAAAATAAATACCAACCAGCCAAACACCTCATGGAACTAACAGAACACTGCTTAACCAACACATATTTCATATACAAAGGACAAAGATACAAACAAATAGAAGGAGCCCCCATGGGATCACCACTGTCACCTGTCATTGCTAACCTGTTCATGGAAGAATTCAATCCAGAGCCCTGGCCAATGCCATCCTCAAACCCAAACTATGGTTAAGATACATCGATGACACATTCGTGATTTGGCCCCATGGACAAGAAAACCTAAACAATTTCCTAACACACCTAAACAGCGCACACCCCAAAATCAAGTTCACCATGGAAACAGAAACAAACAAACAACTACCATTCCTAGATGTACTAATCTACAAAAAAACAGATGGCACACTAGGACACACCATATACCAGAAGAAAACACACACCAACCGCTACCTCAACGCCCAATCCCACCACCACCCAGCACAGATAAACTCCGTGGCTAAAACACTAATTACCAGAACCAAACGCCTGGCAGACAAGACACACATTAAGGCTGAACTATGCACCCTGACTAAAGTACTGACAGCCAACGGCTTCCACAAAAGCAAAATCACCAGCTTGATCCACAAAAACACACTGAAACATAATAGAGACCCAGAAGATGAACAGACCTATGGAACAGCTGTCCTGCCCTACATAAGAGGTACTACAGACAAAATTAGTAAGGTACTACACAGACTTCACATCAGGACTGCCTTCAAAACAGACAGAAAAATAGCAGCCATCCTTAGCAACCCCAAAGATAAAATTGACCTGGAAAACCAAGGCGTATACGAAGTCCCCTGTGCATCATGCCCGGCCACATACATTGGACAGACCAATAGAAGAATAAGTACCCGCCTGGATGAACACAAAAATGCAGTCAAAAAGCTGGAACACACTTCCTCACTAGTCCAACACATGGAAGCTACAGGTCATAGCATCAACTTCAATGGCACCAAAACCCTGGCCACTATGGAAAACCCTAGCCACAGAGTCATCAGAGAAGCCATAGAGATTGAAAAAGACCAGAAAGCATGAACAGAAGAGATGATTCCACCAGGCTGTCAATCATTTGGAAGCCTGCACTCACAAACAAAAAAATCTCCACACCACAAGCCAGGCAAACACCTGGGCACAAACAGATCCCCCTGATACCTCCAGCTCAAACACACCCCAACCAGGCACCCAGATGAAACCCAGCTTCCTAACTAATGATAGCCATCCATTTACCCGAAGCCAAGCTGCACTAAAGACCTCCATTAAAGTAACACAATGCTGCCAGCCAATCAAGATACAAAAAGAGCCAAAAACAGACAGAAGATATCAGAGACACCCATCAAGCAGAACACAGCAAACTCCGAGACCAATAAACACAGACCAAGACTCCCAACCAATCAGGATGAAGAAAAAACCATTCTGGCACAGCAATAGGCTGCCCCAAATTTAAATCTGAAACCACTGTAAAAGTCTGACCCACAGACGGACACAATACAGAAGCCTGATGATGGCAGATGAGATTCTGCTGAAACGTTGCTACAACTTTAAAAGAACTACAATGACGTGGGAAAATACCCGAACCAAGCCGAACACCATACATGTAAGTACCCGCGAAAACTTAACTGTAAAATGTAGCAGCTGGTTTAGTGTTTTTTGGTAGCTGCTTCAAAGTTTATAAAAGAGATTTGTGATGGTGCCACCTTTATGCAGTGCAACACTTTGGTTCTGGCTTTCACATCAGCAACCATGTCTCTGTGAATGTAGAATGCATTCCAACTTCATTAAAGACTGAAGGGAAATAGATTATCTACTTCATAGGCCCTGCACTGATTTGCAATAATTTAGTGTACTCCATTGTGGGGTATGTCTGTGTTTTTAAAAAAAGATTATGAAAGAATTGGGCTGGGAAGAGAATAATTGAAAATAAAGAGAATAACAGTGAATAATGACTCTGTGCCAATGTGTACTAATGGCCGACACCCCAACAGCCATTATAGCTAGTACTTCCTCCTCTGATCTACTTATTTTCCCTCCAAATGTTCTTATTTTGCTATTGCTTCAAGGTTTAAAAAGTCAGAATACAATAGTAAATATGTAAGATTAGCTTTTTAAAATACATTAGCAGTTGAAAGAAGACAGTAAAATGATTTTAGAAACACTTTCTTGAAGCTTAGAGCACAAACAGTCCTTTTGATCTTTTATCTCAGAGCCACAAAAAGCACCCTATATTTCTCTATAAGTGTATGATGGAAATGCATGTGTGTGTATACGCACATATATTCCATGTGTGCCCATGCATGAGTTTACACAAGCATGGTTCATGTATTTTAATTCACACATGATTTCATATCTTTAAAAGGCTTTTTTCTACAGCTCTCTTTCTTTTTCTTTCTTTTCCTTTCCCCTCCCCACTATTTTATATATTTCAAAGCTGGCAGTTCAGTAAATGGCTGGAACTGCCACATCTCTGTTCTTGCTAAAGAAATCAATGCTAATCCTATTACTGGCAGTTATCACCTATCCCAGAAACGGCAGCTAAAAGAAAAAAAAACACGGAGATGTCAAAGTAGGGGAAAAAAAGGCTGGGGGAAAGGGGGAGGTGCCCTTCTTTCACTTTCAAACAGTGATTGTTTTCTTATTTTTGATCATTTTTTCCCCGTTATGAGAGAAACTAAATCTCCACCATCATCATCACTCAACAACATAAACAGTCTGATTTAAACCTCTCCCTCTCTCCCAAAACAAGTTCAAAGCCCAAGTTGTTCACTTGCTCATTGTCCACACTGTGCTTAGGAAGTGCAATGTTGGGCCTTTGCCTTAGCATGGAGGCGAGAACTTGAAAGAGGAAAAGCAGAGAATTCTGCTGGGAAGTAAAGAATTGCTAATTTTCCCCATGTGGCCTTTTCTTCCTGAAAGCTGTAAGTCATAAAGCTGAGCAACCCCAAATTCCCCCTGATCCCCACCGCACATTTTAAACAATCTTGTGTCATGGCTCTGTGTAGTGGAGTGAAAGCTTTTTTTTCCCCTCCCTTAATCCAAAATCCTAAAATATTTAAGTTCTAAAGTGCTTTGTCAGACATTATGTTAGTGAAATTTGATGCTTTCTTTCAGGTACAATCAGAGATGTGGCTTGGATTTGTTGAAATATGTGTCTTTTCCACTGTCACTGACTTTTCTACACCACCACTCCGCCTGACCCCCTCAGCATTGGCTCTGTTAATTAATGCTGTGCTCCCTGAATTTATTTCAAACCCATCATTTCCCCTTCCTGATTTTTTTAAATTTAATATCTCTCTTCAGCTGGTCCACTTTTCAAACAGGTAGATAAAAGAACAAAACACTCCGTAGATCTTCAGACATCTTTTTCACAAAAGACGGGGCATATGTGCATAATTTCAAAATGGGGTAAACAAATAGGTTTGGGCTGCAAAAATCTAGATGACTAGATCAGTTTTGTAATGTTAAACTAACAATGGACATAGCAGTTGTATTATTTTTTAGCATAGTACCTTGGAAAATAAAACATAAGTTAATTTTGTTGATTAGTGTCAATTTTGTTGATTGTCTGTTTCAATTAATCCTCTTCATTGGAAGGTTGCCTAAATCCTGGTAATTTTGAGTTTTCCTGACAAAAAAAATTATAGTTGGACACACAAGTCTGTCTCCTCCCTGTGTCTCCTGGGGACTTAGTATATGTGATTAATGAACCCTAACCCAAACCCTATCTGAATGAGGAATCTGTTTGGCACTGCTTAGTAAGCTAAAAATAACTTCAAAATTGACATTAAGGACTGAGAAACATCTTTCCATAAGTTTTTTTATTTCACATTTTAACTTGAGAAGTGTCCCAGTAGAATTTGGGGAGGGGGACAGACAAACCATCTTAGAGAAGCCAAGATGGTATCTCAAGCTGCTCAGTGACAAGAGACTTACCCTTGTGGCAACAAGTATTGGTGTGGTGTCGGGGGGGGGGGGGTCCGGTTCAATGTGTGAAGGGTGAAGGATGTGTGTTTGTGTTTATTTTCATGGTCATGGTCATGATGTGCACTGAAGATGGTGTTTGATTTCGTTGTACAAGGTGCAAGGACAATAAAGTAAACTAAAACTAAAACAAAGCCAGAGGCCAAAACCATCATTCTGCCTGAAACTCATGGGCAGTACAATCACTTTAGAGAATATGGGAGTTGCAATAGAAGCAGGATAGGTTCAGAAAAGTGTATCGCCAATGTTATGGCAACGTTATTTTGTGCCAACACAAGCAGGGGTGATATGAGTCACTTAAATCATATATTGCATCTCAAAAAGTGTATTGGCAAAATTTTACATCTCTTGGCTTTCACGGTTTCAGTAAGTCCTCTGAGTAACTAAACACCTTTGGTTTTACATTTATGCCACTTGAATCTCCACATTTAATCTCAGAAGAAATGTGAGAAGTAAGTGGCCCAATAAGGAAATAAGGTGCACAGGGAAGAGATAGAAAATATCTTTAAAAGAGGTTGTCTTTCTCCAGTATGTCTTCCACAATTAAGAAAAAATATATTATTATTTGGAATTAATAAAGTAAATGTGGACATCACATCTTAATGTATATCAGGTTATACAAGACTCTTCAGATAAGTCCAAAAGAAGCTGCTGGATACAAAATGATTCTAAGGTTTAAGGATTCCCAAAAAATTTCTTGGCACATAATTCCAGGCTTGGCTAAGCCTTAGTAGCCTGTTTTATACATCATTTTAAATTAATAGTTTAGAAACACAGTGACTTTGTTCATATATCACATTAAGCCAAAACTAAACAAATTGTGCCATGATCTGTAACCCAAGCCAGATGAGAAACCTTTAACAGAATAAATGTATTTTTTGCCAGCAGAACAACCTTGTACTAACTACAGCTAAAATTGGAATTGGTTCTACCCAACTGGATCTACCACTCAATCCATTTGTTTTCAGAGTTTATCTTCAAACCCCCTGGTTCATGTTCCCAACAAATTCTAAAAATAGAAAAAGCACTTAGTCATGTCTTCCAATCTCTTTAAAATACAAAGATTAAAGTTTTTGCAAGACCACAAGACTGATGGATAAAAGCACAAGCAATTAAGTTAAACAGTACTTCATTTCATGCATAGATTTTCTTTCTAACACACATTTTCTCTCTCATTTCTCCCTCTTCACCCCCTCTGCTCCCCCCTTCTCTCTCTCTCTCTCTCTCTCACACACACACACACACACACACACACACACACACCTCACATAGTTTCATTTACCAAGGTTCATCAACTGTGTTGATGACATGAGGTGGAAGGAACAAAATTCATCAGAGCCCCAAGGCCAGTGCTTAGATACATTCAAGGTTAAATCGCAAAAGAGCAGTCTATTTTAGAAACAGTTGTGATTATTTGCTATCTTTTATGTACTTCATAGGAATTCAATAAAGAGGGTAAGAATTCAATTTAAGCTGGACTGATTTGTCATTCAGTCTGCAATGCCACAAGAATGTCTATGGTCTAGAGGTTAAACAGATAATGGACTCCCCTTCTGCATTTTGTTTCCTATCATTTGTTGTGTCTTCTGAGCATGTGCTGTAGGAATCCTGTCCTCTATCTGTTTGAAGGAAAACCAGAGAGTACTGCATTGAGAAAGAAGCTGACTGGTGTACTCATGGTCTGGGATTATCTTTAAAGAGTATTAATTGTCAGTTTTAGCAGGGAAGCAGGATGCTGGAGAGATCACAAAAAGCTTCTGGATGCAAAGCACTCACTTCTTTAACTATGAATGTAAGACCAGACACGGACTTACAGTATATATCTTTTTTGTTTGCTTGTTTGTTTTGACACAAGATTATTAATTGCCTAGAAAATTTGTACTTTCCAAATGAATGCTGATCTTCTGACAGATTAATAATTCAGTATCCTTTTTCTGCTACTTTAGCTTGGAACTTGCATTTGAGCAGCTTGTGAACTGATCTACAGTCAAACCCCAGCCATGGAATTGCTGTTATTATAACTGAACTCTTCTAGTTCCTTGTTGGGGAAAAATAGCTATTTGATTTCTGTGTGCTCTGTATTATGATGTCCATTGTATATAGACATCATTTTGGCTATTAGAAGACTATGCTACAGTGACAAAATCATTGGATTGGTATAACTTGATAAATAGTTCTTCAGTTTTCTAGGCCATGCAATCCAACTATTTTTTTTCTTACTGTTTCCATCTTTGCTGCCTCCAGCTATAACCCTGCTTATATGCTGTGTTCATTTTGAATTGAATGTAATTATAACACCCATCAACTTTCCCTTCTGCTACATCAATAATTAGGAGCATGAACGTGGGTAGTAAAGAGTTGTCTGTAAAGTGAAACTGATATTATTTAGATCCTGATTGCATTGTACCCAAGTTCTTCTCCTTGCTACATCCTATCTGATTAAAAATAAACAGCAACATTCCTTTCCTGGTCCTCATGCTATGAATAGAAAACAACATGCTTCTTTGTTTAATTCCAGCCCACTCCAATTCTCTGATGCCTAAGATGTTAATATGTAATCAATTGATTTCATTTTTCTCTCTGCTGAACTTTCCCATGATCATGCTTCTTACATTTCATCTTCCCACTGTAATTCTGTTTTCGTAGCTTCAGATTTCCCCTCCTGCATGGGAACATCAGTAATCTAGCTAAGTCATAAGCTCTGTTAATACTCCAAAATATCTTCTGCTCTTCCCTAGTTGTGTCAGTACTGTCTGATTTGTAAAGTCCATAATCTATCTGAGGGTACTATATTATCAATAATTTCACCTTGTCTATCCATGTGATTTTCTTGGTAAAGTACAGAGTACTTTAATGCTCCCTTTTCCCACCCACTGTGATATGATGCCCTTGTTGTTTAGGTGACCCTTCAACTTCTTCCTGTATTGCTTATGTGCAATATCTACCCTTTCATATTGTAGGTGACCCTGCTGGGGTTATAAATTCTTGGTATACACTCCCAGTATTTTCATTCATTCTTCTGAGCAAACCCTCCACCAGCTCCATGGTGAGGCAACACAGAAAGACTTGAGGGGAGTCCTTGGTGCTCTCTGAGCTTGGTTGTTTTCTTGCAGATGTTTCATTATCCAAACTAGGGAACATCATCAGCACTCTACTTTCTATAAGTATAGCCATTGCAAATAAGAAAAAATAAATTAGATCAGATGCTTTGCCAATTGAGCTATTACCTAGCATCCACTGAAATCTATAGAGTAAAGAAAATGGTGGCCAGTAATAGAGTTTGCTGACTCTGATCTTGATCCCATTCTCTTCCCTGGCAATGATAACAAGGATATCTAAAGACTGCAAGACAATTTTTTTCACTCATCAAACTGAATTGAAAAATAATCTCTTTTCTTACCTGCTTCTTTAACATGGGAATAGGCATGAGGTGTGGCCATTCCACCACTCCTTCCAGACATTTCTGGTTTTCTTACTAGGCCACCTTTCCAGGACAGGCTTAAGATATCAGCAATTGAGATGACAGCAGTGTCAGTGGTGGGATTCAAAAGTTTTTACTACCGGTTCTGTGAGCGTGGCTTGGTGGGTGTGGCAGGGGAAGAATACTGTAAAATCCCATTCCCTCCCCACCCCACTAACCTGCTTTCCAGCTCCGTTCTCCTCTGCCGTGCAACAAAAGAAAACCCAGCCGATCAGGCGGGACTCAGGAGGCAGAGAATAGATGGGGCTGGCCCAGTCAGAGGTGGTATTTGCAGGTTCTACAAATATACTTAAATTTTCTTCAACTGGTTCTCCAGAACTGGTCAGACCCTGCTGCATACCATCTCTGAGCAGTGTGATGAACAAGTTATCCACCACAGAAGGATAAAGATATAGAAGCAAATTCAACGACATCTTCTGGCCAGATGGATTGACTCATTTTTGTTTCAAAATTCTGGCATATTGTTTAGTGTAGACCCTTCTCCATGGCTCAGCAAGATGCTGAGATGCTAAATCAATTGAGAGAAAGGTTATTATACAATAATGGAGAAATCAGTTTTTATAAACAGGGTACTTTATTTTACAGAGTATTAATTTTAATCCATAGCTTTTTCTTTTCCCTGGTCCTTGACCTCTTTTGGCATGTGATTTCTGCCAGGATGCATTTGTTCAGAAGGAGAAAATCCTCCAGAAGTGTTTTTACTACACCTGACACTTCTAGATTGGGATAGCTGGATATTGCACAGCATTTTTATCTCCATTTATAACAGTCTGATCTTCTGGCATTAAGACAATGTCTGACTATCTAAGATAATGGGGTTAAGACAATGTCTGTTGACTTAAATTCAGGATCAATTGGGGAGGGTTAGCTATACCACCTATGCCCCTTCTTTAATAAAAAAAAATCAGTCATTCATGCTTTAGTTTCATTTCAATTATATTACTTCAAATGTGACAAGTAGCCAAGAATGATGCCATCTACTGTGGCCAAACTAACATCCTGCAAAAGCTTTATAGAACAGCTATTTTTAAGGGCATGTGGAAAGCTAGCAGACAGACAGCAACCCAAATGTGCGAGGGCAAGCTGTTGCAAAGAAGGACATAGGTACCAAGAACAAATGGTTATGGAGTCCCTGAAATAGAAACTCCCTCATTGACAAGACCTTTAATAGGTCCCCTCTTACTTATTTCACCTGATGAGAAGATTCATTTCAGAGGATATGGCCATGTTTGGCTTTAAGGTGCTAATCAGCATCTTGAGTTGTATCTAAGAAGCTGATTAGCAGCCAGTGCATCTCCAGGAGTAGACTTATCATATGGGTCAGGGTTTTCCAACCCCTGGGCCTTGAGCCCTTCAGAACCAGGGCATGGGAGTGGTGAGTGAGCATGCACTTGTGTGTGCACATCCCCACTTACATGAGCAGCAAATAAGTGTGGGTGGCATGTGTTAAGTTTGGTGAATGAGGAGACCAGACATCTGACCAGTGACTTCAACTCTTTAATAATAACAGTAATAGAATAGAACAGAGCAAACTCTATGGGCAGCAGTAACCCTTTTATAGGGTTGGCTGCTGCCCTATTAACCAATAGTCTTTGCGATAAGTTCAAATAATAACCAATAAGAAGTGGCCTCATCCTGACCAATCCTCGCTCGTTGTTTGAGGACCAATCAGGTGTGCAGGCCTTCAAAACCTACTTTGCATTTTATATTAGTTACTTTATTGATTCATAACACCCCTCCCCTTGGGCCCGCTTTGAGGGGAGCTGTAACAAAATCCTCAAGATAGACAGGCCGCCTGGTCTGTCTTGATGATTTCCGTGCTCCACCGGTTTTGCCTGAGGTCCGGTTCGTGGAGCGCTTTGGATAGTCTCTATTATGTTCCGTTTGCTGCACGGTGCTTCCGTGCTGTTTTCGTGAGATTGTCTCTGCTAACTAATGGTTCTTCGGGTTTCGTAGTTCGGTTTCCCCATGTACAAGTCCCCTGGAGAAATCAACTCCCTCCCCGTTTCACTTGCCGGTCCTCCGCTGGGCCGTAAGGTATCCGTTGGCCTGCTATCAGTCATATCGAAGTCAATTTCCTCGATATTTCCTCCCCTTCAGTTGGTGAACCCGGGATCCCTGGGCGCTGGGTGGTAATCTCGAACGGAGTTGGTCTATGTGGCGTTTCCACACCCTCCCATCTTCTGTTAGCAGGCGGTAAGATCTGGGCCCTGTGAGTTGGGTGACGGTTGCGGTATCCATAAAGGGTCGCCGGAAAAGTTTTTGGCAAAGATTAAATCGCCTACCTTAACTTCTCGGCATTTGCTGCTGGAGCCGAAGGTTTTTCAGGTGCGTATGCGGGTGGAGTCGGTCAAGGTGCGATCGTAGTTTCCGCCCCATGAGAAGTTCGGCGGGCGTTTTGTTGGTGACGCTGTGGGGCGTAATGTGCTGCAATAATAAAATTGCTTGATTTTTCATCGATGTCGCCGAATTCCATTTTGTGGAGGGTCTTTTTTTACAAACTGTACCATGCGCTCTGCACGTCCGTTCGCCGCAGGGTGCGCGGGCGAGGTTAGCGCATGGCGGATGCCCGATCAGCAAGATACTGTTCAAATTGTAATGCAGTGAACTCAGGGCCATTGTCCGAGACCAAAACGTCCGGGAACCCATGTGTTGCAAATAGTCTATTTAATTTGCTGATAACTGAGTCCGCTAGGTAGTTGTATTCATCCGATGGATCTCGAGCCAGTTTGAATAGGCATCGACTGTGATAAGGAAAGTGTGCCCCTTTGTAGGCCCCGCAAAGTCAATGTGAATACGGGACCATGGTCCTCTTGGAGTTTCCCATTCGGTTGGGCTTGCTTTAGGTGGGGCATTACTGATGTCTTGGCAACGTTGACAAGTAGCGACCCAGGCCTCGATTCTTTGTCGATTCCCGGCCACCAGGCATAGCTCCGTGCGAGTGCTTTCATCCGCACTATGCCCGGATGTCCGTCGTGCAATACCGCTAACACAGTTCGTTGCAGTTTGTCCGGAATTATGACTCTATCTCCCCACAAGATGCAGCCCTTTTGGGAAAATAGTTCAGTTTGGCGGCTTTTAAAGGGCGCCCATTCTGGTGATAGTTGTTCTGTTGGCCACCCACGCTCAACCCAGCGTAGGATGTGTTTCAGGACCGGATCTCGCTTTTGTTTCGAGGGCAATGTCCTCGCAGTCACCATGGCGGCGCGGCAGGGCCTCAATCTGTAGCGTTGTGATGGTCGGGCTGGATCTTCAACCGATTCTGGGAGTGGTGCCCTGCTCAATGCATCAGCGTGGAGAATTGCTTTTCCTGGGCGGTGTTGCAAGGTGTAGTTGTATCGCCCGCCAAGAATTCAGACCAACGAGTCATTCTGGGGGACAATATATACGGGTTGGTTTATTACCCGCAATAATCCCCAATAGTGGTTTATGATCAGTAATTATTGTAAACGCACGCCCATACACATATTCATGAAATCTTTTAACTGCAGCCACAATAGCTAAAGCTTCTTTATCCAGCTGACTATAATTCCTTTCAGCTTTAGCTAGAGTTCGTGAGAAAAATGCGACGGGAGCTTCTGCTCCGTTCGCAACATGTGGCCAGGATTGCTCCAACGCCAAAAGGCGAGGCGTCGCAGGTAATAGTCAATGGCAGAGTTTCGTTGTACTGCATAAGTACAGAATCAGAAGTTAGCAGTTTTTTTACTTGTTGGAAAGCGTTTTGTTCCCGTTGTCCCCAAACCCACGTTGATTTTTTGTCTAAGAGTCTATGCAGTGGTTCAGCTACCGTTGCTTTATTGGGTAGAAATACATTATAAAAATTGATAAGTCCAAGGAACGCCTGAAGATCTGCCTTGTTCCTTGGAGTGGGGGCCCTCTTAATAGCCTTTAATTTGTCCTCAGTGGGATGGATTCCTTGGCTGTCCAGGAGGTATCCCAAAAACTCTACCCTTTCGGCACATAAGTGGCATTTATTTCTTTTGACTTTGAGACCGGCGCCTTGAACCTTTGTAAGACCATTCGAGCCATTTTTCTAGAATGTCTCTGTTAGGGGCGGCGATGAGTACATCGTCGAAATACGGTACGACCCTCTTATTCCTTGCAACAGCCTTTCCATTAAACTCTGAAAGATCCCGAGCGACGCTCACCCCGAACTGGAGCCGGTTGCATTTAAACGCACCCCTATGTGTGATGATAGTTTGCGCTCCGGCGGTGGCCGGATCTACAGGCAATTGCTGATATGCCTGCGCTAGATCTAATTTAGCAAAAATTTCCGCCCCAAGGAATGGAGCAGGTGCTGCACTACCGGCACTGGATATGCACTTTGCTGCAGTGCGTGGTTTAGGTGGCCCGGCAGTCTCCGCAAATTCTCAGTGACCCATCAGGCTTGATAGGCGTCACTATTGGAGTTTCCCACCGGGCGTGGTCGGTGGGTTCCAGCACGCCCTGTGCTATTAGCTTATCGAGTTGTTCGTCGATTTTAGGTTTCATGGCGAACGGCACCCGACGCAGCTTAAGGCGGATGGGTGCTACCTCAGGGTTCAAATTAAATGATATCGGGTCCCCTTGTACTTGCCTAGTCCGCCGCGAAGACGCCTTGGAATTCTTGCACGAGGGCTTCCTCCCAATCGCTGCTTTCGCCCGGTGAACTCCGGCCAGTGATCCCGAGCGGCCCGAACCATTGCAGGCCTAAAAGGCTAGGCCGGTCACGGTCAACGACAGTTAGTGGCAGAAAGCGACAGTGCGGTCCTTAAAAGAGACCTGAATTGGCGGGACCCGACGACGGGATTCGATTACCCTGGTAATCTTTGAGTATAACCCTTTGAGGGTTGAGGTCTTGGCGGCGGATTGTTGGGATGAGCTGCTGAGCGTTTCCACGATACCATCGAGAGGGATGATCCTGAGTCTACCTCCATCACACAAGGTTTGTTTTCTATCGCGACCTCCACCCGGATTTTCCCGGCGTCTAGGGATGTAGCGTGGCCTATGGTGATTGTTTGGTGGGTCTCTTCCCGCCTGGTTTCTTCGCGCCTGGGGTTAGTGGTGGACTGGTTGTTTCTGTAGGAGTGGTTTCCATCGGTGGTTCAGCTTGTCTCGGGTGTACCGAGGAATCCTGAAGACTGGCATTCGGCCTGTTGGGGTTTGGGAGTTGGAGGTTTGTTTGCTTCTGCAAACCTTGCGATGTGACCTCTTTTCCCGCAAATGCGGCAGAGTGCGTCCGAGGAATTTGCAGCTGGATCGTGGGTGACTCGCCTCACATCCTGTGCAAGGTCGAATCGATCGTTGTGTGAACTGGTCACGCTCGGTTTGGAGTCGGTTGACCTCTTCCTCGTCACTTTCTGATGGGGATTCTAGGTCTTCGTGGTGAGTCGATACCGGGTGTCTCTCTGGGCGAGGCGAGGTATCATTGGCGAGTTGGCGTAGCGGTGCACTGGTGCGGCGCATTCGGCTGCCGACTTCTTAGTTGCTTCTGCTGCCGAGGCTTCTTTAAGGGCATCGGTAAGGCTGATGTCCCCTTAGCCATGATTTTGCTCTGGATTGTGCAATCCTCTAAACCCAGAACTAGGCGGTCTCGGAGGGCTTCTTCTAAGTTGGAGAATTCGCAGAGGCCTCCAAGGTTCCGGAGGTCTGCAACGTAGCTGGCAAGGCTTTCGCCTTCCGCTGGCCCCTCTGGTAAAATTCGTGCCTTCTGACTAAAGTTGGCACGGTGGGCGCGTAGTGGCCCGTAGTAAAGGCTCGAGGACGTCCCAGTCCATTGCCTTTACTTCGCTGGCTTGGCAAGTGACTTAGCCATTTTAAACACGGTAGGCCCGCAGTGGGTTAGAAATACAGCTCTTTTTGCTGGCTGTTGCATCTTTCAAGTTGTTGGTCTCCAAAACATTTGGAACCTATCCATGTACGACTCCCAGTCTTCGGTTTCTGGGTTGAATGGAGCGGGTGGTACGGCACCGCTGGCCATGTTGCCGTTGATAGTGCGTGTTCAACCACGTGCTCTGTTGGTTGCTCTGTAGATCAGTCAGCTCTTCGGTCTCCGCATCCCATCCTCGCCGCCAGTGTTAAGTTTGGTGAATGAGGAGACCAGACATCTGACCAGTGACTTCAACTCTTTAATAATAACAGTAATAGAATAGAACAGAGCAAACTCTATGGGCAGCAGTAACCCTTTTATAGGGTTGGCTGCTGCCCTATTAACCAATAGTCTTTATGCGATAAGTTCAAATAATAACCAATAAGAAGTGGCCTCATCCTGACCAATCCTCGCTCGTTGTTTGAGGACCAATCAGGTGTGCAGGCCTTCAAAACCTACTTTGCATTTTATATTAGTTACTTTATTGATTCATAACAGCATGTGAGTGTGCTTGGCCAACAATCACGTGGAACCATTTCCTCCCCTTGGGTGGTCCACAAAGCCAGAAAGGTTGGGGAACTCTGATATGGGTGATTTAGAGTTGCATACCACAACCCTGAGGTGAAAAAGAGATGAATGACTGTGTGTAATGCTGTCTGATCCAGACAGAGATGCACATATGAGGTGTAACTATATAAAAGCTCTTCTGGTCACAGCATAAATTTTCTATTTTAAGAGAAATTGTAAGTCCAAGAGAAGCCCCGGATTACAAATCAGCTCTCAACTGTTCACCACCAAATGTATTGTGCAATTAACATCAACAATGCTAATTGCACAAAAGGCCATTTTAAAAGTCAGATAGTCATTGATGGTATACATGCCAAGGATTAGAAGATATTATCTGGGGAGGGATAATGAATGTTGTTACTTATAGTCACTGTGGGTCCATGCAAAAAAACCCGATTATTCACAGTTTGGGAAACAAGGTAGGAAATTGGTTCTGTGACCTGTAGGAGATTAAATGAAATTATTTTAATTGCTTTCCTACTTGTGACATCTATATAAGATTCCATCCTGGGTTAATATTTATTTAATACTATCTTATTTGAAAAATTACTATCACTAAATTTGACTTTCAAATTTTTCTCATAAACTGTGGTTTATGTCTACTTTGGATTGTAAAAATGTCATGCTGAATATTATATCACATTTGTTTTTCCACTAATTGTAATATTCTATCTTAATGGCACATTTATGTCATAGTTTTTAAAAAGTTGTAGATACCAACTTCTCAACCCAACAGTTGAGTTCCAAAATCTACTGTCCAAGTGATGTACATTACTATACACCAAGAGTCCACTAAGCATTCCCTTCCTTTAACTGGATCTTAACTTATAAAATAAATGAGTCACTAGGAAATAGTTCCATGTCTCTTCTCTTCTGTGCTTGGAACTTTTTTTTTATTCTGAATATTTCAGCACATCCATTTACCTGGCACTATATTTAGTATCACAGTGCCAAGATAGTATATAAAAAGATTCAGTTGCAATTCCTATCTGATGACACTTCCCTCTTCTTTTTATCCTCATTTTATGCTGGCACTCTCAATTCAGCACAAACTTGGTGTGTTTAATTTTAAAAGAAGTAAAATGTTCCTGGAAACGCCTCAGACCACTGCAAATCACCTATTTTATGGAGGCAGTAAAATTGTGTATCTGATTAGAAGTGATCCTGATCTGTAATTTATAGTAACTTTTAATGACATTATAATTTTCCCCTGTGCACTCCATCGGGGAATTATTAGGATGCACAGTATAGAAAAATGAAATTTGTAAGGAGAAAACAGGACAGTTGTTGGGGAGAGGAGTAAAATTGAGTTTTACAATTATGTTCATTGTCTGTACTATGCAGCAGCATCTAAGGCTGAACAGGTGATTGGATGTGTTTATAAATAAAAAATATATGTTCTGAAATGTTTTTCACTCTCTCTATATTTATTACTATAACTATAGTTATACATCAGTATTGAAATTGTTTTTCATCTTCCCTATAGAAAGTATGGAGCCGCAACCAAACATCAAATACATAATTGTCCCATTCATGTAAATAATAAGTATCTTCGGTGTTAAATCTATACGTGGATAAAAATTGTATGTCTTACGGAAAGCCAGGTACAATTTTTTCTAGATCAAAAACTAACAAAAATGTTGTATTCATAATTTTGATGTTAAAGATATTCATCTCAAAATTATTTATATTTTTAATAATTTTTCATTGATAGAGTATCACCAAGGCCAACAAATTATTTTACTTTAATAATAAAAAAGTTATAAGATCATTCTATTGCAGATAGTATAATTGCTACCATAACTCAGTGAATATTATCTGTATTCACATTGTCAAAGAGGAATATTCCACTACTTGAGTGAGTTCACACTTCAGACTAAGATAACCTTGATTTGCAAGCCATAATGGTTGGATTCACAAAGCAAAGACAAAAGAAACAGCATTAATCTTTAAAGTGATTATCATATGAATTTCCTAAAGTGACACTGAACAGAAGTGTTCAACATAATATTGGATACCTTGAAATTGTTTATTTTTATAACCTATAAATACTAATTTATAAATCTAATCAATTCTAAATGGCATTTATATTTACACTTAGGAAAAGTGAGCTGTTGCAGATTCAAACAAAAATGTCAACCTGTGAAATAACACTATGGCATTTGGGAATATTTCAGTGCTCGCTCAGAAAGACCAACAACCAATAAGAAGACAAAACAGGTACCTTGCACATTAAGAAGTTATACCACAAACTGCATAATCAAAGTCTGCCTGCTGTATACTACACTTATGTAATGAGACAGCTCTTAGTGCAAATCCAATATCATTCTTTTTTTCTCCCAGACCTATGTGTGAAGAGAAAACAAATGTTTTAAAGGGAAGGAAAATATAGATTTAAAAATATAGATTTACAAACAGAGTCAAACTATAGAAGTGGCCCAAAAGATATTTTATTTTGTATTTTTCCTTTATGTTTCTGTCTGTGTTCCAGGATCTATGTAAATCACTTCATCCATTTCTCAGAAAGACCAAAAATATTTTATTTGTGCTGCTGCCATAGTGGCATAATAGTGAAAGTTTTTAAATTCAAGTGTGTGGTTCTAATAATTCTTCATCTTTGTTCACAGTCCTGCCTTGCCTTTTCCCATCCTTGATTTCTATCACATTTTTCAAGTTTATAAATGTATGGCCTATAGCAAATAAAACAGGCATCATTCATTTTAGCATAATAGATTAGGCTGACATAGTCTTATATCCGATTCCTTCCAGAATGACTTGGTGTTAAAGGTTCCCCTTGAGATGTTTCATGCTTTTAACATTGGTGAGTCACCTTGTTTAATGTAGTGATTACCTCAGTAACAGCAATTTAGCCATTTAGGATTGTAGAACTGTTTGCTCCAACCAGAACTGGGATGACCTATGAGATCATTTTAGAAGGAATTACTCCTACTTCCCTACTTTTGGGAATCAAAGTTGCTTATGTCAGGAGGCAGTGCTTTTGGTTGCAACACCAGCTCCCTGGAATACTCTCCCAGTAGAGATGGCAAAAAATTGAAGGCTGAGCTTTTCCAGAGAGAATTCCAAATAAGACTGGATCGTCTTCTACCATTTCTTTATTTGTATTGCTATTGTTTGTTTACATATGTGAGATTTGCTTCAGGTTTTATTGTTTTTTAAATTTGCACTTTTCATGTTTTTATATATGTTTTTAAGGTGTTCATATATTAATGTAAACATTATGTAAAATTCAAACTGCTTGTGATGGAATAGAAGTGTAATAAATAAATACATGTTCTGGTGTGGAAGCAGATGTTACAGCTTTACCAGACACAAAGATCATATTCTACATTGGGCAGGATATTTGTCATGATTAGATTGCTCACTGTTTAGATCACATATTTCTCACTTCTGATTGACAACATTGTGGAATATCATCAGACCTTGGTAGACCAGGGCTTCTAAATTCATTTCCTTCAGCAAAGAGCTAATAGTTTAAAGAGGAGTGAGATTATTCTTTTGTATATTACAACAGTCAGAGTATTGGCAGGACTATAACCTTCTTTCCTTTTTTCTTAAAGTTGAAAGATATTATGGAAAACAACAAATCTTATCAGAAAATGGTTAGAAATAGATAAACCACTCTTATCAACAATAGCGTAAAGTGTAGTCACTGTATAAAAAAGTACTGCATAGTTTGCCCTCCAGACCTAGTAATAAGGGGAGCTGGCTGTTGTTATTTTTGTACAGGCCACCTGTGTCAAAAGCTGGCTCTGATGAAACTTCTGCTCCAGAGATTGGGGGAATTACTCAAGAAAGCAACATGACTTTTCTTTACACAGTAGAGGTGACACACATTGCCCTATGAAGTAGGGCCAATCCTCTTCAATCAGCAATCTCTTCATAAAGAAAATGACTTCTGCCCTGACATTACCAATGCCCAGAAGCCATTTGGTCAGTTGAAGTGAGGCACGGCAGCTACTCCAATGCTTAGAAGCAGAGGGACCCTTCACTTTAAGATTTTGTTCTAAGTGGGAGAGTTCACTTTAAGCCAAATCAAAGCGAAAAATCCCTTTGAAGCTACGTACATCTAAGGCAATTATCCTTCAATTATTGTATTTTTACACATTTTGATTCATTTCATGTTCAAATAAATGCATTCTTTAGGAAGTGACAGAAAGCTTACAATATTGCGTCTAGGAAATCTACACACCAAAAACATATATTAGGTGAAAGTATTGTTAAAAGAGGAAACAGGATGAAAAACAAAGAATGTGTGTTGTCCCTTTGGTTAACATATTTATAGTTAAATATCTAAGAAAATCTGTGGTTACGGTAGAGATATATTCGGTAGGGATATGAACATATATGTATTTTATGTGCAGATGATGAGATATTGTTAGCTGAGAACCCAAATGATTTGCATCAAATCTTATACTGTACAGATACAACTCAAAAATTTAGAATATCGTGCAAAAGTTCATTTATTTCAGTAATGCAACTTAAAAGGTGAACCTAATATATGAGATAGACTCATTACATGCAAAGCAAGATAGTTCAAGCCGTGATTTGTCATAATTGAGATGATTATAGCTTACAGCTCATGAAAACCCCAAATCCACAATCTCAGAAAATTAGAATATTGTGAAAAGGTTCAACATTCTAGGTTCAAAGTGTCCCACTCTAATCAGCTAATTAAGCCATAACACCTGCAAAGGGTTCCTGAGCCTTTAAATGGTCTCTCAGTCTGGTTCAGTAGGAATCACAATCATGGGAAAGACTGCTGACCTGACAGTTGTGCAGAAAACCATCATTGACACGCTCCTTAAGGAGGGAAAGCCTCAAAAGGTAATTGCAAATGAAGTTGGATGTTCCCAAAGTGCTGTATCAAAGAAAGTTATGTGGAAGGGAAAAGTATGGAAGAAAAAGGTGCACAAGCAACAGGGATAACCGCAACCTGGAGAAGATTTTCAGGAAAAGGCCATTCAAAAGTGTTGGGGACTTTCACTGAGGCTGGAGTCAGTGCATCAAGAGCCACCACACGACGGACTTCCGGTTTGTCGGCTTCGGCGAGCGGCAGGATTTGCGGCTGCGCGATCCCTGCCGCTGTAGCCAGTTTTTGGGGCTCCGACCCAGCCGGGTATGCGGGAGCTGGCCACCCTGCAGGGGCAGCTGAAGTAGGGGATCCGGAGAAGGGTTTGGGGGCTGCAGACCCCTCCCTGGCCGGCAGAACCCCCTTTTCCCAGGACGGTGCAGCGGCGGGTCCGTAATGGCCGCCACAAAGAAGCTGGCAGCCGGGTAAGAATGCGCAGGAGGAAGTGGAGAAAGTGATTGAGAGGAGAAAGTTTTTCTTGGCTCCTAGGACTCTAAGACATATTTAATAAAATTCCTGAAAAGTATGACTTTCTGAATAATACCTGCCAGAAGAGGAAAAAAGCGGCTGCTTGAAGGTGCTGAAAGGATAGCTTTCCTCTTTTCCTACAGAATAAATAACTGGATATTAAGAAACCTATTTTTTTAGGTGGAAATTGGTTTTAAGCGATGAGTGGGAAGAGAGAGGATTAAAAGAAAATATTTGTATGCTAAGATTTGTTGGAGCAGATGCCTTAAGGATTTGAAGACTAGAATATATTGTAACAAGACTTTAAACAGATTTGGACTTTCTTTCTCTTTGATTGATATCACCCCAGAAGGAGAAAGTGAGAACTCTGCCTTGGTTTGGACTGATTGATAACTTTGGGACTGTTTTATCTTTTTATTTTTCTTTTGAATATTCTGGTTGTTGTAAGAAGAAAGAAGGGGAAAAGAAAATAAAAGATTTATAATGGCTCTTTCTGTTGAGGAACTAAGAAATGGTGTGGAAGAAGCTTTCCTTTTCTTAGAAATGGCGCTTACTAATTATCAACAAAAATTACAACAGATGAAGACAGCAGAGGAACAAGAAAGAAAGGAAGGAGCCATCTTTAATGAATCTCAGAATTTGATCCAGAAAAAGAAGAGAGAAAGAAAAGAAAAGAAGAGAAAAGAAGAAAACTAAAGGATTTAAGGACTTAAGATCTAAAAAAACATTTAAGAAAGGGAAAAAAAAAGTGCAAAACCAATATGATGATTGTAAACAAAGGGGAAAAGAAATACGACAGAGAAGGGAAGCCGGTAAGGCAGAGGCTAGAAGAAGGGGGGTAGAAAGGTTTGTTGGGAAAAGAAAGAAAGGGAAAAGGTGGAGAAAAGCTACAACGTTTTGAAATTAAATGGAAAAAAAATTTTTTATGGATAATGGATAAAGTATAATTTTTTTTAAAAAAAAAAGATTTTGCAAGGTACATAAGATGAGATGGTAGTATTGCAATGGTTTAAGAGTTGATAAGAGATTAAAATGTTAAAATGTTTAAAAATGATTGGTTTTAAAACTTAATAATAGGAGGGGTTTAGAATATTGTTTTAATTAAAGAGTTTAATAAAATTATGGTATTGATGTTATTATAAAATTTTTATTATAGTATTTCTTTTAATATTTGGATTTATTTTCTAATTATGCACTTAATTGTGTTGGATGTATTAGTTAGATAGAATGTACCAAGCAAAATCTGATTGGGTATTAGATATTATTTTAAAGATTAATTTGATTAACTTAGGGGGAGATAGAAAGGCATCATACTCTGATTAATGATTTCAGGAGAAACTGATTTTCTTTTTTTTTCATAAGGGATGAGACAAAGGGATGATAAAAATGGACAAAAGATACAAATATAATGATTTAAACTAAGATGATTAATTAAGGTAGAATTAAGAAGTGTGAAATATGTGGAGAAGTTAATATAGAAGGCTTAGAATGGTAAATAAAATAAGTAATGATATGTAAGATGAGCATGAATATAATTGAAGTCCATGAAGAGAGAGACACCTGGGTCCAAGTTACTTTCCAAAAAGATATTTTTTTTATGTTTTGTGTGTTGTGTGTATATGTCTTTTTGGGGAGAATTGGTAAAAACTTGTAGAAATATAGAATGAGAATAATGGTAACTAAGTCAGAAAGAAACAGATGAAATAATAATAATGATATTGAATAAGAGTAAAGAGAAGTAAAGAGAAATTGAATAAGAGGTTTTGGTATATTATATGGAAATGGTTTAAAACAGAATCATAATTTATCTGACTTGTTAAATTTACAAGGGAAAAAGGTTTAAACATGTAATGAATAATGATAATTTGTGTGTTTTAAAAATTAATAAAACTTGTCTTAAAAAAAAAAAAAAAAAAGAGCCACCACACATAGACAGATCCTGGACATGGGCTTCAAATGTCATATTCCTCTTGTCAAGCCGCTCCTGAACAACAAACAACGTCAGAAGCGTCTTACCTGGGCTAAAGAAAAACAGAACTGGTCTGTTGCTCAGTGGTCCACGGTCCTCTTTTCTGATGAGAGCAACTTTTGCATCTCATTTGGAAACCAAGGACCCAGAGTCTGGAGGAAGAATGGAGAGGCACACATTGCAAGATGCTTGAAGTCCAGTGTGAAGTTTCCACAGTCTGTGTTGATTTGGGGAGCCATGTCATCTGCTGGTGTTGGTCCACTGTGCTTCATTAAGTCCAGGGTCAATGCAGCCGTCTACCAGGAGATTTTGGAGCATGCTTCCTTCCACAGATGGGCTTTATGGGGATGCTGACTTCATTTTCCAACAGGACTTGGCACCTGCCCACACGGCCAAAAGCACCAAAACCTAGTTCAATGACCATAGGATTACTGTGCTTGATTGGCCAGCAAACTCGCCTGACCTGAACCACATAGAGAATCTATGGGTCATTGCCAAGAGAAAGATGAGAGACATGAAATTGAACAATGCAGAAGGGCTGAAGGCCGTTATTGAAGCATCCTGGTCTTCCATAACACCTCAGCAGTGCCACAGGCTTCCATGCCACGCCGCATTGAGGCAGTAATTGTTGCAAAAGGGGCCCAAACCAAGTACTGAGTACATATGCATGCTTATACTTGTCAGAGGTCCGATATTGTTCTATGTCAGGGGTGGGCAAACTTTTTGGCTCGGGGGCCTCATTGACTTTTAAAATTTGACAGACGGGCCGCCACCTGGTGTCGAAATGCCTGTCATTACAAGTCAAAATCAAATGAATGCAATCATTCAATCATTCACATCAAACCTTAATTCTGTACCAATCTTCGGCGGGCCGGATTAAAAAGACCAACGGGCCGGATGTGGCCCGCGGGCCGTAGTTTGCCCACCCCTGTTCTATGTACAATCCTTGTTTTATTGATTGCATGTAATATTCTAATTTTCTGAGATTGTGGATTTGGGGTTTTCATGAGCTGTTAGCCATAATCACCTCAATTATGACAAATCATGGCTTGAACTATCTTGCTTTGCATGTAATGAGTCTATCTCATATATTAGTTTCACCTTTTACTTTGCATTACTGAAATAAATGAACTTTTGCACTATATTCTCATTTTTCGAGTTTCACCTGTATGTTGCAACAAGCAATACAGATTTGAAAATTAATAGATCAAATATTAAAGTTGTTCTATTTGACAGGGGAAATGGTATAGATAATTGCAAGCAGGTAGATGAATTGGTATATTTTGACAGAATGTTTACTTTAAAAATTTGTGTGATAAAACAAAAAAGATACACTAAAAATTAATAAGTTTTATACATGTAGCTATGTTGTCTCATACACATCAAAAATAAACTTTAAAATACCTATGAGACTAAATGTCTACACAGAGATTCTCAGTCAACCAGGTCATGGTTGTCCCAAAGGTGCTTTTTCAAAAGACAACTTCCTTTGCTTTTGCTTGAAGATATTTTGCTTCTCATCCAAGAAGCTTCTTCAATTCAGTTCTTTTGGTCTTTTTGTTCCCTTTTTGGCTTGTTGATTATCACTTTTGCACAATATGTATATGTTTTCACTTTTTTCACTTCCAGCATTTTGCCAATATCTTACTAGGTCTTTCACATTCTTCACAGTATTTTTGACATGAACACAAATTAATTCACAAATTTAATTTACCATGACAGGGTATTATTTCTCTCCTACTTAATTTGTTATACCTCATTGTATAGATCAGTAGTAGGACAGTTGGTCATTTGTGTCCAAACAGTTTTTAAGTTATCGTTCAAATTGTTCTCATACTTGTCCCAGAGGTGCTTTTTCAAAAGGCAACTGGACTTTGATTACCTCAAGGTTTTAGTGTCTTTAGCTTACTCTTTATTTTACTCCTTCTTTCCGCACATTTCATAATGTTGTTTATCTTATATGATAGGCATGTTTATATGTGTGTGTGAGAGAGAGAGAGAGTGTGTGTGTGTGTTTTCTTAAGTTTTCGCGTGTACTTACATGTATGGTATTCAGCTTTTTTCGGGTATTTTCCCACGTCATTATAGTTGTGCTTTTAAAGTTGTAGCAACGTTTCGGCAGAATCTCATCTGCCATCATCAGGCTTCTGCATTGTGTTCATCTGTGAGTCAGACTTTCACAGCCGTTCCAGTTTTAAATTTGGGGCTAGCCTACTGCTGTGCCAGAATGGTTTTTTCTTCATCCTGATTGGTTGGGAGTCTTGGTCTGTGTTTATTGGTCTTGGAGTTTGCTGTGTTCTGCTTGATTGGTGTTTCTAATATCTTCTGTCTGTTTTGTGGCTTTTTTTTTTGTCTTGATTGGCTGGCAACATTGCGTTCCTGTATTGGAGGCTTTTAGTGCAGGTTGGCTCTGAGTAAATGGACGGCTATCATTTATTAGGAAGCTAGGTTTCATCTGGGTGCCTGGTTGGGGTGTGTTTGAGCTGGAGGTATCAGAGGGGATCTGTTTGTGCCCAGGTGTTTGCCTGGCTTGTGTTGTGGAGATTTTTTTCTTTGTGAATGCAGGCTTCCAAATAATTGACAGTCTGGTGGAATCATCTCTTCTATTCATGCTTTCAGGTCTTTTCTCAATCTCTATGGCTTCTCTGATAATTCTGTGGCTGGGATTTTCTATAGTGGCTAGGGTTTTGGTGCCATTGAAGTCGATGCTATGACCTGTGGCTTTCATGTGTTGGACTAGTGAGGAAGTGTGTTCCAGCTTTTTTACTGCATTTTTGTGTTCATCTAGGCGGATACTTATTCTTCTATTGGTCTGTCCAATGTATGTGGCAGGGCATGATGCACAGGGGACTTCATATATGGCTTGGTTTTCCCCAACCAGGCACCCAGATGAAACCTAGCTTTCTAATAAATGATAGCCATCCGTTTACCCAGAGCCAAGCTGCACTAAAAGCCTCCAATACAGGAAATACAATGTTGCCAGCCAATCAAGACAAAAAAAAGCTACAAAACAGACGAAGATATTAGAAACACCAATCAAGCAGAACACAGCAAACTCCAAGACCAATAAACACAGACCAAGACTCCCAACCAATCAGGATGAAGAAAAAAACATTCTGGCACAGCGTAGGCCGGCACCAAATTTAAAACAGAAACGGCTGTGAGTGCAGGCTTCCAAATATTCCAAAATATTCCAAATTCTTCCAAGACAAAAAAAAAGCTACAAAACAGACAGAAGTTATTAGAAACACCAATCAAGCAGAACACAGCAAACTCCAAGACCAATAAACACAGACCAAGACCCCCAACCAATCAGGATGAAGAAAAAATCATTCTGGCACAGCAATAGGCTAGTCCCAAATTTAAAACAGAAACAGCTGTGAAAGTCTGACTCACAGACAAACACAATACAGAAGCCTGATGATGGCAGATGAGATTCTGCCGAAACATTGCTACAACTTTAAAAGCACAACTACAATGACGTGGGAAAATACCTGAACAAAGCTGAATGCCATACATGTAAGTACCAAAATTGAGAATATATATATATATATATATATATATATATATATATATATATATATATATATATATATATATATATATATTTGTTTTCTTAAGTTTTCGCAGGTACTTACATGTATGGCCTTCAGCTTTGTTCGGTATTTTCCCACGCCATTATAGTTGTGCTTTTTAAAGTTGTAGCAACGTTTCGGCAGAATCTCATCTGCCATCATCAGGCTTCTATATTGTGTTCGTCTGCACAACTATAATGACGTGGGAAAATACCTGAACAAAGATGAATACCATGCATGTAAGTACCGCAAAAACTTAAGAATATATATATATATATTCTTAAGTTTTTATGGTACTTACATGCATGGTATTCAGCTTTGTTCAGGTATTTTCCCACATCATTATATATATTATATTATATATATATATACACTATATATATATATATATATATATATATATATATATATATATATATATATATATACATTATACACACACACACACACACACACACACACACACACACACACACACATACATACATATATATATATTTGATTAAATCTCATAGCACATATTAGTAACAATAAAGGGACTGGTATTTTCTTTTGAAATTCTGATCCACTTCTAGAAAAATTGTCCTGCTTCCCATCATTGCAATATAATAACAATATAATATGAAATTTAATGAGATATTACATTTTTATGAAGTAATTTATCTACTTTCATTTAGATATGATTTTTTCCTCCTACCTGGATACTCATCTGGCAAGATAATGGAGCCAATAGGAGAATGGAATTGCTGTTCTGCCACAATGCAATAATCAACAAGTGGAGAACTCAGCTGTTACCATTTTCAGAAATCTTTCCTTTTTATAAGCAATTTGGCTTCAGGCATAGCACTTCTTATCAGGCCTGCTCTAAAAAGAAAGATAGAAGAGATGGCCAAGTGGAAGTCTGAGCTTTACTCATTTGCTATTATCAATCTGAAAAAGGCCAATTATCTCTTGTAGAATGAAAATGAATCAAGTGCATTTTCTCAATCAAGAGTTTCTCATGTCCTTTTTTTCTTGGAGAATTAGTTCTCCAGGTGAAGAGCTCCAAAAGCAATTAAAGAGAATGTTGTACCTCTGCACTACACTTTGATAATATTTTTTTCTCCTCTTTCACTGCTTCTTTATCATGCCCTGGAATCAAAACTAGGCGAATTTGCAATGATGCCTTATAAAGAGAAGATACACTATGCACTAACAAACTGTTGATCCAGCTGCACTTCAATTAACAGAGTGCAGGACTCCTGCACAAATCAAACCAATGTTGGTTAAGCTAAGGGAGAGGGGATCCATGGAAATTCTTTAGATGTTTTTAACTGTTTCAGTTCCCCCCTGTTTTTCTACATTCTACAGCATTGCTTTTCTCCTACCTTTGATACTCCAAAGCCCGTCCCTCTTAAATATCATTGTCAGAACACATATCTTATCCAAAAATACAGTAATGCATTTAGGAAGCCCATCAGATATGTCAGCACAGACAGAGCTTTTTCAATCAGTGAGATATAAGGCCTTAAATTGTTTCTACAAAAAAAAGGTGAAAATGTCTCTAGCTTCAGAATTCCTCCACCCGGATATTTGAGTTCTCATTGCAGCACCAATTAATTTATTGTATAAAATAAATGCTGACATATCATATTACATGTTCATTGAATATTAACTTTCAAAAACTGTTAACTTCAGAGAGAGGAACTGCAAGTTAAGAGACTTAAATGTTGTACAGACATCTGAGTAAATAATAATTTTATTGAAGCACATACCAGAAGAGTTTCAAGTTGAGGAATTTCAGTTCTATGTGTTCAACTTTTACAACTTTATTTTATTTTATTTATTTGATTTGTCAATTGTTTACAAGATAATAAGTACAAGTGTATACATAGTTGTGAATATATGAAATGGGTACATATAAGAAAAATAAAAGAATAAGAGAAACAATAGGACAGGGACGGTAGGCACGTTGGTGCGCTTTATGCACGCCCCTACAGACCTCTTAGGAAAGGGGTGAGGTCAATAGTAGACAGTCTAAGGTTAAAGTTTTTGGGGTTTGGGGAAGAGACTACAGAGTCGGGTAGAGTATTCCAGACATTGACCACTCTATTGCTGAAGTCGTATTTCCTGCAATCAAGTTTGGTGCGGTTTACTTTGAGTTTGTATCTGTTGTGTGCTCTTGTGTTGTTATGGTTAAAGCTGAAGTATTCATTGACAGGTAGGACATTGCAATGTATGATTTTATATACCATGCTTAAGTCGGACCGAAGACGGCGTAATCGAGGTTTTCTAGTTTTAGAATTTCGAGTCTGGTGGCGTAAGGTATTCTATAATGGGTAGAAGAGTGGAGAACTCTTCTTGTGAAATACTTCTGGACTTTCTCAATTGTGGTAATATCACATACGTGATAAGGATTCCAGACTGATGAACTGTATTCGAGTATTGGTCTAGCAAATGTTTTGTATGCTCTGGTTATTAGTGAGATATTACCAGAGAAAAAGCAACGTAGGATTAGGTTAACAACTCTTAATGCCTTTTGGCTATGTAGTTGCAGTGAGCTCTAGCACTTAGATCATTAGAGGTGAGTATTCCCAGGTCCTTTACAGAGCTTGGGTCATCAACAAGATCTTGACTATTCAGTTTGTATTTTATTTTCTGATTTTTTTACCAATATGTAAGACAGAGCATTTATTTGTTGAGATTTGGAGTTGCCATATGTTAGACCATTCAGATACATAGTCTAGATCTTTTTGAAGGGTAGTAGTATTGTCTGTGGTATTGAACAGCTTTACATCATCAGCGAAGAGAACGCAATTGCTCTTGATATGATCACAAAGGTCGTTTATGTAGATTATGAAGAGAGTTGGTCCTAGAACACTGCCTTGGGGAACACCACTATTGACAGGTACTGGATTTGATAGGGCGTTCCCAATTTTGACCATTTGTTGTCTGTTTGACAGGAATGCTTCTATCCAGTTATTCAGTTGTCCAGAGATACCATAAGATTTTATTTTTAGGAGTAGTTTGTCGTGTACCACTGAATCAAAGGCTTTGCAGAAGTCTATGTAGATTGCGTCTATTGCTTTGCCCTGGTCGAGTTGAGTAGTCCATATGTTTTTGCAGTGTAAGAGTTGCAGATTACAGGATAGTTTTTTTCTGAAACCAAATTGTTTATTGGAGAGTAGGTTGTTTGTCTCTAAATGGAGGATGATGGATTGGTTAATAATTGATTCCATGACTTTACAGGTGACGCAGCATAAGGAGATTGGTCTGTAATTTTCAACTAGGCTTGGGTCTCCTTTTGAAGATGGGAATGACTGTGGCTTGTAACCATAGGTTGGGCAAGGAGCTGGTTCTGAAAGATCTTTCAAAGATTATGCTTAGAGGTTTGGCTATGGCAGCGGATAGTTTTCTTAAGAAGTAGGCACATATTCCATCCGGTCCAATAGATAGAGATGGTTTTAGGTTGCGTAGTGCTTTTTCAACGTTGTCTACTGTAAAATCGATATGTATTAGATCATTATTGTTGTCTGTGGTACGGCTAGGAAACATTGGGCATGATCCATTACTGTTTACAAACACTGAGCCGAAGAATGTGTTAAAGATGTTGGCTTTAATGGTGTCGTCGCTGCAGTCTTTACCATCAGGTCCTATCAAGGGAGGGATGGACCTTGAGTCTTTAGTTTGTTGTTTACAAAATTGTAAAAAGCACGGGTGGAATTGGTGCTTAGAAGGTTTTCCTCTTGTTTAATGTGGTAATTGGTGCATTCGGTCTTTATCTGGTGGCATAAATTTTTATATCGGTTTTTGAAATTATTGCTAACGGAACATACACCTTATTCTTGTGCATGTTGAATTGGATGTTTTAAATGTTTTATTGTTTTAAAAAAATGTTTTGAATTCTTCAACAAAATGTAGGAAAGCCAAAGCTTTCAACATGTTATGCTTCTATTGATTTTAGTAATAAAAAAGGAGGAGGGGAAATAAATGGATTAAATACAGTTAAATGTGCAATACAACCAAGACCAGATTCGAATTCAAGATTCAAAGGCAGTGTGACTTGATTCAAAATTATCATTTGAATGTGGAAGGTAATAAGATTCAATGCAAATTGATTCCAAATACATTAGGATGCACTTGTCTATTGAACCAAGAAATTAGCTTCAGTTTATTGATCCAGTCAAGGATAAGCAGGAGAGACACACAACGATTGTTTATTTATTAATTCACATTGGTCTTGCCAACACGTTATGGGAGACGCTTTCCAAAAAAGCAACTTTTGATACTGACAATTTGATACAGTAAAGATACATGACTCGATTTCTCTTCCTTTTGTTTCCTGTGCTCCTTTTATTAAATTATTTCCAAATTATGCTGCCCCATCTTAATACTACTATGGTATGCGTCGTGCTCAGAATCCTCAATTAATTTTGACCTCAACAAGTAAGACCATCTTTAAATCTTCACATGCAAATTATGGCCTGAATGACATTTTCTAATACATAAGTAGTAAAGCTATCTGTGTTACTGGCACATCTCTCTTTATCATATTTATTATTTCCCTGAGAGGCACTGGTATGGGAATTTCAAATTACACAAGATATAGATATTACAATTACATTGCATTCATTCATTCATTGTATGCCCATCTCAATCAATGACTCTAGGTAGCTTACAGTTTTAACAATGTATTGCAATTAAAAATTAAAAAAATATTTCAAAACAATAAAAACAATAAAACATTTAAAACATCCAATTCAACATGCACAAGAATAAGGTGTATGTTCCGTTAGCAATAAGCCAGGAAATTGAATCCTTGGTGCCTTCCGTACCCCAGGCTTGGGAACATCGCCAGCTTTTTCCAGCTATATGAAAAACTAACAGGGGTGGGGCCAAGTCATCCATTTCCATTGCTCTCATTGTCAAGAAAAGACTGAGAGGCAGGCAAAGTGATGAGAATAGAGAATGAGGCAGAGTGGGAATGAAATCCTAGAAAAACCAATAGGATCAACAAGAACCACCAGTTTGATGGCATGGAGTGTTATTTTGGGTTGACTCCCCAATGCCCACAAATACATCCACAGGATCTTGAGGCAATGTATTAGGGAAAACACTGTTTTCAGAACAGAATCCCTTAAGCCATCTATGGGCTGTCTTTGCTGCAGGAGAACATTGAAATACAACTGGAGTCATGCAGACTTGAGCTTTAGAAAGAGTGTGTGGTCCTCGCACCAAGACAAGGAGATTGGAGATTGTGCTTAGTCATCCAGGAGGAATGGAAGATGAAATATGATTTGAACTTGACCCACCATTCATCTGACATCCTAATTGTATTCTATATTGACTAATTGACTCTCTATATTGAAGGCAGATTAAATTGCTCCAGACCTGTATTACACACCAATATTTTGCCATCCAATGCATTAAAAATATGATAAAGACATTGGCCCTATTCTAAATCCTAAGGTCATTTTTAATATTTGGCAAGTTGAAAATCAACCATTCTTTCTTTCTCTGAGCTAGTTTCTAATCAATGGCAGCACTTTACTTCTCACCCCATAACCACTGAGTTTCCTTTAATAGCCTCTTATTGTCTGTCAAGCATTCTTGAAGAAAAGTATAAATTATATCAAGATTTTATCATTTATTATTGTGCACCCTTAAGTAACTCTTCTAGGCTGCAGAGCAGTGTTAATTCTCTTGTAAATTTAGCTAAATGATTTAATTTCCATTAGTTATTGTTTCACCATAATTAATGAATGCTTAAAAAAATCCAATCCTTGTTGCACTTAATGGTCATTTGTTACTTTTCATGTTTTCATTACATCCACTTGATATTCAGTGGTGTACTGTTATATAGAGTCCTTTCAACAGTCTTCTGTGAAAAAATATCAGACTTAATAAGATGATTATTAATTCTAGGACCTGCATTATGGCTACATGTTGCATCCTTCCATAACCTGATGCCCAGAAGATCAGATTAAAACAACCACTATCATTAAAGCTAGTGCTGGGGAAAACATAGCATAGAGCTTTAGAAATCATTTTTATCTTTTATAATCATTTATGTCATGTATTAATAATTGATTAATGATACACCATCCTTTGTTATGACTCCTAGTACCCATACAGATACTTACTGCCATGACTTACTGCCTCTCACATTCTGGCATTTCAAGTCTTCCAATGTTGCACTCATTGCCACTGTAATTGAACCCATCCACCTTGCTGCAGGTTATCCAATTCTTTCCCAGCCTTCTCTAGACACCTGTATTTGCATAATGTCTGAAATAGAATAATTTGAGCCTGATCAGGTGAGAATTCTGGGTTGATTTGTTTTATGATGCATTTCTTGTTTTTTTGACTGTCCACAGCAGGGATCTCAAACTTAAGGCCCACGGGCCAGATCTGCCCTGTGGGGTGCTTAGATCTGACCCGCAGGGCCATCCTGGAAATAGCAAAGGACCAGTCCGCAGTGCCTCTACTAGTAAAAACGGGGCATGGGTGTGCCCCATTTTCAGCCTGGACAGCCTTCTTCAGCACCCTGCCAGGCAAAATGGGATGTGGGGAGGCATGGCCACCCAGTGCCCCGTTTTGGCCAGCAGAATGCTGCAGGAAGCCATCCAGGCTGAAAATGGAATGTGGGGCGGCTGTGTACAGGCCCCTGTGCCCCATTTTGGCTGGCAGAATGTTGCAGGAGGCATCCATCCCATCTGCTCTGTGTCCCGTCTTTTTCCCCCACCCGCTAGCTTGCAGAGGACAACTACAATGGTCATCCGGCCCACAAAGAAATCTGCTTTGACACCCTTGGTCCACAGTATTAACAGGAGTCTTCTCCAACATGAAGGTTCAGAAGCATCAATACTTTTCTCACCCTATTTCTTTAAAGTCCACCTTTTGCTTCTACAGAGTGTCACAGGGAATGCTATGGCTTACATGTTTCTGCTTATTGTCAGTATAGACAGATCAGAGCAATTGAATATTTTTCATAGCTAGAAGTACTAGTCTGTGGTATATTACTTGATTGCTTATTCCTTTATTGTTAATGGTTGATCCTAAAAGGCAGAAGCTAACCACCACTTTGATGTCTTCGTTGTCAATTCTAAGGCTGGTTGTTCTCCTGTTGTCATTTGTTTGATTTTCTTTATATTTTATTTTAGTCCCATTTTTTTCACTTTGCTCGACTTAGAGTTCTGCAGCTCACAGAACCTTTGCATTTTTGGCTATTAGGATAGTGTCATCAGTATATTATTTTTTCATCCAATTTTAGAACTACAATCATCTTCCCAAAAATTTCCCTTAATACATTATACATCCAGCATATAGGTTAAAATTAGCAAAAGGAGTGAATAAATATAAATCTGGAAGAGTAGGCAAGGTATCAGAATATGGACAGGGTACAGTAGGTAAATTTCAAAGGTTCCCATAATCAGGAACAATTGCTAAATTCAAATAAAGAAAGGGAAGGGAAGGGAAGGGAAGGGAAGGGAAGGAAAGGAAAGGAAAGGAAAGGAAAGGAAAGGAAAGGAAAGGAAAGGAAAGGAAAGGAAAGGAAAGGAAAGGAAAAAAGAACTGGATGGGGGTTGTATTACTCCAACCACCTTACTCAAGATTAACTTTTTATGAGTATGGTCACAAATCATCACCATGGTGTCCTCATTGGTTTTACCAGCTATGAAGTGGTGATGAATGTAAGACAGGGCTGACAAACTCATGGCCTGTGGATTGAATGCATCATGCACTGGCCATGGCCACACCCAGTTTAGCAAAGGGGAAAAAAGTCACACTACATCATGTGATGCCACCGTGATGATGTGAGTTTGATACTCCTGATGTAAGATATGTAAAAGACATTTGGAATAATTAAAAGTAAATAAGGGTTAGGAAAGAGAAGAATGTGAAGATTCAGTTAGACAAATACCACTTCTAGTGAATTATTGTGACTCTTTTTCAGTTGAAGAATTCATGAAAAGTCCTCTAATATTTCAAATTCTTACAAGGCCATGTCAAACTCTATTGTCAAGAGGTTCAAAGGTATAGAATCAAATTAGACAAAATATATAACAGAAATAATTAACCAGCAGAAATGTTTCCCAGAAGAGATCATTGCTCAAAATAATTACTGAAACAAATTCAGAAGGCATGAATTAACAAGTAATGTAACTTATTTAAGGTGATGAACTGAATAGTTAAAAGCAACATTCACTTCAGCACGTCCCATCATTTTAAAATGCATCAACATTGAAAATAAATTTTTCACATTCTGATTATTTCTGTCAAAAACAATCTTATATATCAATTGTAAACTTCTTGATTATTGTGACTGCAATGGCTTTTCAAATTGTTTCTTTAGGAACCAAAGTTTAATACATTTATTATTATGCAAAAATCAAGAATAAGGAAGCATAAAATAACAGGAGGGAAGTTTAAAAGTAATGTTAAAAAATATTACTTCACAGAAAGAGTAGTGGAAGCTTAGAACCAAATCCCAGAGAAGGTGGAGGATAAATCAACAATAATGAGTTTAAACATGCTGGGGATAAACACATGTCTATTAACAGAGTTGTGGTGGTGCAGTGGTTAGAATGCAGTACTGCAGGCTACTTCTGCTGCCTATCAGCAGTTCGGCAGTTCAGCAGTTCAGCAGTTTTAGTCTCATTGGGTCTATGTTGACTCAGCCTTCCTTCCTTTCAAGGTCGGTAAAATGAGGACCCAGATTTTTGAGGGCAATATGCTGACTGTAAATCGCTTAGAGAGGTCTGTAAAGCACTGTGAAGCAGTATATAAGTCTAAGTGCTATTGCTAACTGACAAAAATTAAAAATAATAAATAAATAAATAAAACAATATTATTAATTAATTAAAAGGAAAACAAAAACAAAGAAACAAAAACTCAAAGGGCAAACTCCATGAACTACAGGGTCTTTTTCTGCTGTCTTCCATGTTTCTATGTTTCTACATCTTGAGTACCACACTGCTGTCACAGAATATATAGCAAATTACTGCCTCTGAATCAAGATTGTAGTTTTATTTATATTTAATCAGAACAATTTAATACATCCATTATATCTTAAAGCCAAGGGGTAACTAATGTATTTCGCCCTATTGATTGGTGAAACAAATAGAATTCAGATATCAGTATCTGAAGTTTGTTTCATCAATGCCACTGAGCAATCTTTGATTATATTTCTCTTTAATTAAATATCTGACAATGCAAGGTATTTGCCCTATGACATGGGTAAATATAGGCAGTTGACCATAGATTGTATATGGCTATATTTGAAATGGATGTTCCATTATTTTTGGCCCTGTGGTACAGGATAAAGGTTGTCATACATCTGCTTTCTGGTCATAAATTATGGAAGAACAAATATGTGTAGAATCCTGTCTGTACCATTTATCTAGATGCTCCAAATAATAAATGTCAAATGTTAATATGCATACATTAATCATACATTAAGTCTTAAAATACCGAATAATGATTGGTAGCAGAGGTGGTATTCAGCAGGTTCGGACCAGTTCTGAAGTACCGGTAGTGGAAATTTTGAGTAGTTCGGAGAACCAGCAAATATCACCTTTGACTGGAGATTTTACAGTATCATTCCCCTGCCATGCCCACCAAGCCAGGCCCACAGAACCAGTAATAAAAAAATTTGAATCCCACCACTGATTGCTAGAGTTTTAAACTTGAACCAGCAAGTGCAAATTTAAATTTTCTTTCAGTCATTAAACTCACACTCTCACCCTAATCCATAGCACAGGTAAAAGGGTGAATTAAGCGCCTCATTTCACCATCTTGAGTGGCAGGTGGGAAAAATAGGTGCTATACAACGGCCTCTATGGTTTACCTGGCATGACTGTACACAAAATTGGAAGAATTTCTTTACCACTGACAACTCTTCTGTTTGTTCCAACAATTTTTTTCTTTTAAAACTAACTTATTTGTAATAGCACTTACAGCAACAGTAGAAAAGAAAGATTAAATCCAGAGTAAAACCTGAGATGATTTGAAATTCAGAATCAGATGCAGAAGATAAGTTCAGTATTTGAATAGGAACAAGATTAATAGGACAGTGTTAAGATGCAGAGGGGAAAAGTTGGGATTGGGAGAGGCAGGAAAGAAATATTCTGTTGTGAAGATACATAAATACCTGTACCCTCTTGATCTGATGGCAACAGATGTGCTTCTTAAAGTTACACATCAAATGGCAAAGAGCTATAGCCAATTAGAATTCTTTCTGGCAAATGGGTGTCTATCATATTGTAGAATCAGAGGGCAATGCAGAATTAACCTTACTGGACTATGGCCTGAATTTTAAATGTCAAAAGCATGCAGAAGGGATATGCTTAATATTAATAACAACAACCCAAAAAAATCTCTTTTCAACTAACCTAGGAGAATAAGAAAGAGACAGAAAATACAAAGTGGGGGGGAGGTGGCTCATGTACTCTGTCAGTATAAAACCTGGGTAGCCTTTTTGCATTTTGAGGGGCTTTGAGATCCTATAAAAGCCAGAATAGAGGTTTCAGGTGTTTAGGATATCCAAGTTATTCCTTAAAACTTGTGATATCTTATCTAAAAATAACCCCAAATTTTCACATGTTACACAAAACTCAGAGTATTCCATTGGAACAGTGGAAGCTATGCAGTCCTGAAATATGCTATGTCAGTTATTCTAACCAGCAATTATACTAGATTCTCCTAGAATCTTCTTTAGGAGACAAAGGGGTCTCCTAGTGACCAACCATTCTCTTCACGTCTGTATTATAATGGTTACCTACATTTTCTAATTTTCATTTCCTAAACCAGTAGTGGACAACTTTTTTCCCCAACGTAAGCTATTTTTTTTTTTCAGCTTCTGAAAATGATGTGGTGATGTTACCAAAGAAGGTGTCCCAAATTTGCCAATTTTTTTTCAAGCTTCTTGTTGTCATTGAGATCTTAATGGTGCAAAATTAATAGTTCATTTTGAAAGAACTGTTAAACAAAAACAAAGAAAAATATTGAATTTCACCCTCACTACTTGAGAATATTCTGGGAGCTTTGTACAGTCAAGGGTGAATACTACCTTTAGATGCGCGCGCACACACACACACACACACACACATCCTGTCCTGACACACAAACACACAACCTTCTAATCTCAAAATAATAAGGTTGGCTCACTATCTCTGCTCCTGGTCTGAGTTAAAGCTTCTACAGCTTTCTTCTCCCTGATGGCATAAAGCTCAGTGTTCTTCACTTGCATGGCTTTCATTTAAACGGAATACTAAGCAGCCACCAGACCACCAGACTGACTTATCCAGCAAGTTCTTGAAGAATCTGGGGAGGGGGGAATCCATATGCATACTTGGCTTGCATTCTTTTCTGCCTTCTCAGAAGGGAAGCAAGAGTGAAAGAAAGTGCAGTCAAGTGGAAATGGTTGGAGTGCACTTAGAGGAGTTTCGCCAAAAGGAAAAGGATAGCTGATGGTGGCTTTTTAAAATATTATTTCTTCAAAAAAAAAATCCTCCAGAAGTTAAAACTGTTTTAATCAGCTGAAAAACATACGTGGGCTTTACAGCTCGGAGACAGCTTGCACGGGTACCGATAAATGCCTATCGCTCATTTGCATACGCTAACAGCTACACTTTAATCAGCCTCTTAATCCCTGATGGTATTAATGAATTTTTTAATGCTCTCTCTCTCTCTCATACACACAACCCCCTCCCCTTTTTTTAGTATCATGTTTGCTAATTCAAAAATGATCAGCGGCTTCTGTGTGCCTTTTTTTATGCAGGAAATAATGGGTGAGCTCAGTACTCCTGTTATCCCACTCTCACAAATAATTAAGACTACAAAGAGTACAAATCAGTCTGAATGCACCATACAAAGGCTCAAGCTATGCAAAGGCCCTTCTTTCTCTCTCTCCTTTCTTTTCATTTATTCTCTTCTTCTGACAAGAGGTGGGTCGGAAAGATAATCAGCAAACTGACAAACTGGCCAATCCCAAATATCCTAGACATACAAGCTATTTTAAGCATTTATGCCAAGGGACCGGTCACATTTATTTTCTTCAACCGCACCTCCTTGATTTATTATTTGAAAGCATTTTGTCTATGGAGACCAAGTATATGACCTTCTCAGGAGTGATCTTTTCTCTCATATTCCGCAAAAGGGGCTCTGCGACAGGCCCATAAAATTGCTGATGTACAACATCTACCTATGAATGTGCACTTGGAAGAAATCCCACTCATCTCCTTTGTACTAGCCATAAAAAGGCAATAGGCTAATTGCTGTAGAAAAATGACTTTCAGAGAAAGTAACTGAAGAATGCGTTCCTCTCTTGCTTTGAAGGAAACTACATAGAGACCCACAAGAGAAATATACTGTACACTGCTCCTAGTGGAGCATCAATATCTAAGGATGCATCTCCATACAGATCTTCTGCGCTGCAAATTAGCACCATAGCTTAAAATTGAAGGAGCAAAAAAATACTCAGAAAAGAGTATTTCTCATTTTATTTCTGTAATGGACGTTTCCAAATGGAAATTTCCTTGTAGTTTTAGTCCAAATAGATTGTGCGGTAATTCCATCTTTTGGCTCGTTGACATGTATTTCACGAAAGAAAAGCATAAGTAGTTAGAATAGATAAAAGGCTTCAAATTGTGATTTATATGAATTAGATAGGACAATTATACACAGACCTTTTGCACAAATACATGAAGTTACTGCCCTAATTTTCAAAGTGAAATTGCACAAACTCCAATTGCAGCTTTGGGTAAATGAACCAAATCCATTAAATTGATGGAGAGAGCATTAATTAACAATACACTATATATAGTATGCCACAATGGGTTTTTTCTCTCTCGGTATATAGTCATTCTCATCTATAAATTCAAGAGAACAACAGTGTTTGCAGAACTTCTACACTTATCCTCTTGAAATGGAATCAGTTACTGGAGTACTTAGCTTATTGCCAGTTGCCGTGCTTATGATTTCTGCACTAAGTATCTCCCAAATGCCACGTCAAACTGCTAGATATGGATATATGTTTCCTGTCACTTTACAGAGCAGAAGTACTGATAAGTGTCACATCTATCTACCTACCTATTTCTTATCTACCTACCTATTACTTAGGACAGATTTGCTTCCACATGATGAATTCCAATTTCCAAAATAGTTTGTTGTTTTTAAAGTATAGCTGCAATTGTGCATGACTTCAAGAGTCGTCTCCTTTGTTCTACTTATATTTAGAATTCCAAAGGAGAAATTTAAAAGATAAAGCTACACCAGTTCTTCAAAAAACATTGTTACTCTTACGAAATTAATTCTGGGATCAAACTCAAAAGTCTTTGGCTAGGTTGATTATTACATTATTGTTATAGATATCTTTGTGGGAAGAAGATGGCCCAATTAGATGAACCCACAAAGCTAATAAAGCTAATAAAAGAAATGAAGTAGTGAAATACAGTACAGTCAGCAAGTTACATGAAAACAAGCTCACCCATCTTTTATATTTATTTAATAAAACAGCAAATAAATGAAAAACTAAAGATATGAAAGATAACAAAAAGAGAAAAATCTTCTGTAACAATATAAATGCCTACATTAAGACTTCTCATACATACATATGTGCATTCTATGAAATTTTAATGAAATTTTCTAATTAAAAATATTAAAGTATAATTTTCCATACATTTTTTTCACTAGGCAACTAGTTTATAAGACAAATAACACCAGGCCTTCCATCCACTGGATAATTGGGGTGATAAATTTCTCTTCCCAATGTTGAAGAACTAATCCCTTGGCAACAATCAGGACAAAGAAAATCCTTTTTTTTTTTTTGTCTTGCTATCAGTTTCCATGAAATAGTATAGCCCTCCAATATATTAACTCTCAAGAGTTATATATGTATGTTTTCTAAACATTCAGCACACTGTTTCATAAATTTCTCTGGGTGGGTTTTTCAATTCTGAAGACATCTCTCAATATGCAACTGTCAGTTGAAGATGGGGGTCTTGATTTTCCAAATATTGAATTTTGCTATTATGGATATCAACTATAGTTACTGACTACAGTAATTTGAAATTTTGAGTGTGTTCACTCTTATAAATACTCTTTCTTGGACCCTTTTAGAATATTTATATATGATATCTTTAATTAATTGGGAGTTAATTTTGACTTATTTTGAAAATTAAATAATATTTATTATTATTACATTGATTCAAAAACTGTGATATGTTATTTCTTGGAAAAAATACATTCTGACTTTTTTAATATAAAATGAACACTATGGGGTAATTCAGTCCTCAAAATTGATTTAAACAGTAGTTTTACCAAGGAACCTGTATGAATGCTGAGATTCTGATATTGTGTCAACTAGTAATAATGAGGATTTTTTTAATTATTATTATTTTTGTATTCAAATATAAATACCATTTGTCAGTTGCCACCCACTGACAGTCATTACAATTACAACATTTACTGACATCTCAATTTGTACTTGTGGCATTTGAGGCTTTCAAAGTATATAAGTTATTAGAACAAATCACTACATCCTATGAGACCAAAAACTCCATAATCAATCTTTATAAATCTATATTATTGATAAATCAATTTGATATGCAAATTTTAAAGACTGAACGGAATAAGGAAGTGGAGATTCTCATTTTGTCTAAACCATGGGAAATGTTTTAACTTTAATATCAAAATACTTCACACAAATTACAGCCTATATAACAAAAAACAATATTTCAGGTTTATTGGACTTTTCTGCATCTGTGAATTATATTATTGCCATAACAGAGAAGTAATCAGAATAACACTTAATTAAAATAACATTTTTTCAATGGCCATTGAGATTATTTTAAAAAATAGTTTGTAAGTGACTTAAGAAGAAGCTTAGTAGAAAAAGAAGTAGAGGCAACTTCATATCAAGTTATTTCTATTTCTATAACATTCTGTGAGAAATGAGAAAAAATTATAAATGTCTCTATCTTTATATGACAAATAACTTACATAGGGCTTATCATTTGAAAACTGCAGAATTGGACAGAAATACTGAATGACCTGCATTTACAACAGTAGATTTCTGTACAGTGACACTGTGTAATTATCAAAACACAGTTTTCACCTTAGATTTTAGCCATTTGGTTTCCCAAAGTCAATAAGGAGTCTCCACTGGATTCAGTGAAAATTTCTCTCTAGTTGGTGCGACAGCCTTTGGAATGTGAAAAATATGTGGTATCAGAACTCCTTAAAATTGTATTAGTGCCAAAATTCAACACTTAAAAACAGCAGACAATGGTGTAGTTCTCTTTTACTTCTCTTACCTCTGTGTAACCACAGCTCCACATAGCCAGGACTAGAGGGCAAATCTTCCAGACCAGTCAATCAGTGGTGGGATTCAAATGTTTTTACTACTTCTATGGGTGTGGCTTGGTGGGCATGATAGGGGAAGGATACTGTAAAATCTCCAGTCAGAGGTAGTATTTGCCAGTTCTCCGAACTACTCAAAATTTCCACTACTGGTTCTCCAGAACTGGTCAGAACCTACTGAATACCACCTGCACAGTCAATGTAATTTTCAGATAGCTGTGGTCACCTGCAAAATTTCCCGTCTCTTCCTTTCTTTTTAATATCAGCTGCACTAACAATCATGCCTTTTGGTCTAGTAAACTATGTATAAATGTGAACCATATATTGAAAATCAAATCAGAAACAGTAGCAAGTAGGAGTCATGGCGCAGTACTTAAAATGCAGTGTTGCAATAACTGTCCAGTGCCAGGAGTTCGATCCTGGCCAGCTCAAGGTTGACTCAGCCTTCAACATTCTGAGGTCGGTAAAATGAGGACCCAGATTGTTAGGGGCAATATGCTGCATTGTAAACCACTCAGAGAGTTTAGTAAGGCACTATGGAGCTGTATATAAGTCTAAGTGCTATTGCTAAGTAACATTGTTCCCCATGCAGATTAACATACAAAGGGGTGAGGAGAGAAGGGAAGGGACAACCAAACAAGACAAAAAACAGAGTGCTCTTCAAGAAATTAAAAATGATACTTTTTTTAAACACAAATGCTGATATAAGTAACACTTCATATGAAGATTCATTCCTTTAATGATTTTTGAACATGTTTAGTTAAAACCACATTCTGGCATCCATTGTATATGGGTAATGTCATCTCTTTAGTGGAGAAAATGTTACTGGGGTCACACCATCCATCTGTTTCTAAAATACAAGTTCTTGTTTCCAGTGTCTTGTTCTTTGTAAAATGAGTTCTTTCTGCTACACATTGCAGTAGATTTCCCAGGATATCAGTTGATTGGCATCAGTTCCATGCAACTGGCATAGTGAACTAACAGGAGACTGATCTACACTGTGTGCAATTTATCTTGCTTATGTGTTGAGCTACCTCCACCAACATGAAAGTGCTTTTTAAAAAAAAAAAAAATGTACTCTGTACTGTTTTAAACATGTCAATTTACATCTTTAAATTTCAACTCTATTCCTCTTTAAAAAGATAACATGTACAAGAATATCAAAGGACAACAACAACAAAGCAAGTGCATCACAAGGTTTAAACTAAAAACACTGAGTCAGATTCAGTGAAAGTTAACCATTTCAAAATCTTCAATAAATCAAGCCTAATTTATCATGATTGACTTTTCTGATTAATTTTAAAGGGATAAAGCCTGACAAGGGTGATTTTCAAAACTTCTTTAAGCATGTCATTACAGCTGTAAGGGAAGAATAACATGACACAGCCACTTCCCTGTCTTTCATTATTTCGTTAAAATATTTGACTTGAAAAGCT